>NW_025729097.1:600000-975000 GCF_021461385.2 Schistocerca piceifrons
ATAATTATATAATTTGCAGGGCAATGGAGCAACCTGCGGACACTGCTAAGGCAACCTGTCTAACAATTGAGGGGTAGGCAGTGGATTGGAGCTATCTGCGATACCGTGGTTCAGCGGGCCTAAGGGCGTCCGTCTGACTTAATAAGAATTAGTGTAGGCACATGGGTTTCCTGCGATACATGGAATAAAAGTATCAGCGGCGTTATTAGCGACCTGCTGTGCTAGGAAAATGTCGACTGTTCAAGCAATAAAAATAGCTCTGAAGCTAGAATAGCATACATGCATAAATAGCGTCACTTTTTGTGCGCGCAGTACATAACACTACATAAAATGAAAATCATGAACTATAAATCACTAGCGCTAGCATAATGACATAATTAAACACAATGATGTATAATAATAACGCTGCAAGTAGTCGGAACGCTCAACGTTAACATGTAACACTGGCCACCTGGGGCTGGCTACTAGGCTGCGTGTGTGTTTGCTTTAAAACTGACGATAAGAAATTCAACTGAAAGGACAACTAGGCACAGTTCCCGTAGCGCTTACATCACCGGCTAATCAGAGGCAAAGTACGTGTCTCACAGTGGATCATCGGCCGATATTTTGGGGCAAGACTGCCACAAGGGAGAGCAATATCTCGGTGTAAAAGGGCGGTAAGATTAAAAGACCGGTACTGTCGGAAGAGGGTACCTAACATGATGTAGGGGCCTCCTCATCGACAGAAGAAGGAAAACAGGATAGAACAATGACCACGGCGGTAGAGTAAAGTAAATGGGGAGGGCAAAAATAACTGCGTAGCAACCAAGGAACAATCGCCCACCGATATACGGCAGCCCGGACGATTGGTCGTTGGTGCCTCGTCAGTAGCGTGAAAAACCCGTGGCATTGCATTGGTTTGCCCATATCTGGCCTTGTCCAAGGAAGATAACGTTAAATGTCCTCATAGTTCGATGTGTAAGAGGGTTAGGGCTGTAGTTTGTAGCTTATACAGTGAATCAAAGCAGTAGTGAAACTTCACTTATAGGATTGGCAGACTAAGGTATGCAGAATAATGTAAATCGTTAAGAACTTCGTGTGATTTATCCAGCTAATGTGAAACAAAACGAGGAAAAGAATTTAAGCAATGAATCACATCTATTTAATATTTATGTTAAGATTTATTGGGATGTTTGAATGAATTTTGTTTGCCGTGTCTTCCGGCTGCATGAAAGAAACCAGCTCGGAGCTGTTAGCGAGCGCGCAGCGCACGCGTAGCTGCGGAGCAGGCAGCAGCACGTCGGCGGTCACGTGGGACGGCGTACAGCCGCGAGAGGCCGGCCGCTGCTGCAGCGACGAGTATCACGCGCATAGCGTGCACCAGAAATAACGACCAATTAGAAATTGCTTATTATCTAGCATAAGAGTTTTTTTAAAAAGGCTGTTAGTTATATAAAATGATGGTAAGTGCATTGTAGTCTGTCATACACGGGGGTTAGGGCAGTAATTTGCGGTTTGTTTTTGTAACTACTCGGACGCGCCGCGTGTCGAGACGCTGGAGGCGGCAGCGCACGTGGTGATAAGATACGTCATCGCGCGGAGCGCTGTTACTGGCTGAGAAGGAATGATGGCCGCCGGCCAGTTCTTGGCGAGGAGAAGGGACAGCGCTGAAGAGGAGGGGAGGCGACGGCTGATGTGTTGTCCCGCCAACAGCTGGCCCCGTAAACAAAGCGTACGAGGCGTATGCATTTCAAGTCCTGGCTTTATCTGTTCCGATTACTTACGGTTAGCTGCAGCAAATACAGAACTAGGACATATAGTACAATACACTAGACGTCAACGTAACAAGTATTAAGAAAAGCTCGGAGTAAAAATACTCCACATGTACTGGTTTGCCAAATAGATAGCAATAGAGGACATTGAAGAATATTATTCGGAGTTAGCAGCCGCGGTACTGCCAACACCAAGTGTAATGGTTGCATTTGAAGCAAGTCAGTTGCGCGACGTCTAATGCGTGGCATTGCTTGCAAAACATAAAACATAATCATACGTATGAAAACGAGCAAAAATACATGACGGGACTGGGAACTCCGTGGTGGCCAGGCACGTCTTGCTTCCAAGTCCCTGGAGAAAATGACTTAAACTAAGCTGGAATAAAACATAACATAAAACTCCAATTAGGCGTGATTAATGACGCGACCTCAACCCATAAGGGTGTCGATTCCGCAAAGGGTATCTACAACCCTGTGGAGGTAATCTCCTCCGTTTTTTCTTTCGTCTTTGTTCCACAGGCGGATCGGGGGCTGCGACCTGTTGTGGTGACACAGCCCTCCCGTGGTAAGGTTGCAGGCGGTCAAAGTGCACTATCACCGTACGATCGGTTAATTGCAGTTCTGCATTGACTGGTGAGGTCAACCGTACAATCCGATACGGGCCTTCAAAGCGGGGAGAGAACTTTTTAGTTTGTCCCTTTTTGATTGCCGGGTTTCGTAGTAACACTATATCACCTGTTTGATAAGTCGGTAAAACAGCATTTTTGTTCTGCCTGTGCAACTGTTTATTAGTAGCTTTGATATTATTCCTCTTTACCTTATACCAGATCGCTTTCAGCCGGCGGGCTAAGCCTTTTACTTCCTTTAATTCTACACCTCGAGGTAGTTTGTCTATTTCGAACGGCGAATTCATCGGCCGTCCAAACACAGCTTCGTAAGGGGTATAGCCCGTAGATTCGCGTATTCGGGTGTTGTATGCAGAAGAAATATACGGTACATATCCGCCCCAATCAGCGTGCGTTTTTGCAACATGATAGGATAACATTTTACAAATTGTACGGTGTACGCGTTCAACGCGACCGTTGGCTTTAGGATGGAAGGGAGTTGTACGCCATTTTTTGATTGTTAGCAGTTTACAAACGTGTACAAATAAAGCAGACATGAAATTGGTTCCTTGATCCGTTAAAATGGCATCAGGACTTCCAAAAGGTAGTATCACACGATTTACAAACTCTATCGCCACAGTTTCAGCTGTCATGTCGGGGAGGGGAACCAAAATTAGATAACGTGGAAAGTGATCAATAACAGACAAAATGTATTTGTTACCTTGTTGCGACTGTGGAAAAGGACCTTGGAAATCTAAAGCAAGAATTTCGAAGGGTGAAGATGCCTGAGGAAGTGTTTGCAGCGGCACTCGCGGATGCCTATTTTGTGCTCGTTGTGCACACGGCAGGCAAGATCTTACATACCTGTCCACATCACGTTGTCGGTATTGCCACCAATAACGTGTCGCAGTTCGAGCGTTCGTAGCGCGTTTTCCGCTGTGACACGCTTGCATTGTATCGTGGCATTGCCGTATTATATGCTGCTGCAAGCATTTCGGTATTACCAAATGATTTCCATGGGGAGTTTTTCGATACAAAAGGTCATCTATTACTTCAAATTTTGGCAAGGTGGCGTATCTGTGACACTGAACGTCCACCTGCTGTGCTTCTTTTAACTCTTCAGTTGATACCTCATCTGACTGAATGACACGCACTTTTCTACTTAACGCATCAACATTTTGATGCAACCGACCAGGCTTGTGCCGAACTTCAAAATCATATTCTGACAGTTTCATGGCCCAGCGCATAAGTTTGCTGCTAGGGTCTTTAAGATCCAATAACCACTGCAGAGCACAGTGATCGGTAAGAACTGTAAACTTGCGACCATAAAGGTAACATCTAAAATAATTAATTCCAAAAAGAAGGGCAAGCAATTCCATTTCTGTAGTACTGTAATTAGTTTCTGCTTTATTCAGTTGACGAGAGGCATACACAACGGATTTTTCCTCACCATCTTGCATTTGGCGTAGGACACATCCTACAGCAAAATTAGGTACGTCACAAGATAAAATAAAAGGTTCAGTGAAGTCTGGGTAAACAAGTAGAGGTGAACTAGTTAAAATAGTTTTCACTGTTTGAAAGGCGGTCGAACATTCATCCTTCCACACAAAAGGAGTACCCTTTTTCAACAATTTAGTAAGAGGTTTGGTAATAGTAGCATAATCTTTAATAAAACGGCGGTAATAATTTGCAAGACCAAGGAAGGATTGCAATTCCTTTAAATTTGTTGGAATAGGAAAAAAGTGTCTACTGCTTCAGTTAATCGTAGATCTGGCTTGACTCCGCTGGAACTGATGACGTGACCTAAACACTGCGCTTGTGATTGAGCAAAAGAACATTTTTCTAATTTTAAGCTTAAATTAGCATTTTGCAATCGCAAAAGTACACTGCGTAGACGTTCAGCATGTTCAGCAATGGATACACAAGGCACATAGTAGGTTTCAACCCACGTAATAGCAGATCTGCAAATCGCTGAAAGGTTGCTGGCGCGTTGCGAAGCCCGAAAGGCATCCTTAAGAATTCATATAAGCCACCAGGAACTACAAAAGCTGTCTTAGCTCGATCTTGAGGAGCAATTGGAATTTGATGATACCCACTGCGCATGTCTAATGTTGTGAAGTACCGGCAATTGCCCAGACGATCGAGTGTTTCATCGATCCGGGGTAATGGATAATGATCTGGGGTAGTAACTTTGTTTACTGCTCGCATGTCTACACAGAGGCGATAGGATTTTTCTCCGGTCTATAGATTTCTTTGGAACGACTACAACTGGGCTAGACCACGCTCTAGAAGAGGGTTGTATTATTCCTGCTTCTAGTTGCTGTTGTATAGTTTCCTCTACCACTGACTGAAGATGGTAGGAAAGTCGGTACCCTTTTTGAGCTGTTGGCCTAGCATTTCCGGTTGGAATCTCATGTTGGATTAGATCTGTTGCTGGTAAATATTTCCTGTCTTCAAACAACCATGAATACTCATTTAATACTTCATTTATTGGCTTTTGTTCACGCAATGGGAGGTGACTAAGCTTAGCTTTAAACTTATCTGTCAGATGTGACGTGATTGTCCAATGGTGTTGAGAGGCGGCAGCAATCTTTTTCTTTTTCAGAGAAGGGGTTTTCATTGGCAACTCATCTTCTGTGATAACCTGTAAGCTGGCTAATACTGTACCACGCGGTGCTAAAGCTTGCTTGTGACTAAACTTGTCTAAACACACGGGTACGCAATTTTCTTTCTGTACTTGCTGCGCTTTGCACAGGCTACGTTTTACGTGGACCTGCATCTGGTCAAGAGTTTCATTCTGGTAGAGTGGATCTACCAAGAAATGAACCTCTTCAGATTCACGTATCCCGACAGGCACCCGAAGGATCTTTCCTGTGCCTTCTGGTATCTCCACGGGATTATCGGCTTTTAGCACGGTTACGGAAGACTCCGAAACTTGGGAAACGGATCCTTTTTTTCCCAGCTTCGCTCGCCCGCAACGTGCAGTCACGTCCAAAACGGCGCACGTTGTCGCCTAATTGGACGTTATTGAACCTACAGTCAATAACCCGCTGGAAATGACACAGAAAGTCACTTCCCAGGATGATGTCGTAATCCGTGCGCTTGTTCCGTACAACCTCCATCGTAAAAGCATATTCTGTGTAGTCCAACATGAACTCAACGCAACAGCTGCCATCAGGTTTCCCTATGCCGGGACCAATACCACTGATATGGTACCGCGGCGGTTGCAATGTTCTTTTACCTCTCTTCGATAAAAATGCCAAGCTGATCTGTGCGCCTGTGTGAATTAGCACGCGTATTGGTTTGCGGCCTCCAACACCGTCGACAACCACGCTCGCCACCTGCGTGATTCCCTCATAAGCTGGTGGGGTGACTACTTTTAACGGGGCCCTGGAGGCGTGGCACTTCCTGCCCCGCGGCCGTTTCCCGAATTCTGTGGTTGGTTTCCGTTTCACCTGGAATTTGCAGGACAATGCACGCTTTGGTGACCCATGTTCCTGCACCGATGACAATATGGCACGTGACACTGCTCTACCACATGTCCTTGTCTACTACAGCGCCCGCACTTAGTGTGGTTCGAAAAGACACGTCGGGGCTCGCTTTGCCGCGCGGAGACGGCCACAAATCGGCCGCCTCCTCTCTTAAGAGTGCTAACCGCACGGCTGCATGTAAAGTGCGGGGTGAAGCTACCTTGATATCTCCCCCTACCCGTGGTCTAGGGGTAGCGTCTTTGATTCATAATCAAACGTCTTCGGACACGGGTTCGATCCCCGCCACTGCCTAAATTTTGATAAATAATCAGCATTGGCGGCCGAAGACTTCCGGCATAAGAAGTCAGCCTCATTCAGCCAATGGCCTTGTCAAAGAGGGCGGAGGAGCGGATAGAGGTTCAGGGCACTCTCTTGTCCTAGGGGTGGGAAATTGCCCCTAAAGGCGGAAGAATCGGCAATGATCAACGACATGAGGATGCAGAAGGCAATGGAAACCGCTGCATTAAAGACACGTAACGTGTATCCACAGGACATGTGGCCTGTAATTGAAGAAGTGTCATGATGATCTCTCCATTGGCAAAAGATTCCGGAGTAGTCCCCCATTCGGATCTCCGGGAGGGGACTGCCAAGGGGGAGGTTACCATGGGAAAAAGATTGAATATCAAAGGATAACGTTCTACGAGTCGGGGCGTGGAATGTCAGAAGCTTGAACGTGGTAGGAAAACTAGAAAATCTGAAAAGGGAAATGCAAAGGCTCAATCTAGATATAGTAGGGGTCAGTGAAGTGAAGTGGAAGGAAGACAAGGATTTCTGGTCAGATGAGTATCGGGTAATATCAACAGCAGCAGAAAATGGTATAACAGGTGTAGGATTCGTTATGAATAGGAAGGTAGGGCAGAGGGTGTGTTACTGTGAACAGTTCAGTGACCGGGTTGTTCTAATCAGAACCGACAGCAGACCAACACCGACAACGATAGTTCAGGTATACATGCCGACGTCGCAAGCTGAAGATGAACAGATAGAGAAAGTGTATGAGGATATTGAAAGGGTAATTCAGTATATAAAAGGGGACGAAAATCTAATAGTCATGGGCGACTGGAATGCAGTTGTAGGGGAAGGAATAGAAGAAAAGGTTACAGGAGAATATGGGATTGGGATAAGAAATGAAAGAGGAGAAAGACTAATTGAGTTCTGTAACAAGTTTCAGCCAGTAATAGCGAATACCCTGTTCAAGAATCACAAGAGGAGGAGGTATACTTGGAAAAGGCCGGGAGATACGGGAAGATTTCAATTAGAGAACATAATGGTCAGACAGAGATTCCGAAATCAGATACTGGATTGTAAGGCGTACCCAGGAGCAGATATAGACTCAGATCACAATATAGTAGTGATGAAGAGTAGGCTGAAGTTCAAGACATTAGTCAGGAAGAATCAATACGCAAAGAAGTGGGATACGGAAGTACTAAGGAATGACGAGATACGTTTGAAGTTCTCTAACGCTATAGATACAGCAATAAGGAATAGCGCAGTAGGCAGTACAGTTGAAGAGGAATGGACATCTCTAAAAAGGGCCATCACAGAAGTTGGAAAGGAAAACAAAGGTACAAAGAAGGTAGCTGCGAAGAAACCATGGGTAACAGAAGAAGTACTTCAGTTGATTGATGAAAGAAGGAAGTACAAACATGTTCCGGGAAAATCAGGAATACAGAACTACAACTCGCTGAGGAATGAAATAAATAGGAAGTGCAGGGAAGCTAAGACGAAACGGCTGCAGGAAAAATGTGAAGACATCGAAAAAGATATGATTGCCGGAAGGACAGACTCAGCATACAGGAAAGTCAAAACAACCTTTGAAACGTCCCCTTAGAACAATTATACACGACTGTGCTTAAACTGACACACAATATTTTTTTAGCGCAACGCAATCTGACTTTCAGAAATCCCTACAAAGGAATGGGCCTAACTAACATTAACCTGTACCTTTCACAAATCACTTACCTCACCAAAATCTTCATTACTCGAACTACTGCAATACAGCGAGCGCCACTACTGCCAGCTAAATAAAAGATTCAAACTACCGAAGGCACTAACTACTGATAGGGATAGTTAGCAAATGGAAGATTTTAATAGAGAACAAACACTGTATTTACCTTAATAGTCATAATATATGATATCCAGTATTACAAACTTCGAAACTTCCGCCATCTCTCTCCCCACATCCACCACTGCTGGCGGCTCACCTCTAACTGCGCAACGCTACGCGCTGTTCACATCCAGCTGCCGCTGCCCAACACTACAATGGCAGACAACAATGCAAACTAGCCACAGACTGCACATAGCACAGCCAGTGATTTTCATATAGAGCGCTACGTAACGTTGCCAATAAGAAAACATAAACAGCCTACTTACACCTTCTACGCTTCTAATCCTGTCCGCGAATGCTTCTAAATCCTCACCCGTTTTTTGCTTAAGGGTGGAAAGCAAGTCGCGATAGTAACTAGTACCACGTTTGTCTGTATACCTTTCAATCGACCCTGTTGCAAGGGACTGGACGGTAGGGGCATTTTTCGAGCTCTCGACCGACTTCACGTAGTTCCGCGCTTCGCCGGTGAGCTTCGTTTTCATCACGTTTAAGAGAAATTCATCTGGCCAACCGCAAAGCTTTCCGATGTCCTGGACATTCTGGACAAGCGTTCCAATATTCTCGTGCGACTTTCCAGCGAACGCCGGAATAATCGCTACTGCTGGAAAGCTCTGCACCACAGCCACAGGTGATGCTGCACTAGTCAGTGGTGGAGTCACCTGCTTCGGCTGTTCCTCCACTAGCACTTGCTTAGCAACACTAGATTGCGGAGAAGCCATTTGCAGATCATCTGTCTGCTGCTTGATTTACCTGGGTCTGCAGCGCCGAGAGGGGATCTTTATCCTCTCCGGCTGCTCCTGCCTACAATTGCTGCCTGGTGGTCGGCATGTTACAACAGTGTGGGCGTCTACACCGCCGTAGCGTCGCTAGCGACTTGCATTATTTAGTGGCCTGCAGTCGACGAGCGGCGGCAGGCGCGTCGATCACGCTTTGTTGCAGGTTAAGTTTGCTGTCTCATTTTGGTGTGTTGCACGTTGTTGTTGCGTGTTGGGAACAGGACAATGTAGACTTTCCACGCCCTGCTCATGAACCCGTGCCCTCAGCCCTGAGTTACATCCTTACCTCAGCAGCCAACAGCCGGTGGCCCTCACTACCCGTCACTAACTCTCACTGTCCTAATCTGTAGTGTCCTGACAATGAACAACACAGTTGAAACGTCCCCTTTGAAGAATTATACATGACTGTGCTTAAACTGATACACAATATTTTTTTAGCGCAACGCAATCTGACTTTCAAAAATCCCTACAAAAAAAAAAATGGCCCTGACTAACATTAACCTATGCGTTTCACAAATCGCTTACCTCACAAAAATCTTGGCTACTCGAACTACTGCAATACAGCTAGCGCCACTACTGCCAGCTAAATAAAAGATTCAAACTATGGAAGGCACTAACTACTGATAGGGATAGTTAGCAAATGAAAGATATTAATAGAGAACAAACAATGTATTTACCTTAATATCATTATATATATATATATATATATATATATATATATATATATATATATATATATATATATATATATATAGCAGTTCATGACAAATTTCAAAACTCCGCCATCTCTCTCCCCACATCCACCACTGCTGGCGGCTCACCTCCAACTGCGCAACGCTACGCGCTGTTCACATCCAGCTGCTGCTGCCCAACACTACAATGGCAGACAACAATGCAAACTAGCCACAGACTGCACACAGCACAGCCAGTGATTTTTATACAGAGGTGGCGTTACCAATAAAAAAAACCTAAACAGCCTAATTACACAGTCTTGCACATAACAAGAGTGGCATATGATGCCCACAATGAAGTTGGCAGCAAGTTTCTCTGAGTGAAATATATGCTAAAGACCCAATAGAAACATTGTCAAAACAAAAATTTTTACATCTGGAAAGACGACGTCGATTTTGATCCGATGACGATATATGCCATGAAGGCTCAGGTCTGAAGCAAGCAGGCAACCATGCCACGGTAAAACTGTGGCGGGATGGTCCTTTCGGACAACTGGCACTCAAGAGGGCGCTGCTGTGTCAGTTGTGCAATGATGCTGGTATCAGTGGTCACGTGAACATTCTCAAGAGCGTAGACGAGGTTCTGGACGTCCAAGTAGCAGAGACACTGGCCCATGTCTCTGTATTGTCAGGGCAGCACTGGTAGGTTGTACAGCCAACACAGCACAGGTAAGAGGGACTCTGAGCCCAGACGCGTCCACGCGAACTTTTGCGAACCTGTTATTAGGAGTGATGCTGTGGGCAGGCGAAGCTGTAGCCTGTGTCCCCCTCACGCCACAGCATCGCCGTGCACCACTCGACTGGCGTCATCAGAGGATGACTTGGAAAATGGATTGGCGTGCCGAGGTCTTCAGCGACGAAAGCAGATTCTGCCTGCACGCAAGTGATGGTAGTTTGCTCGTATGACGTAGACCTGGTAAGTGCTGTCTCGTAGACAAGACACACAGGTCCCACCCACTACAGCTCCCTTTCATTTTTGCTGCTTCTGGACGGGACTTTAACATGCACCTGATATGTGCAGAATATTGTTAGACCTGTTCAATGCCGCTCTTGTAACAGGAAGGTAATGTGTTGTTCCAACAGGACAATCCTCCCCCACACGCTGCCTGTGGAACTCAACGTGCTCTGCAAGATGTGCAGCAAACTCCCTGGCGAGCAATGTCCCTGGACTTGTCTGCAACCGAGCAAATGTGGGATACGATGGGACGAGAAATGACTTGTGCGACTCGACAACCAACAACTCTTACAGAACCGGTCGAGCAGGGATGGCATAATGTATCGCAGTATTCTACATGTGTGCGATCGACTGGATACCAGAGTCAGTGCCTGCATTACCACCTGTGGAAGCTACGCCATATACTAATATGTGTATTTCAGCAGGAGCCGATACGTGCTACATCAGAACCGCTGGTGCTATTGATCTGTAAACGTAACAATTTCATGTACTCCATATACAGTGGCTACAATAAATCGTGAGTGAACTGGAAACCTCTAAATGGGTGCACTAATTTTTTTCCACAGAGTATAACAAGAGTTAAGTGTTTTCTCTGCCAGAGCGCTCCTAAAATAGTTTCGTTCAGTATAATAGGAAATTCTTTAATACACACATAAACAAAGTATTGCTTCCGGTTCGACAGAAGTCCTGAAGTGAGACGTTGACTGTGGATATTGTATCACAGACACAGTCCCTTTGACTGTTTAGAGATATCACTAAACCCGCCCAAAGATGTAAACAACCATGCATGAGCAGCGCGTATCAGACGGAGGGGGTCCGACAGCGGATCAGTTACAGTCATTCCACCAGGAAGGCTCGCGTTGTCTGAGTTCAACCGCGCCTAGACAGTCAATATCGCTGGGCCAACGCGTCCACATTGTTACTTTGTGCCAGGAAGGACTCTCAACAAGGGAAGTGTCCAGGCGTCTCGGAGTGAACCAAAGCGATAGTTAGGAGATACAGAGAGACAGGAAGTGTCGATGACATGCCTCGCTCAGGCAACCCAGGAGCTGCTACCGCAGTGGATGACCGTTACCTACGGATTATGGCTCAGAGGAACCCTGACAGCCGTGCCACCATGTTGAATAATGTTTTTCGTGCAGCCACAGGACGTCGTGTTACGACTCAAGCTGTGCGCCATAGGCTTCATGATGCGCAAATTCGCTCTCGACATCCATGTCGAGGTACATCTTTGCAACCAAGACAACATGTACAGATGGGCTCAATAACATCCCGAATGTAACGTTCAGGATTGGCATCACGTTTACTTCGCTGACGAGTGTCGCATATCCCTTCAACCAGACAATTGTCGGAGACGTGTTCAGAGGCAACCCGGTAAAGCTGAACGCCTTTGACACACTGTCCAGAGAGTGCAGCAAGGTGGAGGTTCCCGGGTGTTTTGGGACGGCATTGTGTGGGGCCGACGCCCGCTGGTGGTCATGGAAGACGCCGTAACGTCTGTACGATAAGTGAATGTCATCCTCCAACCGATAGTGCAAACATATTGGCAGCATATTGGCGAGGCATTCGTCTTCCTGGACGACATTCGCGCCCCCATCGTACAGATCTTGTGAATGACTTCCTTCAGGATCACGTCATCGCTCGACTAGAGCGGCCAGCATGTTCTCCAGAAATAAACCGTATCTAACATGCCTGGGACATTCAAATAACTTCCGGGTTTGCTGCTGGGTGACGTCGTCGACCACCGCCGATATTTCGACAGGAGCACACCCTGCCATTCTCGAGGCACAACTGCAAGGAGGAAGCAATGTGCAAGGGAATTTAATACCTCGGTTCACAGAGGAGAAACAAGAAAGATACCACACACGAACAAGCCGGCCAGTGTGGCCGAGCGGTTCTAGGCGCTTCAGTCTGGAATCGCGCGACTGCTACGGTCGCAGGTTCAAATCCTGCCTCGGGCATGGATGTGCGTGATGTTCTTAGGTTAGTTAGGTTTAAGTAGTTCTAAATACTAGGGGACTGATGACCTCAGATATTAAGTCCCATAATGCTCAGAGCCATTTGAACGCACAGAACAAGTAACAGCAGAGTCAACACACAACCAAGGACAACCCACCTCAGAAATATCTATAGTGACTATTAATCAACAGGTGAGGTAGCACTAATTCTGTCCCTCTGTTTTTTGATGAGAGACAGAGCCGGATTCCAAGCAGCATTTAAACACAATCCACCATCTCTGTTAATAAGGTTGCTTGATAGTCTGATTTCAACAGCTTCCTTAATAACACTATCCCAATAGCTGGACGAGCAAGCCAGAATCTCCGTGTTGTTGTATTCCATAGGATGACCGTTGTCAAGGCAATGTTCTGCAATAGCGGATTTGCTCGGCTGTTGTAAGCGTGTGTGACGCTTATGTTCAATATACCGGTCCCACAGTCCTGATTGTCTGACCAGTATATGACATGCCACAACTGCAAGGAATACAATAGACACCAGCCTTACGCAAACCAAGATGATCTTCTACCGACGCCAAGAGGGCCTTAATCTTAGACGGTGGTGGGAAAACACATATCACATCATATTTCCGCAAAATACGGCCAATCCTGTTGGAAATGCTTCCTGCATAAGGCAAAATGGCCGTAGACTTGGGTGCCACTTCGTTGCTATCGTCATTCACCCGTTGCACAGAAGGCTGATACCGCAACGCAGGCTTGATCTGCCTCTCACTATAACCATTCTGACGAAAGGTGACTTCGAGATGTGAAGCTCAGCTGCCAAACTTACAGGGTCTGAGATAACGAGGGCCCTGTGAACCAAGGTTATTAAGGAAGCTGTTGACATCAGACTATCAAGCGACCTTATAAACAGAGATGGTGGATTTTGTTTAAATGCTGCTTCGGCTCTGCTTCTCACCCAAAAAACAGAGGGAGAGAATTAGTGGTACCTCACCTGTTGATTAATAGTCACCATCGATATTTCTGATGTTGGTTATCCTTGGTTGTGTGTTGACTCTGCGGTTACTTGTTCTGTGTGTGGTATCTTCCTTGTTTCTTCTCTGTGAACTGAGGTATTAAATTCTCTTCTACCTTGCTTCCTCCTTGCAGTTGTGCCTCGAGAATGGCAGGGTGTGCTCCTGTCGAAATATCGGCTGTGGTGGACGACTTCACCAGGCAGCAAACCCGTAAGTTACTTGAACATTCAATTAGCCGGGAAAAGTTAAGGTCTCGCATGTCTGGGACGGATTGAAAAGGGTTGTTTATGGATGGCATGACCCACCAACCACTTTGAGGGATCTACGTCGAATCGCCGTTGAGGAGTGGGACAGTCTGAACCTACAGTGCCTTGAAGAACTTGTGGATAGTATGCCACGACGAATACGGGCATGCGTCAATGAAAGAGGACGTGCTGCCAGGTATTAGAGGTACCGGTGTGTACAGCAATCTGGACCACCAACTCTGAAGGTCTCGCTGTATGGTGGTACAACATGCAATACGAGATTTTCATGAGCAATAAAAAGGGCGGAAATGATGTTTATGTTGATCTCTATTCCAATTTTCTGTACAGATTCAGGAACTCTCGGAACCGAGGTGATGTAAACCTTTTTTTGAGTTGTGTATGTGTACTGGTTGACAATATTAATGTTTCTAGACTCTAGGTGCACACAATCATTTGTGGCTATCCATGTGTGCCAGCTTATTCGCCTTTCTCGTCGTTTGAACCAATTTACTGCTGCAAGTTGGAGGGGATTTTCGCCAATCGTCTTAGGTGGGTCAGTGGTAGCGTACTTGATGGGCTTACTGGGAGGGTAATTCCCACACGACCGCCGCTGCAGGTAAGGTTCTGAATGTCCGGCTCCTTATTCCGACAGGCTGAATGGGCTGTGTGCTGGATGTTATCGTGGGGAAGTTCAGAGTTCGCGAAATCGGCAAGTCGGCTGTCAGTTCTCTTGGGATGGATGTGCTACGTCGCGGGTCCCACTGAGGCGCAATTTGTGTTTGACATGATTACTGCATCGGTGTTCTGGAGGGGGTGATCCTCCACAATTAACGGAGTTACGACAAAGTATTAGAAAGTGTGTTCCCGTGTGCTGGGCGTCTATTGCCTCTGACATACTTCCCTGTGATTTGGGAAATCTGGAAATTTGTAGTAAGTTCCTATGGGACTAAACTGGTGGGGTCATCGGTCCCTAGGCTTACACACTACTTGATCTAACTTAAACTAACTTACGTTAAGGACAAGAAACACACCCATGTCCGGGGGAGGACTCGAACCTCTGATGGGGGAACCCGCGCGAATTGTGGCAAGGAGCCCTAGACCGTGCGGCTACCCCGCGCGGCCCTGTTGTTCCCTGTGTGAATGTTCTGGACCGCTCTTAACCCCATCGTAAAAATGTATTTACACTGACCCAAGTTGTCCAAAATTTCTTTTGCATTCAATGTTGGATGTGCACCAGTGATAGTCCTTGTGTTGAGGTATCTGTAGTCACAGCATAATCTGTATATTCTTCTACCATTCGACAACATTTTTGGGAACAGTTAAAACATCTACACCTCTTCAATTGTACCCTAGGACAATAATTGCAATTATTGCTGATGGAGGAATTCTTCCGTTATTGGCTGTAGGTGTTCTGGAAGCGTGGAAGGTTTCCTGTAGACAGGAGCGTTATTGTCGGTGAGCTCAGGGGAAACGTGGACATGTTAGGTAGCTGGAAGTAGTGGTTAGGTAGAAAGTGACGGGCGTGGCTAGGGTGAATTCACATGCATAAACTGAACTTTTCCTGTGCAGATCTGAGAGCGATGTTTTCTAAGTCACCGTTTCCCTGCTGGCTTTGAATTGTATATTGCATGCAGCCAATCCAAGGTCATTTATTCAACTTAGATGGTTATCTCCCCAGTCCTGCGGCCTGATCTTGGAACCTTACTCGATAGTAGTAACGTTACTACACTGAAACGCTAAGAAAAAAAAAGAAAAATACAGCATTTCCGAGATAGCGATGAAGTGGGGCTTCCTCGTACGACGATTTCATGAGTGTACTGTGAATATCAGGAATCCGCTAAAACATCAAATCGCCGACATCGCAGCGGCCGGAAAAAGATCCTGCAAGAACGCGACCAACGACGGCTGAAGAGAATCGTTCAACGTGACAGAAGTGCAACCGTTCCGCAAATTGCTGCAGATTTCAATGCTGCGCCATCAACAAGTTTCAGTGTGTGAACCATTCAACGAAACATAATCGATATGGGCTCTCTGAGCCGAACGCCCACCCCTGTACCCCTGATGACTGCACGACACAGAGCTTTACGCCTCGCCTGGGCGTCAGCACCGACATTGGGCTGCTGATGGCTGGAAACATTTTGTCTGGTCCGACGCGTCTCGTTTCATATTCTATCGAGCGGTTGAAGATGAATCGGTACCGAGACAACTTCATGAATCCATGGACCCTGCACGTCAACAGGGGACTGTTCAAGCTGGTGGAGGCTCCGTAATGGAGTGCAGCTGGAGTGATACGGGACCCCTGATACACCTAGATACGACTCTGACAGCTGACACGTATGCCACTATCCTGGCCGATCACCTGCATCCATTCATGTCCATCGTGCATTTCGACGGACTTTGGTAAATCCAGCAGGACAATGTGACACCCCACACGTCCAGAATTGCTACAGAGTGGCTCCAAAAACACTTTTCTGAGTTTAAACACTTCCGCTGGCCACCGAACTCCCCAGATATGAACATTATTGAGCAGATCTGGGATGTAATGTGCTGTTCAGAAGAGATCTCCACCCCTCGTACTCTCACGGATATATGGACAGCCCTGCATGATTCATGGTGTCAGTTCCCTCCAGCACTGCTTCAGACATTAGTCGAGTCCATGCCACGTCGCGTTGCGGCACTTCTGCGTGCTCGCGGGGGCGCTACACGATGTTAGGCAGGTGTACAGGTTTCTTTGGCTCCTCAGTGTACTAACAGTGCTGGTAATTGCCGGTGCTGGACTTAGATTGGTGAAGCGTAACTATGCCTCTCTCATCAAAGCGAAGATGACGTCAAATTTAGAGCGGTTTTACTAGTGTAGGAAATTTATACGGGTCCGCCAGTAAACTGCTTGCAACTAAACACGCGGAATAGAGCGTCACGTGATGTGTTTGACGCGGGGACTTAAAATCTGAGGTCATCACTCCCCTAAAACTTAGAACTACTTAAACCTAACTAACCTAAGGACATCACGCACACCCATTCCCGAGGCAGGATTCGAACCTGCGACAGTAGCGGTCTCGTGGTTCTAGACTGGAGCGCCTAGAACCGCTCGGCCACTCCGGCCGGCTGACGCGGGGCAAACCGCGATTGTGTTTTCGCGACGCTGCGGGGGTTCCGAACAAACGACGGAAGGAGTTCATCACTTTGTTTCGATTCTGCAGCGTGCTCGCGCGCGCGCACCTGTGTGTGTGTGTGTGTGTGTGTGTGTGTGTGTGTGTGTTTGTTTGAGAGTGAGTGAGTGTGTATGTGATCAAATAGGTATGTAGGTAGGCTGAGCTGCACGTCACACCTACCTCGTGTCATACGAAGATGGCGAGGGATGCTGCAATCTCTAGTTCCAAAATAGCAATCCTTCCTCCATTAAATTCACCGTAAGGTTCGCTGTAACTTGACAGTCTCTGCAAAAATGACTCTATGTAACACCGTCTATGGCAGTGATGCTCAGTAGGAGAGTATATTAAATTCACACAGGGATCGGTTTCATTTGCACTGTTCGCTCACTCTGTTTTTATTCGAACAAATTTGCCATCATCTGTTGATCACAAATCACACTAAATTCGAGGTACTACGCCCTTACTGTATAACTCTTGCCAGACATATGTTCTTTCACATTAACTTCTGACACATTTTTTTCCCTTGCACTACATTAATTGTAAAAATACACTTTTAAACAACATGGTTTCTTCTTTACAAGTGCTACGCCGTATATACATTAATTTTTAACGTTTTCTTTAATACCTTACTGTATTTCTCAATCAGTATGTCAACATCCTGTACAACAACTGCTCTTATTCCTGTGTCCTGTGCAATTGTCCTTTAACACTATGCATTCACTTCAAACAACATGTCACAACGACACTTGTTTGTTACTGTCTCATACTATAACATTTTGCTCCCCTCTGACCAATCAGAACACTAATCAGCGCTACGAACACCATTACATGTTCTTCCACACAGTTGAGTTATCTCCATCTTCCTGCTCCTCTGGTTTGACACTGATACTAATTTTTCTTGGCACAGTACTGAACATACACGTAATACACACATACAATTCTTATTTAAGACTTGCATATTTTCAAAAAATAAATACTGTCATGGAACAATGTAGATAAGTAAATAAATTCGCAAAAAAAATTCTGTATCAAGCTGAAGTTAAATATGGTACAAGGGAATAATTTTCAGATACACAATGCGTTGCCAGAGGTGAAAGTCATGTAAATTGTCATTAAAAAATTCCTAGTACTAGTCGGAGACAGAATTTTGGGTTGAGCGATCTAGTGTGAGACAAAAGACGAAGCACAGTTCTGCAGTTATTTGCAAGATAAGAAGGGTAACGTAGACATCTTTTTGAAGCTTTGTAGGAATAAATGGGAAAGGCAAACATTCCTGTAAAGATATTGCAAGAGTATATTATGTTCCCTTCACTGCCCAGTGGTTGAAATATTTTTTTCATATGCAAGAAATTCTTGCAGTATTTTCGTTTTTATCATATGCTATGGGTAACAAAATGTTTTTGTGAAAATTTTGGAGACCAAGTTAACATGTTATCACAGGGTGGGTTGGAAGAAATAGAGCAAGAAATTCTTATTATCTTGTAGTAAATTACATTTTAATAGTAGTTACTTAATGTCAATTCATTAAATGAACTAGACAAACACAGACATGTAGAATAATTTAGAACAAGTGAGAAAAATACACTGGTTTTGCGTTAGCAGTAGGAGTTAATTTTGTGTTGTCAGCTGGATTCAATCATTATGACTGGTCACTGGCTTTAGTCCTGCCTACAGTCGAGACAGCCCTTTGGAAACAATATCCATGTAACTTACAACGAGGATTGCGCAAGGAGAGACCGTTCATTTCTCCTCCTTTCCAGATTTCTCTCAGCTGTTGAACAGAGCTCCTGTCCTGGGCGTATGATATCCGGATTCCACCACGACAGCACTCTGTTCCTGAGCAGAGGCAGCGTCGTTCCATTACAAATGAAGAAAACGAACTGCAGTGGTCCCTGCACCATCGTGGCTATGTGTACGTAGTACACAAACTGCGCTATGCCTTGTGCCTGGTGGAACCCAATTCTAATAATTATACCTATCCCGCTCAAAATAACACCCTTAACTGACATAAAAACATATTGTTTCCTAGAGGCAAATTTATCGTTACTAAAAATTTTGAGTTGCCGCATGGAGTTCCGAGCACGTAAGTACATGTATCCCACCGACCCAAGACAAACCAAATTGAAAGTTATCGATAGAGAAATCCCCGCAAGGAATATTATCCGACTGTGCATCAGGTAATATTTGCTCGTCTTTTCGAAAGCAATAGTTGCTATGCATACCACACTCCACGGTATCAGTGCGTACAGCGCTTGACCACGGAATACCCTTCTGGCTTCAGCAGGTGGCAGGTCGTCAGGGAGCCTAAGATGACGGACACAAGCGTACATTTGGTAGCAGAATAAGTTTAGCCAGATACATCTTAGAAGTGTGAGGGCACTGTCAATGTGGACCATCGTAGATAGGTCGGGGACACCTGTCATACGATAAATCACCTCAGAACACAAGATCTGCGTTATACCCGTGATCTGAATGGACAAGAATATCTTTCCGGGGACATTACGTAACTGGGGCAGGTACATGTATACAAGAGTGGTCAAAAAGCGGAAAACAATATTTATGGCTATAAATGACATTTCTAAAGGTTTTAAGCTGTCGATTTTGAAATCTTTGTATTTCAAGGTGGCACTGTTCAAGCTGTCTTTGTACTTAAGAGCCCTTTCTGTTGGCCTCACATAACCTTTGTAGAACTCTCTTTCCCATGTTAAATTGTACGTCGTGAAGTGCGATCCGTTTGTGTAGAAACTGACGCCGCATAAATCGAAAGACTTATGGAAAGAAAAATCGCCACACATCAGCAACAGGACTGCTCTGGAAACAGAGCAGATGGCGTCTGTAGCGTTCGACTGCAGACAGGACTGATCGTCAGGGCTGTCGAAATAGCAGCGAGCATCATGTACGGATTGTAGCATACTAAACGGGACGTCCTGACAAACGCCGAACGAGTTGGCTGTCATCCAGGCCAGCAGGCAGAGGTTGACGTTTATCCTCTGCGTGTAGGCCAGGTAGCTGGTGACGGGTACGTGGGGCGACCTCTGCACCATGTCGTCCCACAGCTGGACGCGGCACCGCTCGCGCAGGTTTTTCGTTTCCGGTGGCAGGTCTTCCAGTGGACACGTGGGGTGGTCGAGGGCGTTCGCCAACAGCTGCACGCAGTCAGTGTCCACGGAGAGCATGGCGTTGCTTCTGTCCTCCCTCTGCCACTCCTCATCTGCAAAAGAATCAATGCGAGTTGAGTGGTGCTCACACACCAAATGTATGCAGAAGCAGATGTACGCATCTGATCCCAGAGGCTCCTCTGGATGACAAGACCAGGTGTATTTTAACTACATCATCGATGATAAATAATGTCAACAAAATTTTTTGTATTTGGAAAGATATATACCAGAGTTGAATCGAGAGAAGAGCACGTAATTCGTTTTCATCTACAGAGTATGCAGGAAGTCCTCAAAACCCTCCTGACTATCTACAGTAACTGTTCATCATTTCCTTGTGCCTTTCTCCCACGTCAACGCAGGGTCGGCGTTGTTACTATGGATTTGCCATTGTTAGTGCAGAGGGCATCCAGATCCCCTTCCTATCCCCCCCCCCATAACCTCCCCCCCCCCCCCCCAAGATGGAATTAGTGTACCCCAGCTGTCTGCGTCTAGTGAAAGCCATGGAATAGTGTGAACGTGTTCAGATGTCTGGGAGTCGTGTAATGGAGGCGGGACGTGGGGACTGCCCGGTATTCACCTAGTGGGATGAGGAAAACCGCCTAAAAACCACATCCACACTTGCTGGCACACCGGCGCTCGTCGGTAATCCACCAGGCGGATTCGATTTGGAGCCGGCGCGCCTACCCTAGTCCAGGAAGCAGCGCATTTGTGCTCTCGGTTAACTTGGTGGGTGACTTTGTGCAATCATTGAGGACATACATTCGTTTGCTTGGTATCCCTCCTTTGAAGCTGACGAAAAGCGTTGGTGTAATTACTATACTCTTTTGTTTCACTACAGCACCATTTCAGTTGTGAATTCGTGTTGAAACAGTTACACTGTAAAGGAGCGTTTAGTGGCGCGTGTATGGATGCACGAAGGTCCACAGAGAGGGCAAACAACGAAAAACATTATGAGAGTATTTGCCATGGTGCAAATCGTAAAGCAGCTCTGCTTGTTTGAGCGCAATAAGCTGGTTATGTATCGAAGGCTGGTAGCGTGCTGGACGTAAAAAATACAAATGAAAGCGTGTTTCCTCAACCGGCCGAGCAGTCTGGAATGAAATCCTTTCGCAAGAGTTGCTCACATTCAAGCATTGTGGTCACCAACATATGACCACATTAAAAAATATTTGATAATGAAAGGATTTAGGCCAAAGTTAATGAATAAAGTATCTGACTACTGCTTGGAGCGACTAGTTGCGACCTGCCGTGTCTCGCCCAAGAGTGTTAACAACAAGTATTATTTTTTATAGTCTCTAGCCGTATTTTGGAGTCTGAAGCGAAGCCTAATCTCAGGCTCTACTGCAGAGATTTTGGCGCAATTTCCACTAACAGAGAGACAGGTTCACGAAATAGGTTTTTGTATATCATCTGTAAATTTTTAGTGCAAACTTCCTGAGCTTTGATAAATTAAAGTCCTTGCCTGAGTGAAAACCATGCGATTACCATGGCACGTTTACCTGTCTACATGTGAACGCTAATCTCAGTAACTGCTGCAGGTGTGCGTGTGTGTGTGTTTGTGTGTCTGTGTCTGTGTGTGTGTGTGTGTGTGTCTGGAGCTTACAGTCGGTCAACAGCGAGATTATCAGCACCCTTACTCACATTAAAAGAAACAAATGTGGATAAAACTAAGAAAATGGAATCACACAGTGAGGAGGAAACCTTTAATGTGACGCTCATCCTCTCTCTGCCACCTCACTCGCGTTGACCACACAAGCACTCTGTCTCGCACCAGTTAAGGCAACGGATAAAGGGTGAAAGGTGCTATATCTGGGATTAAAACGGAAATAAAAGGACAGGTGAGCTAAAAAAAGAGACTCTAAGAAATCTGATTGGCTGACCACATACGAAAAAGATGGGTTAGCTGGGCACACAATTAATACGTTAAAATCATCTCCCTAAAATTTTCGGAAACATAGTTGACAAATTACAAAACCATAAGACTCTCATCACATTCGTTTGAACGTTAATTAAAACGGAGGGCAGATCTATCAGCAAATCAGTCGCTGCCCACTGGTCGGAGAATAAAACACAGTCTGATAAAATCTGGCACACTATGATCTGTATGCCACAAGTACTACACAATGGACAGAGTCCTCACCGGAGCAAGAAGCCACGTGTCACAGGGCTGTGGCCTGTGTGAAGACGACTGGGGAGCCGCTCATCCTCCCACCGACCCAAAAGCAAGGAGACAGCAGGCAGGTGGATGGCACACCGCGCTAACTCAGCAGCGCGGCACGCCTCCCTGCTTGCTAGATCTGCCCTTTCGTTTCCAGCAATATCCACATGCCCTGGCACTCAGCAGACTGACTTCTCCTTCCCCTGCCGTTGTAGTAGGAGGAGGACGTCCTGGATATTGTGCACTACTTTAGCTACTGGGTACAAACGTTGTAGAGAGTGAACACTCAGCGAATCAGACAAGACAAGAAATTTATCACGTTAAGCACATCTCGTCTGCTACAGTGCCTGCAAGGTCGCATGTCAATCTGCATCAAAGACAAAAAGCTTGCAAGGCAGTCAGACATTGAGTATACAAACAGAGAAAACAATAGTGCAACCAACAGTGTCCCCCTGTTTCGACCCGTCCATAAAGACAGTTCTAAAGGTTTGGTGACCATTAAAAAAGTCCTTTGGAGTGCTACATCTGCTATACTAACACTAAATCTAAAGTTACTCTGGACCTCTACAGTAGTCAGGGTAGCAGACTGTTAAAACACTGCATTTGGGGTTGCACTTGTTCCACACCAAGTGACTACAGCACATGCCCTACCTAGTGTCCATATGTCCATGTTGCTCATGGAGAAATGGCATTCCAGAGGTGGAGGAGCAATGGTATGGTGTGCAGGTGAAGTTGGAGCTACAAGAAACTTACATGCCTGATTCACCATGAGGAGCTGTCGCTAGATGGTGAATGGCCGTTTCCCAACCTTAGCACAGAGACTGGGTATGGGGCTGGTTCTGTAAGCGCATTCTAATATCCTTATGCGTCAGTAATCTTGAGGTAAAAAGACCTCGTTGACCTGTGCACTGTGCATCCATAGTCTAGCCACGAACACACAAGAGCCCTATAAAACTGGAGCAGACACACCCTGTCTCATCCCCTAGACCTTAGGTCAAGGCACTTTACAGTATTCACTGCCTTCTGGGTTCTGGCTTTCAGGTATCACAGGTGTGGCAACCACGAAAATTTGGAGTTCAAACTGAGGCCCAGAAACTTGATTGAGTCTTAAAAATGTCGACTTGTATCCCTCACATGCAAGTCAGGTAAATTAAAATTACAATGAGAATAATTAAAATTCTTATCTGCAGAAAACTGAAACCCTGTCTTTGCAGCCCACCTCCCTAACTTCCGCACTCTAAGTGCAACTGGTGGGTCGCCGTAGCACTTCTGGAGGAGGAACATGAAACAGCAAAATTGTCCACAGTTAAGAAGCACTGTACAAGGCTCCTTTCTGTATATGTGATACTGTTTATCGCTAAAAAAAAAAGAGGTTAAAACTCAAAACATTCCTCTAGGAACACCATTCCCTTGCTCAAGACATTCCACCAGCGTGTTACGAAATCAAGACCTAAAAAAGCGCTTAGACATGAGGGACCATATGAAGATGGTGAGATGACCATGAAAGCCCCATTCGTGGAGTTGCACGAGAATACTGTGCCTTCTGGTTTCTGGCTTTCAGGTCTCACAGGTGTGGCAACCACGAAAATTTGGAGTTAAAACTGAAGCCCACAAACATAGTGTTGTACACCTTACCGATATCAGAGAATATGCCAAGACAGTGCTGTCTACATAGTAAGGCCTGCTGAATAGCCACCTCTAGTAGAGTCAGGTTGACAACAGTGGATCGAAACCTCCAGAATCCACACTGAGAGTGGTTAAGCAGTTGCCTGGTTTCTAACAGCCAGACCAAACGACGGTTAACTATTCGCTCGAGGGTCTTCCCTTCACAGCTTGTGAAGGCTGGCATCAGCAGTAGTCGCTGCAAAATGATCTGCCAGAGTTTGAGTGATGTTTCTGGGTGTAGTTTGGAGACACTTCTGTTTCAGCACTGGTGTTATTGGTAGACGACTGTGTTTGCCAGAAACCCTCATAATGGGTTCCAGTACTTTTGTAGAAGAAGTGGAATGGTTGACAAAGTCCAGAAACGCTTGGTACGCCGTTTTCTTGCTCTCCTTAATGATGTGTCAAGTATTGGCTCTCGTGACCTGAAAGGCTGTGAGATTGTGTGTTGCTGGGCTGTACTTAAATAGTTGAAGAGCTAACTGTACGCCTGTCCTGGATTGCTGAGCGACACACACCAGTCCAACAAGCAACAGGACCTTGGGATTAATAAGTCAGTGGTGTGATGGATCTATCGTGTGATGTGGTCCACCCATTCGTTGACACTGTTGCAGTCTTCAGACACAGCCAGATGGACGAAAAGCATCCAGTTAGCCCTACTGACCAACAATTTTGGTGGCTTCTGTGCAGGTAATGCTCCATCCAGTAGATGAATACAGACTGTGACGTGGTCACTGAGTGAAGATCATCAGTGACTGCCCACTGAACCTGGTCTGCGAAGCCTGGAGAGCAGAAAGAGAGGTCGCTGGCTCACAGTGACCCAGTGGCAGCACAGAAAGGAGTGGGAGTGCCTGTGTTGAGGATATGCAGCTCGTGAGACATCAGAAAGCTCTCCGAAACGCGACGGTGAGGACAAGTAGAGATTGATCTACACAAGATATTTAGGACATTAAAGTCTCCAAGTAGGAAGAATGATTGGAAGGGCTCTTTCATAAGGTCTGTGACAGTCTCAGTGTGCAAATGGATAGGGTATAGTAAACCAAATTTAGTAAGTAGATAGCACACGAGTAGGCAGTTAATGTTATATGTGGCCCCCCGTGACAGGACGTTGTTGATTTTACAGCTTTGCAGTATTACGTGTTTTACAAAAGTAAAGTGAGCATAAAACGTCCAGCTGCAAGAACTTGCAGCCAATTTGAAAGAGTAAATAGCAGAAAGTTATCTAAGATTGAAAGTGAAATATATATGAATATAATATTAACTAAAATGGACAAGAAACTAGAAATGAATAGATTTAGATGAGAATGAATTCTCGGAGGTAGAGGAAAGTGAGTACACATTTACCAAAAGACGATACAAAAGAATGAGTGACAATCTTTCCAAACAAAATCCAGAATGTGAAGCAAAACCGAAAGAGCCACTGGTGATACTATGCTGGGACATGCTTTAATTAATCTCATGAAAGAATTTGAATTGCAGGAACCAGAAGAACTACCTGATGAAATCATAGAGGGACGAGAACTGTTAAAGATCGCTAGAGATATAGAGATCAAGAAACCTAAAAAGCCACCCAGTATACAACAGAAATAAGCAGGTAACATTTCCTGGAAGGACATAATGGTTGAACATAATTTATTGTGGGAAGAACAGGAGGTGAAAGACTCTAGAACTGTTAAACAAAACCATTATCCCCAGTAATGTTTATAATATTGAGTTGCAAGTATTTTTGGGTATAGGATCACAAATTAGTGCTGTATCAGAATCATTTTTTGAACATATTTCAAGTAAGCCACGGTTAGTAATAATGTCTGTGAGTGGAGTGAAGATTGTAGGAGCTACTGGCAAGTCCAGTAAACCCATTTGGAAAAATGTACTGATTGAATTTAAAATGCAAGGACAGAAATTTGAACATGACATTTTATGGTACCTGAATTAAGTGCTGAGATGATTTCAGGTATTGATTGACTGGACAAAGAAAAAGTGTTTTTATATTGTCGTAATGGAATTGTTAAAATTAATAGGGAGCCTAATACATTAGAAATTAAATTTACAGAAGATGACACTGTACATGGCGCTAATGTAGAATCCATAATGCTAGAGATAAAATCTGAAAATGATGGTTTGTCCCACTTATATGAAATCTACCATGTGAAAAATTTAATACTGAATGAATAAAAAATTGACAATTTTAAGGAAATTGTTGATGCTATCCAAGAACTCTTGTGTGAACAGAAAGATGAACTATTTGCTGTTTTAAATAACAACAGGGAAGTATTCTCTGATAATCCAGGTGTTGTCACGAACTTTGAATACCATATCGATGCTGTTGAACATGAACCGTTCTGTGTAAGACCCTATCCAGTGCCAATAGCTAAGAAAGAAGTGGTACAGGCCGAAATTCACAGAATGTTAGAATGGGGAGTGATTGAAAGAAGCAACAGTAAATATAATAGTCCACTTATTATAGTAAATAAGGAATACAGTGGCATGCAAGTTGTTATTCATGCATGAACACTGAACAAGATCGTCAGGAGAGAGGTAGACAGGCCAGAAAACGTGGGTGATCTGTTGCAAAAATTCCATAATGTAATGTACTTAACTAGTCTTGACCTCACTGTGGGATATTGGCAAATAATCATTACACAAATATTCCCAGAAACATACAGCATTCGTGTTTGCAGGGAAATGCTATCAGTATAAAGTTGTACCTTTTGGTTTAAATACTTCTGTTTCAGTTTTTATAAGAGCATTAGATACTGTGTTAGAAAAAGAACTTTGTGCCAGATTAACTGTTTGTATAGATGATTTGTTGATTGCTACTGAAAGTTGGGAAGAACATTGTGAACTATTGAACAAAACTCTCGTTGCTCTTCAAGCAGGAGGAATGACTTTGAAATTGAAGAAATGTGAATTTGTAGAACAGGAGATTAAGTTTTAGGACACATCGTAACTACAGATGGGATTGGCAAGGACCCAGAGAAGCTAAATGCAATTGAAAAGTGTTCTCCACCTAAGAACAGAAAACAACTGAAAGCATTTCTTGGTCTTTGTGGTTTTTATAGCAAATTTGCGAAGGGGTAAGCTTTTAATAGCCCATATTTGAACAGTTTGCTAAAGAAAAACAGTGCATATATTTGGACGTCAGAATGTCAGAAAGACTTCAGAGACTTGAAAACTGAGTTAATAAGAGAAACTATTTTACATCATCCTATTTTAAGTGAACCATTCCACATGATGATAGACAGTAGCGCATAGGGGATTAGTATTGAAATCTTTCAAGAAAGCACAGAATCTGTAGAAGCAAAACATAGAACTATAGCTTTTGCTAGTAGAGATCTAAGTAAATATGAGAAAAATAACACTATTTCAAAGAAAGAAGCTTCAACCATAATTTGGGGCTTAAAGAAATTTAGAAATTGCTTATGGGGCACAAAACTATTGTTCATACTGACCATAGAGCTTTAACTTTTTTGAAAGACTGTCGATTGTTTACTGGCAGGTTAAGTTAATGAGCTCTGTACTTACAACAGTTTGATTATGAAATTTTGTATATCAAAGGCAGTGAAAGTCATGTGGCTGATGCTTCATCTCCATTGCCAGAGGATATGAATAACCTACTGAAAGAATGTAATAAAGGTGGTAAGTTTCACATGAGATGTATCAAAGATGTTCCAGGTAGAAAAAGAACTGAACAGATTTGTAAGAGTATGCGGTCTGGAAATCTGTTAAAACAAATTTCATTAACCCCAACTTCCCACAAATCAGTTAATTTTATAAGATATTTAATGGAATATTGTATAGGAGGAAGATGCAAGTACTCAGGAATGGAAAGTTTATTGGCCTATGCAGTTTGAAAATGAAGTTATTGATTATTTCCATTTTGCCTTAGGGCACTGTCGTCTAAAAAGTGTATTGAGAAATTAACTGATGTAATTGTGATTAATGTGGGTGCCACCAAGCAAATTGCTGACAGAATTAAATCTTGTGATGTGTGTCATAGGGCACAAGTTGCTAACCAGACCAACCAGGGTACATGCAAAACACAGTGCCAAAAGACATCTTGGAATTGTTATCAGTAGATTTGTATGGTCCTCTCCCTAAAACATAAGGAAGTAGGTCTTATATTGTGGTATTTTTAGGAGTTTTCTCTAAATTTATTAAGTTTTACCCTATCAGAAAAGCTACTGCAAAAGCAATCTTTAGTAAAATGAATGAATATTTTAACACCATTGGTAAACCCAGAGCAGTCCTATCTGATAATGGACCTCAGTTTATTTCTAAAATATGGAAAGAAGGTATGAGACAACATGGTATACAAGTGAAATATAGTTTTACCTACCACCCTGCAAGTAACCCTGTCGAAAGGTATGTGTGGGCATTCGGAAGATTAGGTAGAACCTATTGCCACCCTAATCACAAGGCCTGGGGCAGATTTGTGACAGATTTTGAAAACGCCATGAGCACTCTCTACCATGAGACAATGGGGTTTACACCCAAATAAATTCTGTTGAACCATAAAAGCAAAAGAGTTATTGAAGAGATCTTGAAATTTCCACCTGTTTTAGGGATTAACTTGATGAGCAAAAAGAACTAGTTGGGAGGAGAATGAAATGAAAGTGGCTGTTAGATCGAAAAGGCATAATAAGTGCCTCAAAACAACTAAATTTAAACTTGGTGACTACGTTCTGGTGAAAGCACATGAAAAATCTAGTGAAATTAATGATGAAATTTCTAAATTTAAATACATTTACAATGGACCATTTGAAGTGCAAGGAGCTCCACATGCCAGTGCTTATTTTCTTCTATACCCTAGATCAAGAAAACCTTTGGGAGTTACAAACATTGTTAACCTAAAATAGTATGTCCACAGAAACAAATAATGAATGAAATCAAAACCCTCAGAGGGCACTGCACTCTATGCGATGCTAGGTGTCTGGCAAACACCAGGTACTCAAGTTATTGACAATACTATTTCCTTTTCTTTTCCTGTTGTCAATCTTCCTCTTCTAGCATTCAGAACTTCTACTATCATCTTTCCTTCTTCCCTATCAGAATAGATATCAGAATAAATAGATGTGTGTATGCTAAAGGGATGTGATAAATCCATGCAAAATACAGTAATTGTTTGTGGATAAAGAAGTAAATAAGTAATACACGTGCACTAGAAAATGACTAAACATGTTGTAAGTAAAGTGGGTACTGTAATAAGAAGTAGAAGCACGCAATGCAAATGAATGACTAAAGTTCTTGGAAGAAAGGTGTTCAAGAATAAGTAAAAGTAGAGTTTCAATGGATACTCTAGTATGATTAATGTCTAAAAGTTTTTGTATAAAAATGGTGATGAAAAGTTTGTAAAAAACAAGGGAAAAGTATCTACTATATGTGTATGAGTTAGAATTGAGATGTTCCTTTTTGTAAACCACAGGAGTTGACGGAATTCACTTGCAATAAAATATAAGATGATTTCCTGAGTTGATATGTGTAATGACCTAGAAGCGTGTGAAAAAGCAATGACAAATGAATAGAAAAAATCTCATTCTTGACTTAATCCTGCATATGACATTTAAATTCACAGGTTTATGATGTAGTCATTTGAAAAGAAATGTTTTTTGTTACCAGTGTCTAATATATGTGTTTAAGTTTCACATTCTGTATGACATAAAAAGATATATTGAACCAAATGTGTAATATTTACTGGAGATGATGTAATAGGGACTGCAAGGATAAAATTTCTGCAGTATAAAATAAAATAAAATGCCAAAAATGTGTTGTCGGGCAACAAACCAAAATAGTAAAGAGAATACAATAGAGTTAATGACAGAGGACTGCCAATTGCAGCAGGCAATAACAAAGACTTGCCAACCAGGGCAAGAATACAGTTAAAATATTTCCTTTTTAAAGAAAATTTGTACGTGTTTCTGTGTACCTAAATGTTTACAGACATGGTTTGCCAAGTGCTATTGCAGGCAACAAAATAAGCTGAATTTTCTGGATTAATGTTGTGTATGTTTTAATTATGAGTTGCAAAAATGGACTGACTATTTCTATAGAAGTCAGTGAAAAACAATATTAAATCTGATGTAACTATAGGTATGTCTGTGCAATCAACCAAAAATGGACTGTCTGGTTGTAACATGAGGGCAGTGGAAATTAAAGCTAGGTTCTAAATAAATATATTAGAGTGTTTATGTGCTTCTCTAGAACAAAAGTTTTGAATTGCTATTAATTAAATGTGCAATGTAGGATGCTTTTGTGTTTGGTTAATGTATGTCTTAGTTTATGTATATTTGCTTTTCTACAGAATGCTATACTTGTTTTATAAATGTGTAGGTTGTTTTATGAACTGGTTGTCTGTTAATGGATAATATATGTATGAGATGAAGATGATTAAGGATGTCCTGTTTAACGATGGATTTTTTTTTGTCTGTTTATAATAATGTTAAAATGACTTTCTCTGTAGTAAAGAAAATATTTGGACAGTCTGTGTATGAGATGATAATGGGTAATGATGTCCTGTTTTACGATAAACCTGTTATTCATAAAGTAAATGATATATATGCTTCTTTTTGAACAATCTTTTGGAAGAAATGTATGATTCTTCTTAGTGTATTTACTGTATGTATGTAACATGTTTTCTCTTACCCAACGAAAGTTGGATGGAATAATTTTTTTTTAGCCAGTACTACTTGAGTGTTATAGATGTTTGGGAAAGCTCACTGAACCATTGGGCATGTGTAACACCATAGTAAGATCTTATGTATTGTTGTTCTTCTGATTATTATGCTTTACATAAAGTGTATTTTCTTTAGTATGTGCTCTTGATATGTTGTACTATGTTTTCTCTTCATTGACTAATAGCTTTGGTTGTATTTGGAAATGGATGATTTTGGTTAAGTAATTTTGTATTGATTTGTTAATACAGGTAAATGCAATGTTTACTTAAAAATGTTTACTTTGTAATGGTACTTTGACTACCGCGCCTCCGCCAATACAAAGATATAATTTACGATCGCGCACGCAGAAGAGCGCTGCGCCAGCGACCGATTTTTATAAATAATTTTGTTCGTTTTTTTTTTTTTTACTTTTGCGTAGGTTTTTGTTTTTAACAACTAATTGATTAGACTCTCTCTCTTGTCTTCATACTAAAGACGTGTATTTTTCGGCGATGTGTTGAATGTGCTTTTGGGTGGAAATTAAAATTACATTACAAAGCGAGGTTGTTTCAATAGTGACTCGAGGTGGTTATCATCAAATATGTAAATTGATCATGACAGCGACAACTTGAAGAAGTTTTCAACAGACGGAGAAAAGTGAAAGACGGGTTGTCCTACAAGAGAAATTAGGAGGACAGCCATGAAGACTACATTGTAATTAATACTGTGTACCTAACAAGATTATAGGATAAATTTCAATTAGTTTCTGATGCTATTTCCGTACAGTCGCTTTTTGTAGTGTTGCCAACCCGGTCTGCCATGCACGGTCAAATTACAGCATGATCTTAATCAATAATATGAAGTCCACCTTATCTGTAACTGAAACCACCAAAATTCCAAACCCAATCAGATTTTCTATTTTATATTTTTCACGGCAGAACCCCGAGGAGAACAGTACACTACAACTTGATACTTGTAACTGCTGATCCAAATTTAGCTCTCTTGGTTCATGTTATGGTAAAATATGGAGTGGTTCCCCTCTAAACAGAAGTTATTTAGCACGTACAAAATGTGATTTGTGTGAGTGAAATCTTTTCATGAGAGTCAGTTGGAGGCTAGCTACTGTACAGTTGGCAGCTAGTGGTTGGGAAGTTAACTGTGCAGGTGTCGAGTTACGCTTTTAGTGCTTGGATTTGTTATGCCAAAGCCTTGGGTGGATGAATGGATTTAATATGATGCTCTGTGGCCTGTAAGTATTATATAACATGATGACCTCCATGAAGAAATAACAGAGTATTCGATTCGAATGGCAAGTCCCTCTGCCATCATATACTCGCCACCAATATTGCGCAATCACATTAACAGAGAGGTGAAATTATGAAGTGATGGATCAGCACAATTAGTATGTGCAAATACAAGTTAACTCATACCAAAATTTATGTGCATAACTTGATTCTGTTCCTCACCTAAATATCTCTCAGGATCCTCTCTGCTTGAACAATGATTTCTGAGTGTCCAGATTGTTAGAAATGATTATAAAAAAAAGAAAGACGATTAACTGGTTAAATTTGTTCAAAATTGAGTGAAATAGGTTATCTAAAAGTAATGTAGATTTTGGTAAAGTTGAAGAGGATGTAAGTGTAGCTTTGTGAAAACCTCCCAGTAATTGAACTTCTTCACTCTAAAGTTTTGTGATCTCTTAAATTACTTGCTTAACTTCTGGTTTCAAATGTAGACAACTGAGATGATAACAGACAACAAGCCATTTTGTGGTCACTTTAAAGTTAATGTTCTTAATGAATGGTTTGAAAACCAGTACCTAGTAAAAATATTCACTGTAAAATCAGTTATAAAAATGCATAAAAGGTGAATCAATATTTCAGAAAGAGAATTCCAAAAGTTGGCATTCTTTAAATTATTCATGAAAGTGGGATAGTTTGTTTTATTGTAGTAGTAAAGATTAGGGGATTCCTCATTGAAAGTTGCACAAAATGCACAAATTTACATGATAGTAGTAAGTTCTAATGGCTTTTGAAATTTATGTTGAGTTTTGTGCACATTGTGTGTTAAAAGGTCCAATTTCAGTTTATGAGCACCCATTTACTGTTTTATTCTGACTGAAGGTAAGGTTACTATGAATGCCATTATCCATGAAAACAGTTACTTTTTTGCTTTTAAAGAATAGAGTGAATCTTAATGCAAGTGAAATTTAATTGAATTCGTGCTGTGTTGAAAATATCACAAAATGAAACTAGACCTGTGTCCAATCTCCAGTTAGTGTAGGCTTGCAATTGTTGTGCTGATTAAGTTACTCAGGTTTGACAAAGTATTTAAAATTGATGAGTGTACCAATGTCTTTTGTGTTTCAGAGGCCAATCATGTTTTACAATAACTGCTAGTATCCACTTTACCACTTTTTTGCTTGTGATTGGTTTCACTGCATTTTCGTAGGAAACAAGTATAGACTGAGTTTTTCCACTAAAACTGGCTACTTTTTCTTTAAAAGAAATGTTTCGCATTTCTATGCCTAATTAGTCTGGCGACCGTATTCTATTTCATTTGAGTACGTTTGAGTAATTAAAACTTTATCTAAATTGGATTAGACACTTTCTTTGTTTTTATGTATCTTTCATTTCACGTCCAATAAGCAAAAAATGGTTCAAATGGTTCAAAAAATGGTTCAAATGGCTCTGAGCACTATGGGACTTAACTGCTGTGGTCATCAGTCCCCTAGAACTTAGAACTACTGAAACTTAACTAACCTAAGGACATCACACACATCCATGCCCGAGGCAGGATTCGAACCTGCGACCGTAGCAGTCCCGCGGTTCCGGACTGAGCGCCTAGAACCGCTAGACCACCGCAGCCGGCTCCAATAAGCAAAATGCTCTAGGCATTTCATGGTTAAATTTTGCAAAAATTCTCACATTATACTGCATCTACATACCAAAATTGGCTATAAATATTATATCTATATACTAAATGGTGCAGTATAGTGTTACACATGACTTTTCCCATGCCAGGACAATTTGTTCAATTGTGGCACAGTGCATAGTAAACCAAATTTGGTAAATAGATACCACATGTGTAGGCTGTTAGTGTCATACCCTCCCACATGTGCACCAAAGTTAACGTAGGCTGCAAATACCTTGCTAAAGAAATAGGTTTCAACCTCCTGAATCTACTCTGTAAACTTGGCCAATTTTTAATCAGTTATGGTATATGGGGGTCAGATCAGGGACTGAGGGGAACGAACAGGATTGGGTTGATTTTGGGGGAAGAGACCAAACCGCAAGGTCATCGGTGTCATCAGATTAGGGAAGGATGAGGAAGGACGTCGGCCGTGCCCTTTCAAAGGAACCATCCCGGCATTTGCCTGAAGCGATTCAGGGAAATCATGGAAAACGTAAATCAGGATGGGCGGACACGGGATGGAACCGTTGTCCTCCTAAATACGGTAGATGGAATTAGCATTATTTTCACAGTTTGGCCATATCGATTCAAGTGTCCATTGGAGGCGCCCATGATAGCGATAAATAAATCACTCCTTATTCTAAATAAATCTATCCCTATAGCTGAGTATGCTTCTGGATGAACATCGTAACTTTGAACTACAAATAGAGAAAACTGGCAGAAAAGGTATAAATGTGATGAATAAAGTTATAACCGTAGCTAACAGGCAACAACAATCAGAGTTTACCATCAATCTATATTAGCATCAATTACAGGATATCGTGTGAGACTTTGGGCTCATAGGTTGGAGCTAGTTGAGACAGCTGCATTAGTGAGGAGAGTTCAGTCAGGAGTGCTGCCAAAATTAATGGGTGTCTATTGAACTGCCCCATATGATGCTTTGTCAGTAATTCTAGGAATATGCTCACTATAGTTGGAAAATAAAAAAAAACTGGTCTTTTACTGGCTACAGAAAGGCAATCAAATGAAAGTATGAAGGATGCCTGGAACTGAGGCCAATCCTAAAAAGTAATAAATAAAAGATTACATATTACAACTGTGGCAAAACGAGTGGGAGGGAGTAAAAACGAGGTTTCTTAACCCGTTGAGTGGACTGATTCATTAGCTGACTGTTATGGCCCTTATGCTAAGTATCTATACAAAATTAGAAGATAGATACATGATAGCTGTTCCTGGGACAGTGCAGGCACACCAGAACACACATTGTGGGAGTGCATGATCTGTGAAGATAAATAATAACCAAATAATAGTAAATAATAAATAATAAATCACTACTCAGTTCAGTTCAAGTCCTTGATTATCCAGTTAATGAAACCTCTCATGGCTTGGCACCTGTCTGCTAATGCAATCCACCTACTATGCCAAGAACACTGTAGTGTTATTCTAACGCTGATTTTCGGAAGGGAAACTCATTTATAGCTGTGTTTGTAGATTGTACACACATGTGAGTCTTGTTCTGCTGTCCGTCAATATCATAGGTTACCACATGCCTATCCTAAAATCCATGATGCTGTGTGGTGCTCTGAATAATTTAGCATAACTAATAGGTGGAAGCACTGAGTACTAATGAACAGTTAATTAATTCATTCCATGTGAGGACGAACCTGAATCACATAATTATCTATGCTTTTTTGTTTAACGTTACCCACTCATCTATGGTTTAATAAATCTTGTGTGAAATTCCTTAGAAATCTACTCCTACAGCTATCAGTATCAAGATTTTACTTTAAATACTGATCCTAATTGCTGTGCGTTGTTTGAAAAGAATATTACTTCAGCTGGTATTGGCCAGTGGAGACCAAAGAGACTCAAGTTGATTACCCTTGTCTACAAGAAGTCAGTGGGTAAATTGTTTCCCATTGCCACTTTTAAATCCATTGAGCATTAATCTCATTAATGGTGTTCCATTACAATGCTAGTGAACTTGCATTTGAACCACCACAACTAGCCTGTTGGATATAACTGATGATACTCGAAAATCTCTTATTGTCATAGTTCATAAACCGAGTCATTCAGTTCAATGGTTACGTTTTATTTGATAAACCTTGGTACAACGTTTTGGCAGGCACTCAGGTCTGTCTCCAGTAAGTCCTTACATTTTATTTAATTGACACTGCCAGAATCTTTTGATAGACAGTTGGATCCTGTCAAGAAATCTCATTTCCAGTAAAGTGAAAGTAATAGTTATGTCTTATTTTGTGTCCCTGTCAGGATAGAACTTTTGATATGATTTCGTATACACTAGTTAGGTGGTAATATTGGCTTATACATATTTTGTAGGTATATTATATCAATATTAATATTGATGATTACTCATGTTTATCACTGTCCTAGAGGTACTATGCAGGTGCTGCATTAGCAGAATGTCACAGCAAAGTTTGCAGCTAGTCATGTATGAATTGGCATACCTACATCCGACGGCACTTCCTCCTTAGGCCAGGGATCAGTTAGTTATACATGCAACCCTTGTCTGGTACTAAGTTTCTAACGGTCAGAACGACCATAACACCTCTTTCATCATGAACATATCATACTGTACAATCCAGTACTTTCCTTGCGCAGAATGCAGTAACACTGACTTTTTAAAATGATTTTTTCAACCAACACTACTGTTTATACACATCATTCATACAAAGTTTTCTCAGTATTATTAGGATTCACAGAATCAACATTTATATGAAAATTATTAACAATTTTTATTACATAATTAACTATTCAATTTTAAATAAAAATATTAATCATTAATGAAAAATAGAAAATTATAAGAAATATTATACTTAGATCATATACGAAACGTTAAAATAACTGCAGCATTTACAATATTAACACTTTCACTGTCTCAGACGTGCTGGGTGTAATGTGGATACTGCTGGCCAAATTATTATACCTGTGCTGTCATGAAATACTTATCATCTGATCTTTGGAAAAGTATTGCGTGAAGAAGTTTCGTCTTTGCACGTACTACTGTCTGACATCTTATCTCCATAAGGTACAGAATTTCATTTCCTTCTTGTCATATTTCACTATGTCAAATTAAGTAAAACATTGCACGAAATATGGAAGAGTTTCCATAACTAATAACACATTGCATTAACCGTGTGTATGTTTAATTTTACTTCATTCGTTGCATTATAGGAAATGTAGATAAAATATGGAAATTTTATTTCAAACTTAGTTCAGATCGTTATCTCATTCCGTCCTCCAGTTATTGATTTTTATATCTGTTGGACACTTCCGTGAAATGCGTTCATTTCCGTCCCTGTGCATCATAGTAATGTGATCGTAATCAACATAATATTTCATAAACCGTTCGAGATAGTGAAACAAGGTTTACGCAAATGACAGCACTCAAAGACGTACATTGTTTGTATGATGAATAATCGAAACTTTTCTGTTAATCGAGATGAAGTAGCTGCTATGCAGCAGGGAGAGGTCGGCAGAGTGGGACACATAAATACGTCAACAGTGCTTTAGGAAATCCCAGGGAGCGCACTTACACGTGCCCTCAGTGTGCTGGTGTAAGCTGTCGCCAGCACAGCAGTTGGCAAAGATGATATGCAAAGTTCAGTAGTAGACGCCTCTAAAAGGCGGATTGTGGCGCCCTGAAAGTATTCCAAGTTCGGAGTTGTCATGGTCGCGCGGACCGCTCGGCAGGCCGACCACGTGGTGCCGGACGTTGGCCGAAGCAAGAGGGCTGCAGCCCGGCCACGAGGCTGGCAGTTCCACGGTGAGGCTGCGTCAGTGAAAGAGGCTTGCACGCCGAGAGTGCCAAAGGTGGCGGACTCTGTGAAACCATCGTGGCAGACATTTCGCAGTTTGTATAGATGTTAATACTAGCCAGATGAATCATGATACCTCAAAAAGAAACATGTAAATTACTATCATTTGCACGACGATTCTGATGCTGTAATCAGATTTTCAATATCTTTATTAGTTTAAAGTTTAGTATCTGCGGGTAAATTGTACAAGTAACACCCAGCAGTGAATTTCCAAAATGTAAACACTTCATTCGATTTCGTCGATCGACGTGTCTTTGGAAAGCTATTAGATTAAACCTAAAGTGGTATGAATTACAGGCATCTAACGTCAATAGTACAGGAGTTATTGGAGGTGAAAATAGCCGATTACTATAGATAGCGTCAGGCCATAAGTACTCCACAGCATGCTTATAAATATATTTATTCATCTGTGTCTTTGTTTAAATCCGATATATGCTATTCGTGAAGAAAATGGTCAATTATTTACCGTGTTTTAGAAAGCACGGAGACATTAGGCTACTGGGTTACTTTGGCTCGCTATTCCTTTGATATATGTTTATATAATTTGTTGATGTATTTAATAATGGATGTTAGAGCTTGTTTATAGTCCAGCCGTAGGAATATTTATTTAATTTCAAGTTATTTAGATGTAAATCCAGTATTTCGAGAGTGTTTGATGTTTGTGAGCGTACTTTGGCTCGAAGACATGGCGGGAGCGCTCTAGCCAATCACAGCGCTCGTGAATGGGGAGACTCGGTGGAAGTGGGAGAGGGGTACGGCAGAGGACACGGGGGAGGTGCTTGACGCGGCAGTCGAGGCAGAGACTTGGAGAGTGGGCAGCGGTTTGCGCCTGGTCGCCACAGATAGAAATACTTCGGAATGCCGACGTTTGCACTTGTGAGATTTCCGTGGCTTCTACAGTGAAGACGTAGTGTGCCTGTAGAAGTGAATATCTCGCGAGCTATGTTGTCGTTCATAACTAATTACGTGCAGTAGGAATCTATTGTTTTCCTGTCATTCAACTTATATTTTATTTAATTATTGGACCATCGACACCAATAAGTGTTCTCCAGAAATATATACCACATTGTCAAAAGTACTTCTACTGTCGTACTCATCATTTAAAGTCGTTAAGATAATCTGCAGATTTATTTAATTGCAATGCTTCATTTATAAACGTTTTTTTTACGTCCTAAATTCGCAGTTGTTGAGTCATAGGAAGCTTCGACCATTCGATTCATGTGTACATCCATATTGTATACTGTAGACTCAGCTGTATTTGGCCTGTAATGCGACAACTACGTATCCCAGCTCCTAGACAACGAAACCAGCCAAAACTTTTCATATTGCAACTCTGTCGCAGGGTACATAGTTGAGGGCCATCCATTCACATCATCACATTTTTATTGAGAACGCCCGCACGCTGAATCAAGCGCGCCTGTCACGAGAGAGGCCAGAGACACACCCACAAGCAAGATGTCGCCAACGCCCTCTAGGCCTCACTCACGAACTCAAACTCCTGTTTGGCATCTGTCAGTACGTTTGCAGAGCACATCACAGCCTATGACAGTACATTGTGACCAGATTGTTAACTATAGTGGGACTAGCAATGACACTAAAGTTTGTAATATCAAGGTTACCGATATTGCGTGCAAGAGGACTATTACTGATGAACTTGTACCAAAACGCATGAACTCTATTGAAATTAAGTAAAAGTCTGTTCATGTAAATAAAGAACCATATTAGTCCACGTGTGCATTTGTAGTGTAGAAAGAGGATACCAACCATCCATAACAACGTCTGCTCCCTTGCTTCCTTGCGGTACAAGACTCCACACTCAGTAACTGTGGTGCAGCGGAACACGACGATTTAGCTCGTCCACAGCAGTTCAGTGCTTAGCAAAAAATTTATATCTGTAGCTGTTGAGCTACAGAAAACAAACATATTTAAAACCGGCCTTTTGTTCGGTCTCAAAAGAACTGTGTATGCAAAGCTTTACACTGTTCAGCGAAGATGAGAAGAAAAGTTTCTCTCATGTGACAGAACTCTCACAGACGTACCGTTATCCCGCTAGCTGTCCATCAAGTTTTGACATAATCTATGTTCAGAGACCATGTTCAGATGGCTGTGTGATGAATATTGTTTTCAGGATGCTGCTGATCTCGTACTGAGGGACATGAAGCCTTCGGTGTATGGGGCAACGATAGACACTCCAGAAGAGTTGATTTTTCATTTGGTTAAAGAATCTAGACGTATCAGGGGTCCCACATCACTCCAACTGCACACGCTCCACACAATTACAGAGCCTACACCAGCTTCAACAGACCGCTACGACCATGCAGTGTCCACCGATTCATGAGGTTCTCACCATACCCGTACAGGTCCATCCGCTCGTCTGACCAGGCGACATATTTGCAGTCATCAAGACTCAAATGTCGGTATAGCCAGGCCTAGGCTAGGCATAAAGCTTTGTGTCGTGCATTCATCAAGGGTACATGATTGGGGCCTCAGCTCTGAAAGCCGGTATCGATGAGGTTTCATTGAATGGTACGCACGCTGGCACTTGGTGATGGCCCAGCATTGAAATATGTAGCAAATTGCGGAAGGGTTGCACTTCCGTCACGTTGAACGAATGTCTTCAGTCGATGTTGGTACGTTCTTGCAGGATCTTTTTGGGCCGCAGCTATGTCGGAGATTTGATGTTTTACAAGATTCCTAATATTCACGGTACACTGAAATGCTCGTATCGGAAAATCCTCTCTTGAGCCCTACCTTGGAAATGCTGTGTCCATTGTTCCGACTGTAACACCACTTTAAAACTCACTTAAATCTTGATAATCTGTCATTGCAGCACAAGTAACCGATCTAACAACTTCTCCAGACACTTGTAGTCTTATGTAGGCGTTTCCGACCGCAGCGCCGTATTCTGCCTGTTTACATATCCCTGCATTTGAATACACATACCTATGCCAGTTCCTTTGGCGCATTAGTGAACACGAGTCAGTTGGTTGTTTTGATGGAATTGGGCATTGCTATGGCGATGGCAGCAATGGGTAAATGTAATTGCGCGACGTTTTCAGCAACGTCTCTAAAACCATACTAGTCAAGCAGCAGTGTTAACAACGTCTGTGAATATCACTAGCGTCGCGAAATTCACGGATGCCTAGTGGGGAATCGACGCTCCAGTGACGTTTCTGTAACATTTAAAGTGATTCTTTTTATCTCTTCCAAACACTGTAATATTTGCTATATGTAGGTTTTTACATCCTATTGGGCAGGAGTCTCTAGATACGTCGAACTGGAGTAATCAGCTTGCAATAGAACTAGGGGGAGAGTTGCCAACCAGTCGAGGAACCAGCAATGAAAAGCACACCAGTAGTTAACGCAGGTCACATGGGAAATTACGGAAAATGTGAAACCACACATCATTAGCTGTTTACGAGGCTCAGTCCTCGACCTGGAATACAGTAGGGAGTCACCAGTGCACAAAAATGAAGTGGCTGACTGAGAAAATTATTCTTACCTAAACTCTCGATGTCACCTACAAACTGTAGGTCGAAGAACCAGTTGTAATAATAGAAGGAATACAGTGCGTCGGCGAGACCAAACATTTGTGACGCCCGTCGATGTCGAGCGACGCACAGCGCAGTAAAGTCGTCCCTGAAGGAGAGGAACCGCTCGTGGTAGGACAGTAGGTCATGATTCAACAGAGGTCGTCTGTAACAAAAAAAGTTGCGACGTTAAAAGTTAAAAACAAGTTAATTCAGCGTGCCAGATCATGTGCAGCTCACGTGTGATGTAGAGGTATCCGCAAAGTATTTACTTTCAGCACTGGAGGGTGCACTGGTATGAAACTTCACGGCAAATTAAAATTGTGTGTCGGTCTGTCACTAGAACATTTTGCTCAAATAAAAGTCGTTTATTGTGATGAATTACGATGAATTACAGTGTTATACATGGAGGTGACAAAAGTCTGGGGGTAGCGATATGCACATGCACAAACGGCAACAGTATCACGTACACGAAGTTTAAAAGGGGAGGGCTTTGGTGGAGCTGTCATTTGTAATCAGGCGGTTCACGTGAGAAGGGTTTCTACGCGATTACGATCGCATGACAGGTATCACCAGACTCTGAACACGGAATGCTAGTTGGATCTGGACGCATAGGCATTTTGGAAATCGTTAGAGAATTCAATATTCCGAGATTGACAGTTCCAAGAGAGTGTGCCAAAAATACCAAATATCCGGCATTACTTCTCATTACGGACAACACAGTGGCCGATGGTCTCAACCACCGAGAGCAGCACTGTTTGCGTAGAGTTGTCAGTGCTAACAGGCAAGCAATTCTGTGTGAAACAACCACAGAAATCAGTGTTGGACGTAAGACGAACGTATCCGTTAGGAAAGTGCAATGCAATTTGTTGTCAATGGGGAATGATAGTAGAAGATGCTGCTACTGCTCCTGTGCTAGTGACCGTATTGGTTGCGCCCTAGAGTAAGGGAAACTGTGGCATTTTCAGATGTTTCCCGATTTCATTGTGTAGGAGCTGATGGTAGGGTCTGAGTGTAGACCACACACCATAAAGCCGTGAACCCAAGTTCCCAACAAGGCAGTGTGCAAGCTGATGGTGGCTCCGTAATGGAATGAACAGGGTCCTCTGGTCCATCTGGACTGATAAATGACTGGAAACGGTCTCGTTCGGCTACTTGGAGACCATTTGCAGTCGTTCATGCAGTAATGTTCCCAAACAAAGTTGGAAATTTTATAGAGCACCATGCACCATGTCAGTAGCGGGACAGAGGGGTAGTCAGGTTGTCTACATTAGAGGCAGGTATGCACTCAGGGGGAAACCTATTGTTCTCCTTTGTTTGACAGGTACTTAACGTACTATTCTGCTAAATGCTTTACCATGTTGCGGCACTTAACCTATTGTCCCTTCCAGCCCCTCCCACTCCCCTCCCCCCTCAGGAAGGGGATGCTGACGCATTTTGTTAGTGCAGGTTACCTACATCGTGGGCAGTATGCATTCAGAGGCAATCCTATTGTTCTCCTTTGATTGACAGGTACTTAACCTATTGTCCTGTTAAGTGGTTTTCCATGTCACTGCAGTTAACCTATTGTCCCCCTCCCCACCCACACTAACTCCCGCGCCCCCTCACTGCTACAGGTACACTTTGAGGTGTGAGTTATTGGAATAGCCCCTGTCACTACTATTTCACATGATGACACAAGTACCATTAGACCTGTGACGTCACAGACATACTGATGGGACTCCCATCGCAAATTCACGATGGGGGCCATGATGGCGCACGTACCGTTACCGAAGATGGCGGCGGCGGAAATTCAAAAAGTGCCATTCGCCCCTTGCAGGTGGGAAACTCAAATTTTGTCATTTTTTCGCGAGGGCCACACTCACTTGGACTTGCAAGGAAATAGTTAAAGTCTCCACCACGAACCTCAACCAGCTGCCACATCCCCTTACCAACCCATGTTAGCAGGCTAACAGGTACTAACGTGCACTAACACGTACTAAAGTACACAGCGCATGATGTCATCTAAGATGGCGTCTGTGATATTAGTTGATGACGGATGTGCCACACACCACCTGGTGGGAAGTTGGAATTTCGACGGGAAGATAGGTCAATTGGGCTACCTCTGCTAACCTAACACCCCTCCTCTTCCCACAAAAAAATGGTGGGAAGTTCAAATTGCAACAGGATAATGCAACATACCTAAGAAAATGGCAGGAAAAAAGAGCACCTGCACTGACCTAATTCACCCAACCAACACCTCTTTCTAGGAATTGGTAGGAAAATGACTCAGTTGATCGATCATTTGGAGGGTATTTGATTGCTCTGTATGGAATATTGTTTAAACAATTAAGAAAATTTGTGGAATATATGGAAAAGGTATATTGTTTATTTATAAGAAATTCAGTTTGTGGGGGTTGGATTTCTCTGGCTCATCATTCTCTGCTGTTTGGAAACATCTAGGTCTTGTAATAATCAATTACATGGGGAAAACATGTTGTGTAACGTAATGTTCAGCACTGTACTCTGGTTGTTTAACCTAATGTTTGGCCCTTTGTCGGCACTTAACCTGTTGTTCTGTTAAATGGTTTTCATTGTCATCCCCATCCCTTTAAACTATTGAACTGCGTTTCACATAAAAAGTATTCAAATTAACTTAGTGTGCTGCAATTAACCTGCTGCTCTGCTCCATGTCACCCACGCATACACTGCCTCCCCTTAACTACTGTACCGCTAATACCACATTGACATAAAAAATTTATGCAAATTAAATAAATCGATATTCTTCACATGTATGGTGTAGTTGTTTGTAATTTGTGGCATCCTATTGGTCTTTGAGTATTGTTTGTACGTATGGGGGCTCTTACCAGTTGGTTCTGATTCAAGAGATTGAGAAGGTTCAGAGAAGAACAGCAAGATTCGTGACTGGTACCTTTAACCATCACGAGAGTGTTACAAATCTCATTGAAAATTTGAAGTGGAACACACTTGCAGATAGACTACGCACTAAATGGAAGGGCTGCTCACTAAATTCAAAATCCTATCTTTGCCGAGGATGCAGAGCATATATTATTACCACCAACTTTCATATCGAACAATGATCACCATTCGAAGATAAGGGAAATTGGAGCTCATACTGAGGTGATCAGACAGACGTTTTTCCCACACACAAACTGAGAGTGGAACAGAAGGAGGGAAATATAACTTTGGTGTGAATAGTGCCCTCCACCACACACCGCTTGGTGGCTAGCAGAATATATATTTAGATGGACTATAGTTTAAATAAAAGATTGCTAATAATAAAAAACACATCCCACCACCTGACACCTGACGCTGCACTGGCACTCCCAGCGAAGCTATGACGCAATAGTTTGGGCTCTGTGAGTGTGAGACGCTGTCATCTCTTTCATACTGTACACTTGAGAAATTCCTATCGAAATACGTGTTCACCTAGGCACCATTGCTGGTGTGATGACACACAGCTGCAGTTCAGTCCACCACCTAGAGATGTTGCAATGCTTCCCAGGGCACATTCCTAACAGGAGATCCTGTCCACCAGTGAACTTACCCGTCAAACTGCTGGTCTGGGAGCACCATCTGCCATTGTTTCCTGCAGACGAGACTTTCAGAGACAAAATTATTTTGCACAGATCGCTACATTGCACTGACAGTTAAACCCTGTAAAAATTGTCTACAGATCGCCAAATACATACAAGACTCACAAGAATATTTAACAGTCTAACTACAATTAAATATTACGATTGCAACTGCAGTCTGACACCGATAGATGTGCAGCTAATGTTTCCTCTGGAACGAATCTCATTATCTACAGTGCACATGCTGTAATTTCCCATGTAAAAAATCGCTTGTGGTTATCGATGTCCCTAATATTTACGTCCCACACGATAGGACACACAGTCATCTTCTCTAGTCATGCCACACCATAAACCACAGTAACTTTACAATGCAGTATATACAGATTTTGCACAAACAGTGCAGTTATCGTTTGTATCTGCACAGCATCCAAAAAAAGGCCCACACTCACACTGGCTATATGTCTCGATTCTCCTCAGTCCTAGGAAATTACCCGACAAAGTCGTCGAATCATCACTTCTGGAAGGTGCTGCACCCTGCCGAGATTCTTCAAACAAGTGTTATGAAGGGCAGGCGCCTGGCACTGTGTGGTAATGAATACCCCATCCGCGGATGTAATGCTAAGAAAGGCGTCACAGACGCGGGCTGGCGTACTGAATCAATATCACTTCTGACAGACAACAAGGAAAATACTAGGGTACGCTTACGGGGTGCCGATGAGAGGATGTATTGTAACAGCTGTATTGACTGTCCTGTTTGTACACTATAGGAGGTCCAGATGAACACTTGCATTGCTATATTGTGCAGCTGCTTAGGAAAAATAATCTATCACCACCTATGTTCGGATATACTTCCCGATGCATTGAAATCACAATTCACCATGTTCAATCCATCATTCTGTTATGACTAGACATACACAATCTTTTTTCTTTATACATGAATAGTAGTTTGATTACGTCCCACAAACGTATGTCAGAACATAAGCCATGGTACCTTCACATTCAAGCAGCAGCATAACATTTCCGATCGTTAACAGTAAACCTGTCTGTCATCAGAGGACTTCCATCTCATGTGTGATGAGACGTGACACATCCCAGTAAACGAACTTTGATTTATGTGATGTACTCCATCCTCCTGCCGCATATTGGGAGTAAAATATAGACTTCAGCGTCATAACTAAGTTAGTGATACTGCATTCCCAGTGTACATATTTGCCCGACAGGAGTGCTGTTTACAGAGTTAGTGACAGATCGACTTAACATCTAAGGTCATCAGTACTCTAGACTAAGAACTACTTAAACCTAACTAACCTAAGGACAGCACACATATCCATGCCCGAGGCAGGATTCGAACCTGCGACCGTAGCAGTCCCGCAGTTCCGGACTGCAGCGCCAGATTCGCACGGCCACCGCGGCCGGCCTGGAGTGAGGGGAGGGGGGTTATGTTAGGGGAGGTAGCCCAGTTGACATATCTTCCCACCGAAATTTCAACATCCCGCCAGTGGGGTGTGGCACTTGCATCATCAACTGATGTCACAGCCGCCATCTTAGATGACGCTATGCACTGTGCACGTTAGTACACGTTAGTGCACGTTAGAACACGTTAGACCACCAAGGATGTGGTGGTCAGTTGAAGATCATGGCGGAGACTTTAACTATTTCCTTCAAAGTCTAGGTGGGTATGGCACTCACAAAAACTCATTCTAAATCTAGGTGAGCATGACCCTCGCGAAAAACTGACAAAATTTGAATTTGCCATCTGTGAGGGGGTATGGCACTTTTTGAATTTCCCACCACGACCATTTTGGGTAACGATACTTGCGCCATCATGGCAGCCATCTTGGATTTGCGATGGGAGGTCAATCAGTGTGTCTGTGACATCATAGCTCTAATTGTACTTGTGTCATCATGTGAAATAGTAGTGACAGTTTCTATTCCAGTAATTCAGACTTCAAAGTGTACCTGCAGCAGTGAAAGGGGCAGGGGAGTTGGAGTGGGAGGGGGGGGGGGACAATACGTTATCTGCAGTGACTTGGAAAACCACTTAATGGGACAATAGGTTAAGTATGTGTCAATCAAAGGAGAACAATAGGATTGCCTCTGAGTGCATACCTGCCCCTGATGGAAGCAACCTGCAGTAACAAAATGGCCTCACACCCCCATTCTCCCACTACTCATGTCATGAGGTAATAATTATTTGCAACTGGTTCAAAGGACATTCTGGACAATCAAGGACATGAGTGCCATGGAACACTAATTTAACGTAATTGTGAGGTCAGTTTTTGCACAAAATCGTGCACTGGAAACACTTTTGCTATTATGGATGGTTACAGAGGCAGCATGATTCAATATTTCTGCAGGGGATTTCCAATGAATCAATGCCGCATGTAGCTGCTGCACTACTCCAGGCAAATGGAGACCTGATACGATATTACTAGGTATCCCATGACTTTAGTCTCTTCAGAGTACAAATTCCAATGCAAACATTTACCCTTATCAACACACCCTTCAAATAATACCCATAATGCATGGAATATTTTGGGGTAAGGCGGCAGTAACAGTATCCATTTAGGAGAGGAGCGAAGTAGCTGAACGTCATGTCAATCATGAGATGCCCAGTGACTTCACCAAAGGTCTGTTTATTTTCCTTTACATTCAAAACAATTTTAGAATAGGGGTTTTATGCACCCATTAGGGCACTTGTTGAGACATACGTTTTATCGGTATGAATTTGCAGGGCCAGTAAGGTAGGAAGAATAACCATTACTGAAGGAGTGGCGGTGGTGCATGGCAGTAGCTGTTAGCACGCACCAAGGCGGCGTGGGAGTCGCTGCTGGAGTACTCGTTGTTATTCTTGCTAGTAAATATGGATTAAAGTGAATGTAGATTAAAGAGGGAATACTCTATTGAACGTAGGCAGAAAATTTCGATTTAAAAAAAAAAATGTATGTAACGTGAAAGGAACTACTGAGACAACCTAATGAATCCATGGACCCTGTATGACAGCAAGGGCTGTTCAAGCTGGTGGAGGCTCTGTAATGGTGTGGGGCGTGTGCAGTTGGAGTGATGTGGGATCCCTGATGAGTCTAGATACGACTCTGACAGGTGACACATACATAAGTAGCTTGTCTGTTCACCTGTGTCCATTCATGTCCATTGTGCATTCTGACAGACTTGGACAAATCCAGTAGGACAGTGCGACATGCCCGAAATATTATGTAAGATTAGAGTGTGTTTGAGGCATACAAGCCTACAATAGCTTGTTTAAATCTAATGTGGTGTCGTTACCGAATGAAGTTCACTTAGAAATTTCAGTTTGTCTTGTAGACACTGCATCAGCATTTCATAGGAAATGACCAAAAACTGGTGGCTTTAGAAGTTAATGACGTTCAGTTAATTAAAAAACAAATGAAAAACGAGAATTGTCACATTTAACATAAGCAGCAGTGATTCACTGGATAAAGTGTATGCAAATCTCTTTCTAGTATAAGAGATCTATTTAAAATCAAATGTAATGAGGTTGCAGGTGAACTGTCTTTTGATCTAAGATTGCGGTGAAATAGAGATATGGATTTGATAGCTATTTTCGCCAGCCATCGTTAGGTAGCTATCTAAGGCACCCTGAAAAGCGAAGCATTGTGCACTTATGGAATAACGTACAATTACCGGAAATTAAATTTACCTGACTCAGTCAAAAGTTACCCACGTCACACCACATGGAAATACAAATGGAGACAGGAGGGTGATGGGTAACGTATCAGGTTCGTATGAAGTCCGATCATGTACATTAACGACAAAGGGACTGCACAAAGTAAAATTCTTGAAGGTACCAAGGAGAGTAAAACAGAAACGGCCCAAGAAAATAGTATGGCTTAACGCATATGGAAACGAAACCAATCACCCATGTGAAGAGAACATAGACATCGTAAATACGTGTATGGGGATTGAATAAAGGAGTCTGCTAAAGACAGGGAGGACACTAGTATTGTCTCATGTGACTGTGTTGCAAAAGAGGTATATTTCAACAAGCCAAGAATGAATCCACTGAAAGATAAGTCGCTAAACATTTGCAATTCAGAAAATGATATTTATGAGAGAAGGGAGAAGTATAAATCAGATTATAAAGAAATGACAAACGAGAAACAAAAGTAAAGTCGAAGCTACATCGATCTGATACCGGATGAAGAGAAAATGGATACATTTGACGAAAAAAAGTATTTATTAGAAACTAGTGAAGAGTACAAAATTTAAACTGATCGCAGTAGTCTATACCAAGTAACCTCAGGGGATGCACAACTGTTCTGCAGCTATGAAATTCGCCATTATAGGGCCCATAGCTACGGTGGTGCTATCTAGTTTATATCACAATTCTGCACTACAGCCAACTCTCCTGTCAAGAGTACTCTTTAATCGTGGATCTAAGGGGACTGAAGTAGAAGTAAGTGTGACACTCAATTATGGAGTAATAGATTGAGTCTCAGAATTAAACAAAATCTCTGCGCTGTGCAGCTATACAGAACATGCGGATAAGGAGCATAAGGGCTCAAGTTCATGTTTGGTAATCTCTCCATTTAGGTTTTTTGTATGGCAATGCATTCTTCAAATATCGTGTCAATCTTTAAAGCATAAACCTAAATTCTTTTAACTATACCTAATAACAAAAATGCTAAACAAATGGAAGTCACAGAAATCATGAACATAAAATAGATCAAGTGACACGATAGTCTTTGACAGGTGCATATATGTGAAAATATAAAGTCACATGGGTGGATAAGATGTACTCAGAAACACGCAAAATATATCCTGTAGTATCAACGACACAGCACCTAAAAAATCACTGCTCCCCTATGGAGACGTAATTGACACTAAAGTTTGATGAGTATACAGAAATAAACGTGAAAGAATAAGGATAAGAACAGATAAGTGAATAACACTATAAGGATAGTAGATATTTGCGTTAATAAGTCAAAAAAGTAGGACTTGGGAGGAAACCAGCTGGAGGAGGCAGCACATTAAAGTGTATAAAGGAGTCGAAAGTAACAAAACACTAAATAGCGTTAACACCTTGCAGTGGACTACAGATTAATAAGATATGTGAAGGGGAAGGAAGTGAGAGAATATCCAATAATATAAACAACTGGCACTTGTTTAAAACGAATTCATTTTGTAGGTGTTCAGGTAAGCCTCGCCACCTCCCAAGTTAGTAAGAGGATATTGGGTAGGAGGACTCATTCCCCATGTTGGTGTTGCTGTGGTCTTCAGTCTGAAGACTGGTTTGATGCATCTCTCCATGTTATTCTATCCTTTGCAAGCCTCTTCATGCCCGAGTAACGACTGCAGCCTACACCGCTCTGAATCTGCTTGCTGAATTCATCCATTAGTCTCCCTCTATGATTTTTATCCATCACGCTTCCTTCCAGTACTAAATTGGTGATCCCTTTATGCCTCAGAACATGTCCTGCCAATCGATCCCTTCTTCTAGTCGTGCCACAGACTCCTCTTCTCCCCACTTCTGTTCAGTACCTCCTCTTTAGTTATGTGATCTACCCTACCTAACAGTCACCACCCATATCTTTCTGAGTTGTCGTACACTATTTCCTTGCTCACTTTGATTAACCCTTCTACACCTACATTATCGTTGTGGACCTGTATATCCACAGCAGTTACCACGTTGAACGTAGCTGAGGACAAATGATCTACTTCCTTTCATGTCTCAACTCCCCTATCACTGAAATGATTCGTCTGTCTACCTCCTCAGACGCATAACTGCACATATCCTTCATCTGATTGAAAGTGATCACGAGTTCATGCAAAAGTCAACCCTTATTCTCACTCCATCTCATATCCACCCCACAATAACCCACGTAAAATAATTCTAGAACAGTACCATAAAATCTAGGACGTTTACTGGAAGCTTGTACAGACTCAAATCAGAAAATACCTTGTCACTCTCCATATCCTGAAGGTATATCCGATACAAATTCCTTCCTGCAGCAAATTTCAACGAAAGTCACTATCACACACACACACACACACACACACACACACATACACACACACTCATCCCAGCTATCAGTCCCATTTAAATTCTCCCTACTCCTTGACCTCTTGAAATATTCAAAGAATCTCATGGGTACTACTGTTCCTTCTTTCTCACCAATGTCTTGAACACACTAACTCGCCACTAGGAATTAGAGAGATGCCACAGCAATATACTTCATACAAAAAGACGCCTGAACTGACGACAGACAAGCTCTGAGTATACCAACTATAAACTCAAGTACTGGCAAGCTTTCTATTGACTTACCAGCCATGATCCACTCAACATTACCCTCTCTTTCTCAATAATCAACCCCTGACTGACAGTCTAACAAGGACCCTCTTGAGTCCAAGATCACAACTTCAGTCTTTAGTAAAGCTAATTTCAAAGCGTTGTGTTAACAATTCTGACAGGAAGAACATTAGCTGCAAATGACTCACCATGTGCATCAGGAGGGTGACAGAAAATAAGTGTCCAGGAGGTGCACAGGTCATACTTCTAATGGCACGTATGTATTATGCTTCACAGACAGACATTGTCGATATTCAACACATGTTAAAAGCAAACCATGAAATTGCACTATGAACACCAAATGAAAAATAGTGCGTCATAGTCGTCAAAGAGGTGCCAACCATCAAGACCCAAGGCGAACTTCTTTGGGGTTACAAACCGAAAAGGACGTCCAACTGCATATTCACTCTTAAAGAAAGCATACAGAATCATATTGGTGTAATAGGGTGGTGAAAACAGATGGAATGTGATTCATCCAGCCTAATGCAGAACAGCATGCCGAAGAGCTTATTGTGAAACTGATATCCTTGAAGACATAGCTCCAGAAAGTGCTATAATATGGTTTATAGACGTGCAAAAAGCAGACATCCAGAGGTCGAATTTACGCAGTGGTTCCAGGTGGTGTGAAATGCAATGTCACACATTTTTTGGGAGGAATAGTTTGCTCTAAAGGAGCATGATTTTTATCTGGAGACGAGGAATCAAGCAAAAGCAAGTTAAATGGACCAGCGATTGGCCCAAACCACTGCTCTTGCCATTGCTGTTGTTTTCTTACGCCGCTATTCCATTCTTGCTTTCTGTGACATAAATATATCCTACTGCCCTTGCAAGATCACACACACGAGAAAGAGTCGTAGGGAGCAGAGCACCTTCAGCTTGTCGCAGCACAATAAATAACTTTATAGCCGATTTACCATCAAGTTAAACAATCGGTATAATTGTATACTAATGTATTGAGGCATTGATTTTACTCGACTTTGACACAACTCTCTTAGTACCTCTAATTTCCTGGATTCCTTTTAAATGCATTTCTTCTTCAAACAAATTCCTTACTGAAGGATAGAATAATCATCTACAAATTTTCGGGTCGATTCCGTATTTTGCAGTGCATATCACGTGGACACTTCGTTTGAAATGTCGTTATCTTATGTCTTCCAATTCTATAGCACTGTTTCAAGTTATGCTACCGTCTACTACTTCCCTTGAAATCACTGTAATCTACGTCACACACAATTTGATGTGCATAACGTAGTAGGTAACTATCATGGACATCCCATAAATTTTATCAAGAAACCTTGAAACGCGCGGAGATCAGTTTTTGTAAAAAGTCCTTCTTGTTCTACCCTGAATATTTGTCCTTTTTCTTATGCAGAACACGGTCATACTGCTGTGGAATTATTCGAAACCTATTCACAGTTGCGTTATTCCTATGCTGCGGATGATCTTCGATGTATGTTATTATGTTTAATACCCGCTCCTTGGACAACGATTTGCCTTTACTACGTTTCAATGGAGCCGAGATTTCTGGCTCCCTGCCCTACAAGTGTGATGAACTACATAGCTGGGACTCGTTTCAGTATCAGTTTCACTTGTTAAGCACATATTATCATCATTGCACTCGTTATTTATACCATCTGTACAGTCAAACATATACGATGCCACACATCCCACTGAATCATCTTGCAGAAGTCTTAATATTTTATCTGCCACTTCTTTCTCACTCTGCAAAAATCCCTGTGTTTCTTTCTGACGAATCATCAACTTCGTGAAGTGTTGTTGTAGATATATTACAATGTTTGTTTCTTAATTGTTGCCATTGCTCTGCTTCATATCAGCACCACTAGCATTGTAACACTATTGCGAGTTACTCGTTGACTAAGCAGTTCACTTATGTTCCATAGCCTCATGTTGTGCTCGCAGCTGGAGACCTCCAGTCCCACCCCTGTTGCCATTGGCAGTCAATATTGTGGTTGCATGATAGACAATATGTGAGCAGTCGAATGCCACAAACATCATTGGCCTTTTGCCACCCCGCACTCAAAGGGGTCGTCGTAAGTATAGTAAAACTTGTCGCCCTCCACCTCCAAGACACACTCACCATCCTCGACAATCCCAAGCTGGCCACTCCGTGACCCCACATGCCCAGTGGTGGAGAGGCATACACGTTGTACCTCTCACTTCTATCTTCCAGTATTTATGCACTGTGCTATGAGCTGATTTAAAACCGCACGTCACAGTGTAAGACATGAAAACTATGACCAATTACCACCCCACACCCTCCTATCGACACCTCTTCATCTTTTGTTTAATCGTTATCGCTGGTTAGCCCTTAGATTAATATAACTTTTGTACGCTCTTCCTTCCCTAACTGGTGCCATCATCTAGGCTAGACGTGGAAATACACGTTATTAGCATGACTTTCCTCGATTAGACAAATTGTTTTAGCCCTGTTTGACCTCTATACTAGGTTTATGTGTCAAGTACCACAAATTTTCAGAGGTTCTCACCGTTTCCATAAATTATGTAAACTTATGTAGTATCTGGCAGCAACGGTATTTGACTGTTGTCCACTAGTCACATTCTCTGCTCAGTTCTGAATTAAATTATCGCAGCTGTTTACGTAACTGTAAAAAATACGTACGAGGGGAAGGAATGGAATAAAAATTCATGAATAGTAATTAGTTCGACAAAAGTTACAAAGTATACTCGCTTTTACCTAAGTATATAAGTCCCAGGCCTGTTCTTGTGTTCTTCCACTTTGTAGTACGCCATCTGCTCGCTGACGGATTGCACATCATGAACCCAGCCGCTTAATCTCGTGTGCAGCATGTCTCTCAGATGTTTCATGCTGTTAATCCATTCATGGCGTTGCAGATCATTTGAGTGGATACGCTGAGACACACAGAAGGTGGTTCAAATTACTTACAGTATTCACAATTAGCAGCCAACTTTAAGTTACACGTGTAGGTGCCACTATTGCATAATGCTTAAGTTAATGCCAGCTTATGACTAAATATTCAGTTTTGTACAACATATTATAACATTAATGCAAAGTGGGTTGTATTGATGTCTTATCAAACACACGATTCTCAAGCTACAAAGTCAGTTCAGAGAGTTGCATTTATTTGTACACAATGGAGTCGAATTAATGTGACCACCACCTACATTCGACGTTAACACATACTAGCTATGGATGTGTATGGGTAGTTATAAATAAACTTTCCCTAAACAGATTATAAATGGATCTAATGGATACGTTCGTCATACGCCCCGCACTGCTTTCTGCCGTTATTTCACGCAGTGCTGGTTGTCTGTTAGCAGTGACAGCTGTAGTCAAACGCCGCTGCTCTCGATCATCAACCGAAGGGTGTCAGCCACTGCATTGTCCGTGGTGAGAGGAAATCCCTGAAATTTGCTATTCTCGGCACAGTCTTTATACTGTAGGCAGCAGGATACTGAATTCTCTGACGATTCCCGAAATGGAATTGCCCGTGCATCTAGCTCCAACTACTATTCCGCGCACAAAGCGTGTTAATTGCCGTGGTACGATCGTAACCACGTCACACATGAATCACCTGAGTACAGTCGGCAGCTGCGCCAATGCTCTGCCCTTCCACGCCTTGTGCACGCGACATTACCACCATCAGTAAGTGAGCACATCGTTACCCCGTGCCTTGTCACCTCAGTGTAATTTCGCAGAAGGAGCAGGAATACTGGAGTGTGAGGTAGGTAGTGGTTGGTCATGATGTCCACGGTGCATAAGCTTACGTTTGCGCCCATTAAATTCTTCATGTGTGGATAGACATTCTCCAAGTTATTTCCGAACGATGAAGCCTTTAAAAAATCAACATAGGCTGTCAAATTCTATTACGCAAGGTGATCTTTATAGCAGACCGTAATCCCTGACCCCTCTCTCCCGCGTATTACCTACAGAGTAATAGACTCCAAATAAGCAGATTCTCAGATAGTGAGATAAAGGACGGTTTAGTAACATCTGGACCATTCCCTAAGAAATATGTGGCCACCAGGCTTAGGCTTGTACTGTAAGATCTGACAGGAAGTTTTCCAGCTGCTTTAGGAAGTTACGAGAAACTACGAACGAGAAAGGTACGGATGATTTTCTTGGCTATCCTTAACCGTTCCGACTGTGCTTGCTTTGCCTAATAACCGCACAAGGTAGAGGGGGTCCGATCTCTTGCAGTGAGTTAACATTGCAGTCAGAGCGGCGGAAACAGCGACAGTGTGAGCCGCGTAAGCCAGTAAACAGACTAAGAGGACTGACCACGTACTCGTGGCTGTGTGTATCACTTTCTCATCCCGCGTACATATAACATAAAACACGAAAAGAATCTCCACTTACCATTTGCTCGAAAGCGAGGGGGACGAGCAGCTGAGAGAAATGTTTGACACCCAGTGAGAGCAGCTGCGCCGAGTCCCGCCAGTAGTCAGAGAGGTGCTCCAGGAAGACCGGTATCTCGGCCTGGAATTCTGGACAAGAAGACAGACGACAGACGACAAAGTGGTGAAGAGGTCAGTGAATCAGATTTCTATGCGAGCACAACATTCACTTTCTGCATTCACAAGGATACAGAGGGTATGAAGGTAGAATTTACTAAATATGTTTACACTGTCAGACTACAGTCACACTACAGTATGGACACCTTTTTCGGACCGAAGCGGTACACGAGTAGTATATCTGTGCCTGTATCATATGTTGATGGAAATGTCATCTCTATGTCAGCTTACTTTTAGTATTTTAAACACTGGCGTCACCAGCACTAAATTCCAGGGGGGGGGGGGAGGGGGACCAAATAGGTAGGCTTACATCATAAAAGACTCTAAATGGGAGATCTCCTTGAAGAACGTAAAAAAATTGGAAGCTAAAATCATTTTTTGGAGGATTGGTAAGGTCTCAGACCACATAAACTGATGGGGAAAGAAAACGCAATGCCAAGAAAGAATTGTGTGACATAAACGAAAGTAGGAGTGTTTCTATATCTTAATGATGACGCCTATTCCAATTTCGCGCCAGTCGCGTATGACGATACAAATTACATTTATTTAAATACACACTGTAACGGTTGTGATGGTCAGTTGCCTTTGAGACTGGATGTGGTAGATTGACGTTAGTCAAGAATATCTTTAAGGCGACAGACACGCTATTATCAACAGCTCACAGCGTTTGTAATAGGGCTATGGGAACCTGGATGTTCCTTTGTGATATTGCAGAAAGACTTGACAGGTAGGTAGGTAGCCACTGTACATGACTGCTGGCCACGGTAGGCACGAGAATGCACGGTCTCGAGAAGGCTGGGCTCCAGACGACCACGTGGCTCTGAGGAGAAGGAAAACCATCGTGTTCAGCAGATGGCTGAAAGAATGTGAGCAGCAGTTGGAACAACAGTAACATAATGACCTGTTACAAACTGGTTACTTCAAGGACAGCTCCGAGCAAAACTCCCTGTACTGTGCCCTATCCTCACCCCAAACCACCGCCATTTGCGACTTCAGTGCTGTCAAGAGAGAGCACTCTTGGAGGGGGAGGGGGGGGGAGCTGGGTGGAGGTTTGTGGTGTTTTCTGATGAGAGTTGGTTCTGCCGCGGTGCCAGTGACGGCCATGTGTCAGTTAGGAGGAGCCCAGAGGCCTGCAGCCAGCTTGTCTGTGTGCTAGACACATTCAGCCTACATCTGGAGTTATGGTAGGAGGTGCGATTTCCTATAGTAGCAGGAACACCCTCGTGGTTATCACATGCCTCTGACGCAAATTTGTACGTCAGTCTGATGACTCGACCTATTGAGCTGCCATTCACGAACAGCGTCCTAAGGAGTGTTTTCCAACAGGATAACGCTCGCTGTAGTGGCCCCAACATGCTCTACATAGTGTCGACATGTTGCCTTGGGCTGTTCGACCATCAGATTTCCGATCGAGCACGTATGAGACATCATCAGACCACGATTCCAGCGTCATCCTTACCAAGCTTTAACCATCCCTGCATTCAGTGAGCACGTGCAACAGGCACGAGACTCCATCCGACAAATTGAAATCAGGCACCTCTATAACACAATGGATGCTCGTTTGCATGCCTGCATTCTAAATTCCGGCAGTTACACGTTTATTAATGTACCAGCATTTCACATTTGTAATGGCTTTCGCCATGCTTACATTAAGCTGTTATCTACCAGCGCTAATCATCTAAATATGGTACCTAGACATGTATATTCCCGAAATTTAGTTATTCTACATTAAATAGGTTTTTGTGTTGCAATTTTTTCCGTCAGTCTTATTCAGTAGCTTTTTAAACCTCTACAGCTTTCGAATTTAAGCCCAGATTAAAACTTGTTTTGTTATTACCTAGTACAAAAACATATATGATATTAACATATGCACTATCGAGGGTATGTGCATGATTAAAGTGTATTACGTCCTAAACAAACATGGAAACCATTTAGAACTTCAAAATTTTTCAAAGCAAATAATAGATTCGTCCATCCAAGATTTCGTCTCAGTCGCTTGAGTATAACAAAAAGAGGCGGAGACCACATTTTTAAATATTGTATTAGTTTCATTATTAAAACCAGCTTAAGAAAGTGAAAATAACCCGTTACAAAACACAATGTACTTCATAGTTACAAGTACAGACCTGCTGTTTACATATGCTTGTGTACATATCTCTGCATTTGAATACGTGTGCCGGCCGGGGTGGCCGAGCGGTTCTAGGCGCTAGCCGGCCGGAGTGGCCGTGCGGTTCTGGGCGCTACAGTCTGGAGCCGAGAGCCGAGCGACCGCTACGGTCGCAGGTTCGAATCCTGCCTCAGGCATGGATGTGTGTGATGTCCTTAGGTTAGTTAGGTTTAATTAGTTCTACGTTCTAGGCGACTGATGACCTCAGAAGATAAGTCGCATAGTGCTCAGAGCCATTTGAACCATTTCTAGGCGCTACAGTCAGGAACCGCGTGACCGGTACGGTCGCAGGTTCGAATCCTGCCTCGGGCATGGATGCGTGTGATGTCCTTAGGTTTGTTAGGTTTAAGTAGTTCTAAGTTCTAGGGGACTGATGACCTCAGCAGTTAAGTCCCATAGTGCTCAGAGCCATTTGAACCATTTTTGAATACGTGTGCCTATACCAGTTTCTTTGGCGCTTCAGTGTAGTTCATAATAAGTTGAGCTACCCTATAATAGAATTAAAAATATCAGGAGCCCTTGTGTACTGAACATAAAAATTCAATCTGTACATCTAGTTTCATGTAAACAGAGAGAAAAGCTTAGGCAAGTGTTACTCAAGCATAACACTGCGTTTTCAAATGTATGGAAACATATTACTAATGCATTTTAAATGTAAGACTTTGGAAATATTTTTCAAGTACCATATCCAATGATGACCAGTTGCCAAGAACCTATTAAGAAACGATTCAACGAACGTTAGATTCGGGGATATTGTAACACGCAATACATATTTTTAAAAATCCACTGGCGGTAGCACTGAATTGTTATAGAATTGTAAGGCTGGTACTAGATGCTCATACTTTAAACAAAATTTAATGAGGGACAGCGCACAAAATATACAAAGTTATTGCAATAATTCAGAGGAGCTACTTGTTTCACATGAATCGTTCGATATAATTTGTGGTTACTCGAATTTTCCATTGGCAAAAGACTGAAGAAAATATGTGTTCCGTATATATAATGGATTTTCTCGTGGGTATGGAGTATTTCCGTCTGTCTTTAATACAGGGTGATTCAAAAAGAATACCACAACTTTAAAAATGTGTATTTAATGAAAGAAACATAATATAACCTTCTGTTATACATCATTACAAAGAGTATTTAAAAAGGTTGTTTTTCACTCAAAAACAAGTTCAGAGATGTTCAATATGGCCCCCTCCAGACACTCGAGCAATATCAACCCGATACTCCAACTCGTTCCACACTCTCTGTAGCATATCAGGCGTAACAGTTTGGATAGCTGCGGTTATTTCTCGTTTCAAATCATCAATGGTGGCTGGGAGAGGTGGCCAAAACACCATATCCTTAACATACCCCCATAAGAAAAAATCGCAGGGGGTAAGATCAGGGCTTCTTGGAGGCCAGTGATGAAGTGCTCTGTCACGGGCTGCCTGGCGGCCGATCCATCGCCTCGGGTAGTTGACGTTCAGGTAGTTACGGACAGATAAGTGCCAATGTGGTGGCGCTCCATCTTGCTGAAATATGAATTGTTGTGCTTCTTGTTCGAGCTGAGGGAACAGCCAATTCTCTAACATCTCCAGATACTGTAGTCCAGTTACAGTAGCACCTTCGAAGAAAAAGGGACCAAAAACTTTATTGGGTGAAATGGCACAGAAAACGTTCACCTTAGGCGAGTCACGTTCATACTGAGTTGTTTCCCGCGGATTCTCAGTGCCCCATACTTCGTTCGAAATGCACTGTCGATTCACTTCTGCTGTACTCAATAACACAAAAAGCTTTCTGTTGAGCGGTCGCCATCTTAGCATCAACTGACGCTGACGCCTAGTCAACAGCGCCTCAAGCGAACAAATGTACAACTAAATGAAACTTTATAGCTCCCTTAATTCGCCGACAGATAGTGCTTAGCTCTGCCTTTTGTCGTTGCAGAGTTTTAAATTCCTAAAGTTGTGGTATTCTTTTTGAATCACCCTGTATATCGGTCTTTGCCATTTTAAGAGATATGGCGCTGTTACAGGGGCAGGAACCATTAGGGCAAGTGACATTTTACGTAGACAACATGAAGTTGCATGTCCTACTTGGGAAGAGTATTTTAGTTTTCTGGACAATGTATGAGATGAAGTAGGAAAAGGTGGCACAAAACTGAATTAAGAAAGTATGGCATGCACTAAGAATCAATTGAATTTCTTGCTCCATGTGTTTAGCAGAGAACGTATTTTAGCGAAACCATCCACGTTCTCAGTGACTGAGCTGTTTGAAACGTCAAAGAAAAAGCAACAACGTAAAGCCATGTTTGGCCTGTTTATATCTGATCGGCGTTTTGTGGAAGGAGTCATTCTACGCTCCTTACACACATCAGTTGTTAAAAGAGGATAGCCCCTGGGATCAGACTGAAGGATATCAGCCCACATTTCGAAAGCTCATAAATTGTTTCTTAAATAACCCGCTGCTGAATCACTCAGATTTTGAGAAGACTTCTTTTATTTTAGTGAGCTCTGATGCATATGGTATAAGAGTGTAGGTGTTTAAAATAAAAAAGAAGGGGATATTGAAGTGCATCAGCTGATTGTTTTTAAGACTTAATCAGGACAATCAGTGGAGCATAATAATGGAGTATCAGATCTAGACGCAGTGGCCATCGTATTTGGAATGCAGAAATTTGAGCATTCTTTGTTGAGTCACCAAGTAATAATATGCAGTGGTCTTAAAGCATTAACATTTTTGTAAACTTGTAAGTTGAAACATGCAAGGTGAGCAATGTTCCTGCAACAGTTCGATCATGAAATTAAAAACATATGAAGGAAGTGTACTTTGGCGTCCAACAGGTTGCCTAGAAATGCTGAGCTATATAAGGCGTCTGAAATTACATTAACTGAAAACGATTCGGTACTCACTTTAGCTATAAATTAAATCAAGGTGGAAAATGCTTTGAAGAAAATATGTCAGTACTCTGAAAGAGAACAGAATAGGGTGATCATCGGAGATTAAAAAATGTCATTTGCGAGACCCTAATTATCTCATGGTAACACAATATTACATCCATCAAGGAATTTGGTTCAGGAGAACGAACATGGATTTGCCAGAACGGCTACTATGCTTCCCCTCCAAAAATCTGCGCTTTTAATAGACTATGTGTATTTGCAGTAAGAGCATTAAGGGACTAAGAAATGTATTGCAAACTTCAGTGACACAGTAACTTTTGAAAATATGCGTTTTGAGTTAGAGACTGGTAAGTAGCATTGTGCAAAGGAATATGCAATCCCTTTAACACAGTGGAATTATTAGCATTAGATCATTTTCGACCTACACGTAGTTCTAGAGGAGCGTGTTTTGGTCTACGTCAGGGGATTCAGTAAATACATTAAGCTATTTCCAGACAGAAGAGCTAATGCCACAACACCTACAGAAAAGCTGGGTAACAACAATTTTGTTGTTTTAGGCATGCCTGAGAGTATTGTGTTGAATAATGGTAAACAGTTTCATGCTAAAATATTTATGAAATGTTGTCGGGACACGATACATAATTATCTTAGGGGTTTCCTTTGGATAAATATGAGCGGTAGGGTTACAGGGGACTTTGCAGGAGATGTAGAGGAAACATTCCACATGGCGTAATAATATTAGGTATTTAGAAGGCATCCTTAACAACCACAAGCATGATGCAACAGTATTTACACCACGCGAATTGACGCATGGTGCAGGGAATGGCGGCAATTGAATCTCAATCTAGATAAGTGTAATGTGCTGCGTATACATAGAAAGAAAGATCCCATATCTTTTAGCTACAATATAGCAGTTAATTCCATAAATTATCTGGGAGTACGCTTTACGAGTGATTTAAAAAGGAATGATCATATAAAGTTGATCGTCGGTAAAGCAGATGCCAGACTGAGATTCATTGGAAGAATCCTAAGGAAATGCAATCCGAAAACAAAGGAAGTAGGTTACAGTACGCTTGTTCGCCCACTGCTTGAATACTGCTCAGCAGTGTGGGATCCGTACCAGATAGGGTCGATAGAAGAGATAGAGAAGATCCGACGGAGAGCAGCGCGCTTCGTTACAGGATCATTTAGTAATCGCGAAAGCGTTACGGAGATGATAGATAAACTCCAGTGGAAGACTCTGCAGGAGAGACGCTCAGTAGCTCGGTACGGGCTTTTTTGGAAGTTTCGAGGACATACCTTCACCGAGGAGTGAAGCAGTGTATTGCTCCCGCCTACGTATATCTCGCGAAGAGACCGTGAGGATAAAATCAGATAGATTAGAGCCCACACAGAGGCATACCGACAATCCTTCTTTCCACGAACAATACGAGACTGGAACAGAAGGGAGAACCGATAGAGGTACTCAAGGTACCCTCCGCCTCACACCGTCAGTTGGCTTGCGAAGTATGGATGTAGATGTAGATGTGAATGCAAATTAATATGTAACCATGAACCAGAGCTGACTGACTTTTCTTGTTTTATTCGATATCTCATTAGGCAACAATCAAGCACAAGAAAGAGTAAATATAGGGGAAAGAGTGTTAGATGGGAAATGGTGATATGATGTAAAATCTATCACCTACCACTAGTTTCAAAGTAGGATAACAGGTACTAGTAATGAATAACGCAGAATGGCACAAACTAAAATGGATATACAGGTATATCAGCAACCATTCAGAATTGTACGAAGCCCCACATGAATGTCTCTCGAATATCTGAAAATTTGCAAGGAATTGAAACTCAGGAACATTATAGCCCTGAAAAAATTATAAGTAACAGTAACTAAGAGTTTGTTGGGAAGGTGTTTCTGCATGGTAGTTACCAGTTTGGCGACCAGTGAGATCTGATATAGATGGAACTTTATTTCCAAGTTCAAGTTTCATACTTCCATTCATCTTTCGTTCTTGTTAATTATGTGTTATTTGTCTTTATTTTTGACTATATTGATTAGAATGGTGCAGCTGAAACAGTTACCTGGTACTGACCACTCTGAATCAAGACAGAAATCTGAAAAGAGAGTTTGAATCTGAGAACTACGTAAACAAATATACAAGTTGCAACAATAAAGTAATGTTACTGATGTGAAAAAAATGTTGCGTACCGTTTTAGTCAAGTTTAGTGTTGTCTCCTTCAAAGTAGTTCCTATCTGATTGCACACACTTTTTCCAGCGCTTCTGCCATTGATGGTAACATTTCTGGAACTCATCTTCTGTAATATTCTCCAAGACCCTCGTCACAGCTTTTTGACGTCTTGTTTTGTTTGAAAATGGTGTACCTCGACCGCTGTTTTGACTCTTGGAAATAGAAAAAAGTCGCACGGAGCTATATCTGGTGAATAAGGTGTCTGTGGTAGTACTGAAATTTGTTTTGAGGTAAAAAATTGCTGTACTGACGGAGCAGTATGGGATGGCGCATTGTCGTGATGCAGCACCCAATTATTAGCAATGTTGGCACGGACACGAACAACTCTTTTGCAAAGTCTTTCTAAAATTTCTTTGTAGTAATATCGGTTAACTGTTTGTCCAGGAAGCACTCACTCTTTATGAACAGTTCCCTTGGAATCAAAGAAGCACACAAGCGTGCATTTCACTTTTGACTTTGACACGCGAGCTCTTTTTGGTCTGAGTGATCCTTTTGAGCATCATTGCGAACTTTGGCCTTTTGTCTCTGGATCGTACTGAAAAAACCAACTTTCGTCACCAGTGATAACACGGCCCAACAATTCTGGATTCATTTCTGTTTGCTCTAACAGATCGGCTGCCACATTTTTCCATGTTTCTCGGTGTTGTGGTGTGAGATTTTTGGGGACCAATTTTGCAGGAATTTTTCTCATACCAAGATCTTCAGTTATTACTAGACGAACCGTTTCTCGATTGATGTTCAGTTCTTCTGCAATCATTTTCACAGATAATCTTTGATCAGATCGTACGAGTTCACGCACCTTGGCCAAGTTGACACACGTCCTTGAGGTTGATGGTCGTCCATTGCAGTCTTCATCTTCAACATTGGTTCTGTCTTCACTCAACATTTTTTGCCAACGAAAAACTTGAGCGCTTGACATAACCTCCTCTCTAAAAGCCTTCTAAAGCTTACCGTAAGTTGTCGACGCGTTCCCACCCAATTTCATGCAAAAAGAAATGACATACCGTTGAGCAATATTATCTGGTTCCATTTCCGTGACGAGAGACACAAACACGTGTTAACTTATTACAGCACAACTCACGACTGAGCAGTTGCATCGATGTGCCACTTGGACTAGAAGCAGCTTATAGACCAAAGTCAAAGGTACTGCAGGGTTGCCACATCTTGCAAAGAAAATCAGTCTCATTACTTTATTGTCGCACCTCAGATATACATTTATATCTTATATAGATAGTAGAGAATATGACGTGTATGGAGGCACAGACCCATATTAAATCATATCAATGTTCGTTGCATTGAAGATGACGCTAGTAAAAGCCTGAAGATGCCACTAAGTGTAGTTATTAGGTGTTACTTAAAAGAACTGAAGATGTGGCATGAAGTAGACGCCCCTATACGTTGAAAGGGGTCAGTATAATGATGAAGTATGGAGATATACTGGATAAAAATAGTATAAAACGTAGTGTATATTGAGGAGAAAAAGCGGTTTGGGGCAGTAGGGAGAAGTTTTCTCGGAAATGACTCAGGAAAACGCAGATAACTGCAGTGCGGCAAGAGGTGGTAGAGACAAATAAAGGGCAAGTACAACCAGAAATAAAGTCTCAGTCATATAAGGGACGATCAAAAAGTTTCCATCTGAAAGCTCTTTCTATAGCATATCTGCAGTGTAGCATGACTCTGACGCGGGTATAGAAGCACCCACATGTAGGCAAGGGACTAGTGTGCCATTTGTGTCTCTTCGAGGAGTGTGCGGTAGACACAGCCCCATAATCTATGTGTTCTCTATCTTAGACAAGATTTACTTCCTAACATAACTTAAAGGGTACATTCCGCTTCATTTAACAATTATCTTAGCACCCACTGCTTCTCTTGTGTGGAGTGTATGGTCTAAACAGATTATTTCTTTATCGAATTTTTACGCCGTTCAAAAATCGCTACATCTTCTAAGCTTTCCACGCTAATTAAGGCCGTAGAAGCATGGTCTTTTCCGAATTTACTTCCGACCAGAAATCAATTCTGGTAGCTGGAGTCAGAGATCCTCGTTAATCCACCATTGTGAGTTCTTGTGGTGATAGTTACTTTCATCAAAACTTTCTTTGCCTAACGCATATTGCCTTAAAAGTCAAATACCAATTTTATAGATTAAACTTGAAATATGTTTTAATATAAAGAATTTTTTTATAAAACTATCGTCGCTTATTTCACCCCGTTAGAGGTTGCATTTCCAGAAAACATTTAAACATCAATTTCTTTACGTCTAACCAAGAAGCCAAATACAAACTTTCAACATTTTATTTGAAAAATTCTTTCGTAATCAAATATTTCGAGAACCATTTTCATTCCCAATTTTACCTCCTTAGCAGCTGAATTTCCAGAAACACCGAAACACATAATTTTTTAAATTTCTAACCATGAACACAAATACAAATTTTCTTCAGTTTACCTATAGAAAGGATTACTTAATGAAATACATTCATAAAAATTTTCATCGCCTGTATCACCCCCTTAGCGACTAAAATACCAAAAACACCAAAACACATACTTTTTAATTACTAACGAAGAAGTCCTATGCCATTTTTCAGAGATACATCTTTAAAAATGCTTTATTAGTACTGTAATAATGATTTATTTTCAAAATAAACTTTCACCCACTATTTTAACCGCTTAGTAATTGAATTTTCAAAAATACTGAAGCATGTATTTTTTTATTTCTGATTGAGAAACCAAACACCAGTTTTCAAGCTCTAGCATCACAATTAACATAAGAGTGACATGTCTTCAAAAAACATTTCAGCCCCTACTTCACCCTCTTAGGGATGGAATTACGAACAATGCCTCACTAAATGGTGTTAACAGTATAAGACCAGCGCCCATTCTAGTAGTTCAAGTTTCTCATTAGCAGTTTGGGCTAGTGAACGATGAGTCACACACTAGTTCATTCACGTAGGAGCTGAATTTCCAAAAACACCGAAACACGTATTTCTTGTTTCTAATCGAGAATCCAAATACAAATTTTAATAAATTTAGCTTTAAAATGCTTTCATAATGAAATAATTTCATAAAACATTTCACTGCTTATACCAAAAACGTTGAAAACCATATTTCTTTTTATTTCTAAGTAAAAATTCAAGTAACATAGATGTAACTTCAATAATTGTTTTAACAGTTCTTTAATAAAGATTTATTTTGCTATAAGTGCTGAAAGACTGTTTCTTTACTCTCTCCAAATTTCGAATTTGTATCCTTGGTGGTTAAGGCTGGGTCGTGACGAGTCAGTCACCTAGGACATTGCCCTTAATATATAGAGATAAAAAACTGTCAAAGGAGATACTCACCAGTTTTGCTGATGTTGTGGTCATTATGAAGAAATTCCCAATTATAATCCAAGACAAGGCGATTCCTGTGGTTTATGGCTCTTGTGATCTGCTGTACAGCGTGCAGTAACTTGGTGAGGGTCGCACTCCTCAGCCGATCCGTTTGCAGTGTCTCCAGGTTCCATTCCATGTCATCCAACCTTAAACAATGAAATGTGGTCACCTGATGTAACAAGTTACATTTTGATACTAGACCGTCTTTTCTTGAACAGAACTATGAAACCAAACTCAGGCAGCCACATCTCAAGTTTTTATGTCACCCTTCGATACTGATATCCAGGTCATTAGGTATGAATCAAGATATTAGACTGAGTTACTCCAGCGTGAATTGCGAATGGTATGCGAGGCTGTTGACACGTTTTGGTAAAGTTAGCGGTCTTTGTTGAAATACAAGAATGCTTGTGCACAAAGTTATCCAATACTATAATAGAACAAGTACAAACTCTAGTACAGATAGATCATTACTAACGTACTCGTTATAGAACATACAAACATATACATTATGTTCATTGGTGAATGTTCAAATTTCATAATCAGATCATAGCTCTTGACGCAAGTCTTTCAGGCTAACTTTCGAAACATGCCGTTGACAGTTCTCTACAGGTGTCTGTTCCTCCACAGCACAGCCACATGCAACACTTTCACTATAAAGCCACCACTTCATCAAGAGGTGGCCATATCTCCCTTGCACCGCTCGGATGCAGATGAGTCACGAGCATTCACCACAAGGAAGATCAGACTCTGCACGCTTCACCGTTGGTTTCTGAATAAGCTGCGCCTTTTGGATGGATGTTCATTCCCACATTCTTTCTACATCTCGGTGACATCGAAGATAAATACGCAAATAAACACAAAGTGGCGTGTGTGGCTTCCTTCAGGTGTGCAGTCAGTGAATTTATGGAATACGGTATTTAGAACTGAGTTCATACAGGGCTTCAAAAATTTGCACCTCGGTCGCTTTACATATCAGGTAAGCAGGAGCAATGTTGGATAGGACAGACAACCATTGAGTGGCACTTGATCTGGCAGTGCCATTAACGGTTCTCAAGGCCTCATTGTGCATAATGGTCACTACATTTTCATGCTGTGGCATTGCGTAGCATATCTGCATTTAATCCCCAGTCGTTTCCAGAAAATTGGTTTACTGTTGAGCCAAACTTTGTCAGGTTCATGAAGTGCAGCACAAATGACACAGATAGATAAAGGGAGACGCCTACAATAGGTGTTTAGGGAAGCAGTTAAAGGAGACTTTTATTTAATTTAGTTTCATCTGGAACTTGCTGCGTACCTCTTCATTGTGGAGATGTAACGCTGTGATCTTTATTTTATTTGGGTTTGGACAGGGTCAGCGTACTGGTCAACCAAACCACTATGACCACCAAATTACTATCGATATGAAACTGTCCAGACTGTAGCAGCTTTACCTGGCGAGGAACGTGTGCTAGTCACACACACGATGCGGTATCAGTGGGCGAGCTGTCTGTGTGTAGAATGGGAAGGCACGCAGTCCATCTGAATTCCTCCAAGGGCGGATTGTGATGGCGCAGAGGCTCGGCACGAGCATTTCAGAAACTGCACGACTCGACGGATGTTCCGGGAGTGCTGCGGGAGTGTCTTCAATACGAGGCGACACTAAGGCGAAACCACATCCTGACATCGTGGGGTTGGGTGGGCCACAATCCTACAACTCCAGCACCTGATCAAACCAGAGTAACTCTCTACAGGTCATCTTACTGCCCCCAATTAAGCAGGAAAGTATAAAATTAAAAAGACTGAAAATCGAACGAGATATGAATAATGAAACAGACGTCTTTGCCACACCAAGAAATGGAGGAACACAGGCCTGCTGGCCTGGATGATATCTGCAATACAGGAATAAAGTATTTTGGTACTACAGCATTAAAATGTGATGTACAGTTAATGAATAGCTCTATCACTAGCATGCACATTCCGAAACTCTAGAGGAAAGCCAGAGTGGTAGCCCTGCTAAAAACCCTACAGTTACTCAAACTTCTCGCCTTTGTCACATTTGTGTCATCTCTAGGGGGCCATTGAAAGAATACTTTTTGAAAGACTTTTTGTAGCATTAGAGACCAAATTCATACCAGAACCAGTAGGATTTATGCTTGGTGGTTGTGGTAAAATACTCAGTCTCATTCAACATATAGAGGACGGCCTCTAACAGAAACAGATAATGGGACTCGCTTTTACAGATCTCTCGGCTGGCTATGATACTGTCAGTCACCAACGGCTGCTCATTAAGTTTTATAACAAGGACTTCCGAATGACAAAATTAGGAGAACGTCTATTGCAAAATAGACATTTTATGTGACGCTACAAACAAGAAATAGGCACAGGAGAAGGCGAAAAAATGACACACACACAAAATTGGCTCAAATGGCTCTGAGCATTATGGGACAACAACTTAAATCTAACTAACCTTAGGACATCACACACGTCCATGCCCGAGGCAGGATTCGAACCTGTGACCGTAGCAATCTCCCGGCTCCCAACTGTAGCGCCAAGGGCTCACAAGGAAAATCGTTTGTGGTGTGAATTCTCAAAGACATACTATGGAGAACACTTCCGCACATCAAATCCCAGTAGAACTCTGATGTGTGTCTTTCACTTTAGAAATAAAGACGCACATACACAATTTAAAGTGGCGAGGCTGGGTCAGGAACCAAACCAAGATGAACCGCTGAAATATTTGGATATCCGACTTGACAACAATGTGACATTTTGGACGTTAAGGGAAAAGTGTGTGCGAGTAATAACGTGATCCAAAAATTCAGCGGCACGAAATGGGGAGTTCATCCTCAAATTCTGAGAACATCAGCTCTCGTCCTATGTTTCTCTGCAGCTGAGAATGCGACAAATGCCTGGTACCATTCTGCAGTTGCCACATATGCCGAGGTGGCAAACAATGAGAAAGAGCGCGTAGTGTCTGTCTCCTAAAATCAACGCTAGTTCGGCAAATTTACCCAACATTCGACATAGCTCGACCCATAAACAGAAGGTAAGTTGCAGTCCGATTATCACCGGCACCATTTATACGGTTACGAAATACAGCACAGGCTCCTGATATCCCAGTGTAGTTTAATGCGAACGACTAACTCTGTAAACGAGCCTCCTGAAATAGGAGAAAAAATGTATTGCAAAACTGTACTGATCAGATGCTAATAAAGCCTGAAGATCCACCGGCTGCTGCGAATCATCTGTTGTTTCCGACATGGCAGGTGCTTCACCACTTAAGAACTACCATCACACACTGCAATACCAATCTGAGAAAATGGAGATGTAAGAAGAACAACTCCTATGAATGTGCTGCAACACAAGACTTAACGATATGTCCAAAAACAGGCAAAACGATCACAGTGGCATACTTTATGGTGGCAAATGACAAAGCCACCCATGTGTCTCAGTACTGGAAATTCATTTATCAGCCGGAACATTATGACCTTATAGCCTGTACGTTCACGTTTGGCATGGATAATAGTGGGGCCTTATCGTGGTATGGAATCAGTGAGGCCGTTGGAGGCCGCTGAACGGAGTTGAAACTACATCTGCACACAGGAATCCCCAATTCCCGTAAATTCCGGGGAGGAGGGCCATGAGCTGCGACGCCACGTTGAAGCACATCCCAGATGTGTTCGACCAGGTTCAGGTGTGCTGGCCGCCACACCGCTCTCTAGCACACTGTCGACATCCAGGACCTGGAGCCGGTCTTTCGGACGCAATCAGCTCGTGAAATGACATCACGAGGCTGGGGGCACCCCATTCCAGTCCTCCGAGGTAAAATACTTCGCAGTACTTGGAACCGAACACAGACCCCTTCTATACCAGGTCTACAAACTGAGCATTGATCTGCTGGGTGGACAATAAACTTTGGTCTTTGTAGAAAGAAATTAACCTGTTGATAACTTTTCTTAGTGAAACTAAAAACAACATGGGCAATCACAACGTGATTTCCAACACGATGCTCACTATTAGCCAAAATAGGTGTACTAAAAAGTTTGCAAGTCTCGTACAATTTGCAAAATATGACATAAACCCACCAGACAAAATGTTGTTTACCAGCTTAACTGAGCACACGTGTTGCTTTGGAGTGCTACAGATATTGCAGGACTGGTACCATGCAGTCACGTGACCCCCGCCACTGACTTCAGCCACAACACTGGGGTGGTAATCGCGGTGTGCTCGTGCAGGTCGCTTGTGACAGATCAGTAGATTAAGGCGGGTCGACGTGTAGATCTTACGGAATGGCAGAAGTGATCTATCACTTTTGGACAAGCACATGAACAGACCATGAATGAAGTTACCCAAGGTACTGGTTTGTCAACGCTCACTGTGCATGTGTCTGGAGGGAACGATGTGCCAGTCACAGCGACAAAAGTCAGCGTAACAGTACTGTTCTTAAACAGACTCTAACCGCCAAGACTGAGAACGACTGTCACTCTGAGTGAATGATGAGTCGTCTCACACCTTACACCAACTGCTGCTGTCAGTGAATGTGAGACATGTGATGTGTCATCTTACTACACACGTTCTATTCACAGTGATTAAGTTTGCAAATTAAAATAATGGTTAAGAGTAGGAAGCAGAGGAAACCTACACTATATGATCAAAAATATTCGGACACCTGGCTGAAAATGACTGACAAGTTCGTGGCGCCCTCCATCAGTGACGTTGGAATTCAACATGGTGTTGGTCCAACCTTTATGACAGCTTCCACTCTCGCAAGCATACGTTGAATCAGGTGCTGGAAGGCTTCTTGGGGAGTGGCAGCCCATTCTTCACGGAGTGCTGCACTGAGGAGAGGTATCGATGTCAGTCGGTGAGGCCTGCCACGAAGTCGGCGTTCCAAAACATCCCAAAAGTGTTCTATAGGATTCAGGTCAGGACTCTGTACAGACCAGTCCATTACAGGGATGTTATTGTCGTTTAACCACTTCGCCACAGGCCGTACATTATGAACAGATCCTCGATCGTGTTGAAAGATGCAGAATCCATCTCTGAATTGCTCTTCAACTGTGGGAAGTGAGAAGGTACTTAAAACATCAGTGTACGCCTGTGTTGTGATTGTGCCAAGCAAAACAACAAGCGGTGCAAGCCCGCTCCATGAAAAACAAGACCACACCATACCACCAACGCCTCCGAATTTTACTGTTGGCACTACACACGCTGGCAGATGACGTTCACTGGGCATTCGACATACCCACACCCTGCCATCGGATCGCCACGTTGTGTACCGTGGTTTGTCACTCCCCACTGTTCATCTGTCCAATGTTTACGCTCCTTAGACCAAGCGAGGCGTCGTTTGGCATTTACTGGTGTGATGTGTGGCTTATGAGCAGTCTCTCGACCATGAAATCCAAGTTTTCTCACCCCCTGCCAAACTGTCATAGTACTTGCAGTGGATCCTGATGCAGTTTGGAATTCCTTTGTGATGGACTGGATAGGTGTCTGCCTATTACACACTATGATCCTCTTCAACTGTCGGCAGTCTCTGTCAGTCAGAAGAAGAGGTAGGCCTGTACGCTTTTGTGCTGTACGTGTCCCTTCACATTCCCACTCCACTATCAGATTGTAAACAGTGGTCCTAGAGATGTTTAGGAGTGTGGAAATCTCGCGTACAGACGTATGACACAAGTGACACCCAACGACCTGACCAAGTTCCAAATCCGTGAGTTCCACAGAGCGCTCCATTCTGCTCTCCCACGCTGTCTAATTACTACTGAGTTTGCTGATATGGAGTACCTGGCAGTAGGTGGCAGCATAATGCACCTAACATGAAAAACGTTTGTTTTTGGGGGTGTCCAGATACATTTGATCACATAGTGTATGTAGATGGATGTAAACCTTTATTAAAGAGAGGTTAGCGAAAACTATATCATGATCCAAACCTGGAATCAAAAGGGATTAGAATTTTGTTTCTAACTGCCTGATTTTCAGAATATGACAGCTACAAGAAATCATTGAAGCGCAGGAGGAAGACAGTGCCCACAAAAATCCCAAGTCATCGTGGCAGTAGTTTGGCTTGTCGTGTCAGGAGAAAAAATACTATGTAATTTGCAGAGACAGATACCCCCTGAGGTGCTAACAGGTGAAAGAGTCACAGGCAGTGTAGAACTGAAAGGAAAAATAGTCTCTCCCACGTTGTCAGCGTTGGGAGGTATAAAAAATTATGTAATGGATGGTCAGGAGAGTGTTTCAGTGGGGCCATCGAATTAGGCCATTATAGTATGAAAAGCGTTATTTGTCCTACAGTGGACTGTCTGACGTCGCTGCTGCCAAAAAAATGTGAGCAGAGAGGATGGCAACCAGCTCTTCAGTGAGAACGCGGCTGGTGTTGGAAGAAACTGGACAGGCGAATAATTGGTGCTTCACCTCTATGGCATAACAAGCTTTTCTTGCACATTCCCAGTTAACAAACCGCCATGAAACACAGTTTCATAGGAAGTGAGTCTGTTTGATATTGATGAAGTATATTTTGTTTTGTGACAATCTACACAGACTTAAAAGATGAGACATAATGAGCAAAGCTAACGCAGTGCAATACACCACCACCCCAACTCGAAATGGTAAGTGGGACGATCTAGGGTGCCAAGTTGTCGACACGTTGAATGTTGTGACTATATCATCGTGCGTGGCCTCTTGGTCATGATGACAGGCTTAATTCAGTTTGTGTCATGTTATTACCTGCCAGCAGATCCAAAATCATGTGGACTTTGTGGACTTAAGTCCCATTCGGTGGACCACTCAGTACAGAAGTATTTTTGCAAGGTAGAACTGTAAACTCATCTACACACATATGACTACCGCTGTGTCTGATGGGAGAAGCAATCCGTGAGTGCTGGTGGTAAGTAGGAGGGTGGAGAAGGAGGAAGTATAGCAAGGAAGCGGTGGGGGAGGGTGCAGTGTTGCTTGTGGGAACACGCAGGAATATGATGGGAACATGACAAAAAACAAGCTGTCAGTCCGCATGACAAACTGTGACCAAGAGGCAGCTGGACACCCAGTTGCTGATTACGCTGCCCAATACATTGGACCTCAATTCAGTGACTGCTTGACAGCCTGGGCCATCTGGATCCTTACTAACAGCACCAGCTTTTCCCTAACTGAGCAGGAGGGAACTCTCCTGCAATTTATCTTACCTTCCCATAAGCCCCCTGGCCGAGCCTTTGCTATTCCTTTTGCTCCACACTCGCACCCCCTTCCTGCTCCCACTCCAGCTCTACACAGCCTTCTATTTCGTCAATGCCTTCACTACTCTTTTTCCTCTCATCTCCCTTTGCCATTCCCCTTCCCATCTGCTCAACTGGTAAATTTAAGGGAAGTTCAGCTCCATATGACAAACCTGAAGAGTCTTATGAAATCCAGAGGTCATTATCAAGTTCTCAGGAGGTGTCACAAGGTGGTTACCTTGATGTCTCCTAGATGACCAAAGTTTCGTCTCGTCTACTGACTAATATTAGTGTCGGAAAATAGAGGTAGTAAAGATAGCTTAGAAAACAAATATGAGAACTGGAGAAGAGGATTACACGTACGACTATGGGTTGGTTCTTTCAGTGGCGTACGTACCCTTGTACAGAGCAAGAGCGAATGCAGTCGGCAGCGACGCCGCGGATGAGGCCCCTGGTGAGCTCCCTGGAGCTGTCCTCCGTGAGGTGGCGGACCTCCGCGAGGGCGCGGCCGCACTCCTCGTCCTCCTCGTGGCCTCTGCGCGGCACCAGCCGTGTGGCGGCCGGCACCGCGACGGACGGAGCCTCCAGGTTCTCGCACGTTTCGAACAGATAATAATTTCCTGCGAAACGATTTCCAGTACCCATTAGGCTGGCACACTGACTGATCAGACAGGTTCTTCTTGACTACTACTGTCTAGACGGTCACTAGCAGCCATTGAAATTGCAACACAAAAATCTACCGAGACCGAACGTTGCCAGGTTGAACTGGTCGCTCTCATATATCTCCGGCACCTGGCGTCATCGTACGCGGAGCCATTTGCTACAGAGTAAATGGCTGGAAAGTTTGACAAAAATCGTTAAATTTCTGACATCTTAACACCTGTGAGTGGTCTCTATCTTCGAGATCTCCATCATTCTGTCTTCAGCAAAATATTAAGTTCCTGGCAGATGAAAATCGTGTGCCGGACGGAGACTCGAACTCGGGACCTTTGAATTCGCGGGCAAATCCTCGATTGCTAAAGCACTTGCCCACGAAAGCCAAAGGTCCCGAGTTTGAGTCCCAGTCGGGCACACCGATTTTATCTGCAAGGAAGTTTCAGGTCCAGAGTTCGAGTCTCAGTCAGGCACACAGTTTTAATGTGCCAGGAAGTTTCATATCAGAGCACACTTGACTGCAGAGTGAAAATCTCATTCTATGTTTCCCATGCTGTCCCAACGTACATCAATACAGAGAGTGTTGGGCTGTTACGTCCAGCACGTCCTGCAGACATCTCACCCATTGAAAGCACCTTGTCACGTGTTGCTAAGAAACGGGCAAGTCAAAACTCACCAGCCATTGAGCTCTGGTACAGAGTTGAAGAGGGATAAAATGTAACTACACCTGTCATCTAAGCTTTAGTTCGACTCAACGTCCAGTCAGATCACAGCCACTGTTGATGGCACAACTGGAGGCTCTGTGTACTACAGCTTGTACCCTGTATAGTCATCAATCAACTAACAACGTAATCATATAATCTGCCTATATTCTAAATACACACAGAAAGTACAATTTAGTTATTTTCTGTACCTTCTGCTGTTACGAATCTAGTAGCCAAATGTGGGCTTCTACATCCATAATTTAGCGACGACTTTGGTGTACAGCAAACCAGCTACTTGGAATTTCCTGAAGGAATGATACTGCGAGCCGGACCGGGACTCGAACTCGGGAACTTTACTTTGCAGACTGAGCCACCCAAGCACGACTCACGACCCCTCCTCACAGCTTTACCTCCACCAGTACTTCATAGAAGTTTTCCTGTTAAACTTATGGGATTAGCACTCCTGCTTCATCCAGTTTTTCTGATTTTGCACATTTTCTGCAGTTTTTGAGGTGTGACATGAATTACTCGTCTTTTTTAAACAATAATCTTGTTCAATACTGCAGCATTTTCAAGAACAGTCTCAAATGTCATCATTCGTTAAAACACTTGAGCGTCCATTGTAATGATACGTTCAGTACCATACCTTTTATCTCCGACACATAACGCTTCAGCTTAGTGAACCATTATACACTTAAGCGCTAAAGAAACTGGTATAGGCATGCGTATTCAAATGCAGAGATATGTAAACAGGCAGAATACGGCGCTGTGGTCGGCAAGGCCTATATAAACAAAAAGTGTCTCGCGCAGTTGTTAGGTCGGTTACTGCTGCTACAATGTCAGTTAATCAAGACGAGTTTGAATGTGGCGTTACAGTCGGCGCGCGAGCGATGCGACACAGCATCTCCGAGATAGCGATGAAGTGGGGATTTTTCCGTACGACCATTTCACGAGTGTACCGTGAATATCTGGAATCTGATCTACATCTACATCCATACTCCGCAAGTCACCTGACGGTGTGTGGCGGAGGGTACCCTGAGTACCTCTATCGGTTCTCCCTTCTATTCCAGTCTCGTATCGTTCGTGGAAAGAAGGATTGTCGGTATGCTTCTGTGTGGGCTCTAATCTCTCTGATTTTATCCTCATGGTCTCTTCGCGAGATATATGTAGGAGGGAGCAATATACTGCTTGACTCTTCGGTGAAGATATGTTCTCGAAACTTCAACAAAAGCCCGTACCGAGCTACTGAGCGTCTCTCCCGCAGGGTCTTCCACTGGAGTTTATCTATCATCTCCGTAACGCTTTCGCGATTACTAAATGATCCTGTAACGAAGCGCGCTGCTCTCCGTTGGATCTTCTCTATCTCTTCTATCAACCCTATCTGGTACGGATCCCACACTGCTGAGCAGTATTCAAGCAGTGGGCGAACAAGTGTAATATAACCTACTTCCTTTGTTTTCGGATTGCATTTCCTTAGGATTCTTCCAATGAATCTCAGTCTGGCATCTGCTTTACCGACGATCAACTTTATATGATCATTCCATTTTAAATCACTCCTAATGCGTACTCCCAGATAATTTATGGAATTAACTGCTTCCAGTTGCTGACCTGCTATTTTGTAGCCAAATGATAAGGGATCTATCTTTCTACGTATTAGCAGCACATTACACTTGTCTACATTGAGATTCAATTGTCACTTCCTGCACCATGCGTCAATTCGCTGCAGATCCTCCTGCATTTCACTACAATTTCCCATTGTTACAACCTCTCTATACACCACAGCATCTTCTGCAAAAAGCCTCAGTGGACTTCCGACGTCATCCACAAGGTCATTTATGTATATTGTGAATAGCAACGGTCTTATGACACTACCCTGCGGCACACCTGAAATCACTCTTACTTCGGAAGACTTCTCTCCATTGAGAATGACATGCTGCGTTCTGTTACCTAGGAACTCTTCAATCCAATCACACAATTTGTCTGATAGTCCATATGCTCTTACTTTGTTCATTAAACGACTGTGGGGAACTGTATCGAACACCTTGCGGAAGGCAAGAAACACAGCATCTACCTGTGAACCCGTGTAATTGGCCCTCTGAGTCTCGTGGACGAATAAAGCGAGCTGGGTTTCGCACGACCGTCTTTTTCGAAACCCATGCTGATTCCTACAGAGTAGATTTCTAGTCTCCAGAAAAGTCATTATACTCGAACATAATACGTGTTCCAAAATTCTACAACTGATCGACGTTAGAGATATAGGTCTATAGTTCTGCACATCTGTTTGATGTCCCTTCTTGACAACTGGGATGACCTGTGCCCTTTGGAACGCTACGCTCTTCTAGAGACCTACGGTACACCGCTGCAAGAAGGGGGGCAAGTTCCTTCGCGTACTCTGTGTAAAATCGAACTGGTATCCCATCAGGTCCAGCGGCCTTTCCTCTTTTGAGCGATTTTAATTGTTTCTCTATCCCTCTGTCGTCTACCAGTTTGTCATCTGTGCGACAATCTAGAGAAGGAACTACAGTGCAGTCTTCCTCTGTGAAACAGCTTTGGAAAAAGACATTTAGTACTTCGGCCTTTAGTCTGTCATCCTCTCTTTCAGTACCATTTTGGTCACAGAGTGTCTGGACATTTTGTTTTGATCCACCTACCGCTTTGACATAAGACCAAAATTTCTTAGGATTTTCTGCCAAGTCAGTACATAGAACTTTACTTTGGAATTCATTGAACGCCTCTCGCATGGCCCTCCTGACACTACATTTCGCTTCGCGTAATTTTTGTTTGTCTGCAAGGCGTTGCCTATGTTAATGTTTGCTGTGAAGTTCCCTTTGTTTCCGCAGCAGTTTTCTAACTCGGTTGTTGTACCACGGTGGCTCTTTTCCATATCTTACGATCTTGCTTGGCACATACTCATCTAACGCATATTGTACGATGGTTTTGAACTTTGTCCACTGATCCTCAACACTATCTATACTTGAAACAAAACTTTTGTGTTGAGCCGTCAGGTACTCTGTAAACTGCTTTTTGTCACTTTTGCTAAACAGAAAAATCTTCCTACCTTTTTTAATATTTCTATTTACGGATTAAATCATCAATGCCGTAACCGCTTTATGATCGCTGATTCCCTGTTCTGCGTTAACTGTTTCAAATAGTTCGGGTCTGTTTGTCACCAGAAGGTCTAATATGTTATCGCCACGAGTCGGTTCTCTGTTTAACTGCTCAAGGTAGTTTTCAGATAAAGCACTTAAAAAATTTCACTGGATTCTTTGTCCCTGCCACCCGTTATGAACGTTTGAGCCTCCGAGTCTATATACAGCAAATTAAAATCTCCACCCAGAACTATAATATGGTGGGGAAATCTACTCGAAATATTTTCCAAATTATCCTTCAGGTGCTCAGCCACAACAGCTGCTGAGCCAGGGGGCCTATAGAGACATCCAATTACCATGTCTGAGCCTGCTTTAACCGTGACCTTCACCCAAATCATTTTACATTTCGGATCTCCGTCAATTTCCTTCGATACTATTGCACTTCTTATCGCTATAAACACGCCTCCCCCTTCACTGTCCAGCCTGTCTCTGCGGTATACATTCCAATCTGAGTTTAGGATTTCATTACTGTTTACATCTGGTTTCAGCCAACTTTCTGTCCCTGGTACTATATGGGCGTTGTGACCGTTTATTAATGAGAGCAGTTCTGGGACCTTTCTATAGACGCTCCTGCAGTATACTATTAGCACATTAATATTGTTATTCCCTGTTGCATTTTGCCTACTCCTATCTTGCCCCGTCTCAGGAGGCGTCTTGTCGGGCCTAGGGAGGGAATTCTCTAACCTAAAAAACCCCCATGTGCACTCCACACGTACTCCGCTACCCTTGTAGCCGCTTCCGGCGTGTAGTGCACGCCTGACCTATTCAGGGGGACCCTACATTTCTGCACCCGATAGCGGAGGTCGAGAAATTTTCACCCCAGATCTCCGCAGAATCGTCTGAGCCTCTGGTTTAAGCCTTCCACTCGGCTCCAAACCAGAGGACCGCGATCGGTTCTGGGAACGATACTACAAATAGTTAGCTCTGATTCCACCCCGCGAGCGAGGCTTTCCGCCTTCACCAATTCCGCCAACCACCTGTACGAACTGAGGATGACCTCTGAACCCAGACGGCAGGAGTCATTGGTGACGACATGAGCAACAATTTGCAGTCGGGTGCACCCAGTGCTCTCTATCGCCTCCTCCACATCTCGGATGAGACCACCCGGCAAGCAGACAGAGTGAACACTCGCCTTCTTTCCCGACCTTTCCGCTATTTTCCTAAGGGGCTCCATCACCCGCCTAACGTTGGAGCTCCCAATAACTAATAAACCCCTCCCCCCGTGTGCCTGCTCGGACCTTGCTGAAGGAGCAGCCACATGTCCACTCACAGGCAGAGCGGGCGATGCCACGCGGCCAGCCTCCACATTGACCCTCCGCCTCGTGCGCCGCGAACGTCGCTGAACCCGCCACTCCCCTTGGGGAGAGGGTGGCCCAACCACGCCCAGTACACGCGAAGATGTCTCGACAGCAGGGACAGTGGGTGAAGCATGTAACACCTGGGGTGTACCTTGCGACGCACCAGACTCCCCACTGCCGCTACACTCCGAGGCAGCAGCCTGAAGACGGATGACCGCGGCCATCAACACGTTCAGCTGTTCGCGAACAATGGCCAGCTCCTCCTGCGTCCTGATAAAAGTCAAATCTCCGACACCGCTGCGAACGGAAAAAGATCCTGGAAGAATGGGACCAACGACGAATGAAGAGAATAGCTCAACGTTACAAAGCCCCACCCTTCTGAAAATTGCTGCAGATTTCAGTTCTGGGCAATCAACAAGTGTCAGTGTGCGAATCATTCAACGAAACGTCATCGATATGGGCCTTCGGAGCAGAGCGCTTATTCGTGTACCCTCGTGACTGCACGATACAAAGCTTGACGCCTCGCCTGGTCCTGTCAACACCTGCACTGGACTGTTGATGACTGGGAACATGTTGGCTGGTCGGACGAGCCTCGTTTCAAATTGTATCGAGCGGATGGACGTGTGAGGGTGTGGAGACAACCTCATGAATCCACGGACCTTTGCTTGTCAGCAGGGGACTGTTCAAGCTGCTGGAGGCTCTGTAATATGGGGCGTGTGCAATTGGAGTGATATCGGACCCCTTTTAATTCTAAATACTAGATACGACTCTGGGAGGTGACACGTATGTAAGCATCCTGTCTGATCACCTGCATCCATTCGCGTCCATTGTGCATTCCGACGGCCTTCGGCAATTCCAGCAGGACAATGCGACACCCCACACATCTAGAATTGTTACAGAACGGCTCCAGGAGCACTCTTCTGAGTTAAAACAATTCCGCTAGCCACCAAACTCCGCAGACATGAACATTGTTGAGCATATCTGGGATGCCCTGCAACGTGCTGTTCAGAAGAGATCTCCACTCCTTTGTACTCTTACGGATTTATGGACAGCCCTGCAGGATTCATGGCGTCAATTCCCTTCAGCACTACTTCAGACATTAGCCGACTCCATACGACATTACGTTGCGGCACTTCTGTGCGCTCGCAGGGGCCCTACACGATATTAGGCAGGTGTACCAGTTTCTTTGGCTCTTCAGTGTAAAAGAAATGAGATGTTGTGGTCTGAATTGTTGTGGATAGGGAACTGTTGGCGATGTTTTATATGTTCGTTTTCGTAATGTTTTGCCGCGCGGGATTAGCCGAGCAGTCTGGGGCTGCATTCATGGACTGTACGGCTGGTCCCGGCGGAGGTTCGAGTCCTCCCTCGGGCATGGGTGTGTGTGTTTGTCTTTAGGATAATTTAGGTTAAGTAGTGTGTAAGCTTTGGGACTGATGACCTTAGCAGTTAAGTCCTATAAGATTTCACACACATTTGATTTTTTTCGTAACATTTTTCTGTAATCTACGTTGTTTTATGTGTGGTTAGCTAACATTTTGGGAGAGAGAACCTATATCCATGTAGAAACACTAACGAAAGAAATGATCAGCGAAAAACCTAGAAGTAGCGCTGCAAAGCGATGAGCAATCGAGCGAGCTCGTAAGGGCGGTAACAGGTAAGGCGAATGGTCGACTTCGGTTACAGGAAAGCGTAGCTCCTCTGCAAAGGAGGCAGCGTATGGAAGAACTGTGCGGTCCATTCTTGAGTACTGGTCGTGTGTGTGGTACGTCCGCCAAGTGGAATTGTAGGAAGATGTCGAGGCAAATCAGAGGAGTGCTCCTGGACTTGTTACCGGTAGGTTCGATAAACACGCGAGTGTTACTAAGATGCTTGATGACGTCAAATGGGAATTCATGGAGGGAAGATCGCTAAAACCTGCTGAGAAAATTCGCGAGTGGAACGGAAATGGCTAGTAGTGGCGGCCTGAACCCTCCTGCATTCACCTTGCGGTGGCCTGGCCAGTATCCATGTAGATGTAGATGAGATTCTTGTTACAGGCTGCTTTCCCTTGTACTGCACACGAGGGGTTCCTCCCTGCTTTGCGTATTGTACACGGGAAGAATGAAATACGTAGGTGACTCTAATTTAATTTCTGATTCCAAACTTTTTCACTGGATCGTCACCCTATATAGGCTATCGAGTAATAGCTAAGACTAGTTTGGCCTTGACAGCGTTCCCCTGAAGCTCTTACGCGACTCAGAGAAGCCTGTGGCCATTCGAATTGCTCTCTTCCATGTTGTTGTTATTGTGGTCTTCAGTCCAAAGACTGGTTTGATGCAGCTCTCCATGCTACTCTATCCTGTGGAAACCTCTTCATCTCCGAGTACCTACTGCAACCTACATCTCTCTGAATCTGCTTACGGTATTCATCTCTTGGTCTCCCTCTACGGTTTTTACACCACATGCTTCCCTGCAGTTGGTGATCGCTTGATATCTCAGAATGTGTCCTACCAACCGATTCCTTCTTTTGGTCAGATTGTATCACAAATTTCTCTTCTCCCCGTTTCTGTTCACTACCTCCTCATTAGATACATGATCTACCCATCTAAGCCGGCCGGGGTGGCCGAGCGGTTCTGGGCGCTACAGTCTGGAACCGCAAGACCACTACGGTCGCGGGTTCGAATCCTGCCTCGGGCATGGATGTGCGTGATGTCGTTAGGTTAGTTAGGTTTAGGTAGTTCTAAGTTCTAGGGGACTGATTACCTCAGCAGTTAAGTCGCATAGTGCTCAGAGCCATTTGAACTATTTTACCCATCTAATCTTGAGCATTCTTCTGTAGCACCACATTTCAAAAGCTTCTTTTCCTTTCTTGTTTAAACTCGATGTTAACAAATTTCTCTTCTTCAGAAACGCTTTTCTTACCGTAGCCAGGCTGCATTTCATATCCTCCCTACTTCGACCATCATCAGTTATTTTGCTTCCCAAACTGACAAACTAATTTCTAGTTTAGCATTCAAGTGCCTCATTTCCTAATCTAATTCCCTCGGCACCATCTGATTTAATTCGACTACATTCCATTATCGTCGTTTTCCTTTTGTTGATGTTCATCTTATAACTTCCTTTGCTCTCTTCGCCTACCTTCGGTATCCCCACTTAATCCTTTTTGGTATGCATCCCATTCATTTGACCAGTAAGCAGGGCTGGGTTGCACGACCGTTTTGTAAGGAAGCTCCCGTGTAGACTAATTAGTCGCTGGACACAGCTGTACTCTCATACCAGTGGTTATGTTGTGATGAGTAACGGACCAGTATACCGACCTTACAGTTCGGCCCTCGGTGCACGGGCAGGGTGAATCACATCTTTGTAATCTCCTCCTAGCATTTTCTCCAATGCAGTTTTTAAGTTGGTATTTAGCTGATTGTATTCACGCAACATTCTCTTTGTTCCACGCCTCAGATATATTTATCCCTACAGGCTGCTTCATTGGTCCCATTCCCCACTATTTCTGTCTGTAGGGACTGATGCTGATGGTTATGAGGTCGCAAAGAGGCAATTACAGTAAATTTGACCCTGAAACGTAAGAATAAGTGAAAACCTGACATTTTTACCTAGTACCCACAGCAAATGAAGTCATCTCGAAGCATGCATTGTGTTTCCCAATTATATTTTAACAACACATTGATTCATTACATTCCGTGAAAAACGCATATTTTAGGGGTTCCTCTGGCTTACGATGTTTACATTTTTGATCTATACTCCCTAAGATGACTATACGATAATTAACGTAGTCAGTTAAATGATTCATAATTAAATGCAGCCTGACTAAATGCTTCCCACATTCTACATGTAAATGTACGTAGTCTCTCTGTTTCTTGCATAGCATTTAAATGACGCTGTCGCTCAGAGTGTTCAAGCGTCTCGGAAGCTGTAAGAGGCCTGTGACACTGAGGGTCTAATATGCACCATGTTAGTGACTGGTCTGTCTCTGCAGCTGTTACGGCCGCGTGATGTTCTGCATGTAAGGTCCGGCGGCTCTGAGACTGCTTCGAGGCTTGTTGAGTACGAGAAACTTTCGCAGACAGAACTATCTTAGAAAAATATTCTAAATCAGACTTACGTTTACGAAGCATAGCATGAAATGAATGATAATCGGTGTGCATGTGGCAGCACGTGAACCTAACATATTCCAAACTATGCGTATAAAAACACGACCTTAATGTTCTCGAACCTGAGGTTATGTTGATGATAAAAAGGTAGGGCCCAGTGTTGAGGATGGACTTTGGGCTAGAGGCCACTTGCATACCCAGCAGAAGGCTCCTCTTAGTGCCACTATCCTACAGTACAGGATCAAGGTACGAATAGTACACACTTCATCCTGCTTAGGCAAATGGAGCAAATCGGTTGGCTCTTTTTGCATTTGACGTCTATAATGTGTTTGGGCAACGCAGTGGATTCATCAGTTCCCGTCACATCACCGAAGTTAAGCACTGTCCGGCGTGGCCGGCACTTGGATGGGTGACCATCCGCGCCGCCATGCGCTGTTGCCATTTTTCGGGGTGCACTCAGCCTCGTGATGCCAGTTGAGGAGCTACTTGACCGGGTAGTAGCAGCTCCGGTCAAAGAAAGCCATCGTAACGACCGGGAGAGCGGTGTGCTTACCACACGCCCTTCCTATTCACAACCTCAGCTGAGGATGACACGGCGGTCGGATGGTAGCGATGGGGCACTTGTGACCTGAAGACGGAGTGTTTATAATGTGTTTGATGAAACTGATGGAGGCACCGTTAGTTAATACGTGGTTCCTTGGAAAACCACACAAGAAAGGCTTTTTACTATATTTTCGCTGGCACCGGCTGACCAGAACCCAGCTGAGGATTCCAACACAGCAAATATCCCAAAGATCCCGATCTCGAACAACCTTGAAAATTCCAGAACTCAACCTTGAAAATTTTTATTCCAACTTTATACATTCCGAGATACAGAGAGGTTAAAAGATATCCTACTAGTAAACGTAAAATACGCACCTCCAGTCCGGTTTGCGACGAAAACATAATTCATAAAGTGACGTAACTGGGAGAAATATGCTGTAAAGTGTCTCCGTTATCAACTGGGAACCTCATGTTGTAATACTAAAGCACATGAAAAATCCATTTGCTCCTAAAAATCAGGTCTGAAGTTGAAACTCAGTATTGCGTTATTTCAGTTTCACATATTCTATGTGATCAAAAGTATCCGGACACCTGGTTGAAAATGACTTACAAGTTCATCGCGCCCTCCATCGGTAATGCCGGAATTCAACATGGTATTGGCCCACCCTTAGCCTTGATGACAGCTTCCAGTCTCGCAGGCATAAGTTTAATCAGGGGCCTTGGGGAATTGCAGCCCGTTCTTCACGGAGTGCTCCACTGAGGAGAGGTATCGATGTCGGTCGGTCAGGCCTGGCACGAAGTCGGCGTTCCAAAACATCCCAATAGTTTTCTATAGGATTCAGGTGAGCACTCTGTCCACGCCAGTCCATTACAGGGATCTTACTGTCGTTTAACCACTCCGCCAGAGGCCGTGCATTACGAACAATGCTATATCGAGCTGAAAGATGCAGTCGCCATCCCCGAATTACTTTTCAACAGTGAGAAGCAAGAAGGTGCTTAAAACATAAATGTAGGCCTGTGCTGTGATAGTGCCACGAAAAACAAGGGGTGCTAGCCCCCTCCATGCACTACACACTAGGCATTCGCCATTCCCACACCCTGCCATCGGATCGCCACATTATGTACCATGATTCGTCACTCTACGTTCAATCATCCAGTGTTTACGCTCCTTATACCAAGCGACGCATCGTTTAGTATTTACCCGCGTGATGTGTGCCATATAAGCAGCCGCTCGACCGTGAAATCTAAGTTTTCTCAACTCCCACGTAACTGTCATAGCAGCGGAAACCGATGCAGTTAGGAATCCCTGTGTAAGGGTCTAGATGCATGCATGCCTATTACACATTAAGACACTCTTCGACTGTCAGCGGTCTCTGTCAGTCAACAGACGAGGTCGGCCTGTACGCTTTTCTGCTGCACGTATCCCTTCACGTTTCCACTTTACTATCGCATGAGAAACAGTGGATCTAGGGATGTTAGGAGTGTGGAAATATCGCGTACAGATCTGTGACACAAGTAACACTCAATCGCCTGATCACATTCGAAGTCCGTGTGTGGCACAGAGCGCCCCATTCTGCTCTCTCACGATGTCTAATGACTACTGAGGTCGCTTATCTGGAGTACCTGGCAGTAGATGGCAGCATGCACCAATATGAAAAACATACGGCTTTGGGGTGTCCGGATACTTTTGATCACGTAGTGTAGGTAAACTATCTATATTTCATTGGCCAATATCTTGCCTTTCATGTAAGTTATATGACCTGCTGCAGTAGGGAAACGAAAGAAAACAACTGAGAAATGTTCATATCGGACAGAAAAAATGCGAATATGTCCCTGTTTATTTAAAAGACGCTGACTGAAAACTGAGTGCTATCTGCCCCACTCTACGTTCCTCGGCATGTTTAAAGATTTTGACATGCAAACATACTCACACACTTTTATGCTAAGAGAGAAGAAGAGAATGGCTGTAGCAAAGAGACAGAAAAGTAATAAATACTGAAGGATGGTAGAAAGGGGTTGTGCTATAGAAAATGCAAACGGGACAGTGGCAGTGTGGGGGGAACAGAGGAGCTCAGTGCCAGGGTGACAGAAGTGCTGTGAAACGAGTGAAGCAGACAGTCCCAGGGTGGTGGGGCGGGGGTGGGGGGTTGGGTGGGGGGGTAAGTGGATGAGAGCCAGCGACATTAAGAGACAGTGTGAATGAAGTGTATGACAATGACAACGAAGAAGAGACACAAGCAGTGGGGAGGAAGAAATAGTATATTAGCAATAAGAAAGAGCAAGAGGGAGACAGAGACAGTGTAGTAGTAGTAGGACAAAACGAAGGGAAATGTAGCTGTGAGGGAGGAGAGAATGACAGAGATACACAAAGTTATAATAGCGATGATGGGCTGAATGGGTGGGTGAGGAAGGACATCTGGAAGTGGATGAGTATTAGCCGTTTGCAGGGGTGGACTACTGGATGTGAGCGAGTTACAGGTAGTGGAACTTGTTGAAGTCTGCATGTCAATAAAAAAAAAGAGCGAATATGTTCGCATGCCTATATTTTTGGGTAAAATTTTACAGGTGCTAAAGAAAGTAGCTGCTAACCCACTTTTGAATGAGAGCCTTTTAAGGAAATGATTTTTTTGTACTCCGATAGGAGCCATTTTTCCACTGCTAGTGGTATGTTTCTTATAGCTTTCCCAGCGTAATAGCCGGCCGGTGTGGCCGAGCGGTTCTAGGCGTTTCAATCTGGAACCGCGCGACCGCTACGGTCGAGGGTTCGAATCCTGCCTCGGGCATGGATGTTTGTGATGTCCTTAGGTTAGTTAGGTTTAAGTAGTTCTACGTCTAGGGGACTGATGACCTCAGATGTTAAGTCTCATAGCGCTCAGAGCCATTTGAACCATATGAACCTGAGTAATAGTTTTAAACACGGTTCTCGGGCCTACCTTAGCATTTTATCATTGCGTCTCCACAATATTACGCCGTAAAAACCGTACGGCTTAACCAGGTGGTGTAGCAGTTATTTTTAAAACTGCAGAAACCACACATACGAGTAGACCTCGGTTTCGCACTGTAACGGTTTAATCTATAAACACTTGTAGTCGTCGACATCTGCTGGAGTGTCGTCTGCGTGATACTCACGTATACCATGTTTAAAAATGTGGATAATACTCCTAAAGATAATACAACTACCCAACTTAAGAAAAAGATGGAAAAGATGTTTTACAAATACGAGTAGATAATATTGAAAACATTTTAGAAACCGAAAAAAAGATAGTGTTAGAGAGACAAGGAAACAAGAAACATTAAGTGCTGAACAGCTACACAATTTAATAGGATTTTTTCCTTCTTCTTCTTCCCTGAGTTGACCACGTTCTCCTTCGAGGTCCAAGCTATCTCCATACCAGATTTTATCCAAATTAGTTCAGCGATTTATTCATGACAATGTAACACACAGAGTTACTTTCACATTTGTAATATTTTTATGGGTTGTACGTTCCCTGTACTGTATCAGTTAACCGTTGTCCACCACCGCCTTGGTGTACGACTGAGCACATGTGATCATTCCGATATGTTTACAAGTTGTGACACCCAGGCATTTCTACGAGATGAGTGATTCCTATGTGTGAAGTGCGCGATTTTATACTTCTGAACATTTAATGTAAGTTGCCATTCTTTGTGCCAGTTTGAAATCATATCGATTTTCAACATATGGTTAGACGTTTGTGCCGGTTCTTTCGGGTAGCACTTCATTATAGATAACTGCGTCATGTGAGGTTATTAACAATATTTTCCACTGCGTAATCAACATTCAATACGAACATAAATTTCTAAAAGTACACTATAACACAAAGAAGAAACGACGCACCACGAAGAAATTATCCGAATCGGTAGATGTGGTGGACAGATATAAACAAACAAGTGATGACAAGCGAAGAAAAAAAAATGGATAGTTTTTTTTTCAAGAGAAAGAGCTTCACAAACCGAGCAAGTCAGTAACGTGCTGTACACCTCTGGTCCTCATGTTGGCAGATATTCGGCTTAGCATTGACTGACGGAGTTGTTGGATGACCTGCTGAGGGACATCGTGCGAAATTCTGCTCAGCTGGCAAATTAGATCGCCAAAGCTTCGAGACGGTGGGAGGGCTCTTTCCACAATGCTCCTTACGTTCTTTATTGGGGAGAGATCCGGCGACATTGCTGCCCAAGGTGGAGTTTGGCAAGCAGGAATACGAGCAGTAGAAATCCTCGCCGTCTGCGGGAGAGCATAATCGTGCTGAAATATAAGCCCAGGATGGTCTGCCATGAAAGGCGACAAAAGTGGGCGTAGAAAATCGTCGACGTACTACTGTGCAGTAAAGGCGGTGCAGATGGCTACCAAAGAGTTCCTGCTACGAAGAGAAAAGAAACGTCGCCCCAGACCACTCCTGGGTGTCGCTCCACGCGGCGGGCGACATTCTGGTTGGTGTCCCGGCATTGCGCGGGGCGACTGTAGACACGTCTTTGGTCTGAAAGTTCAGTGATAGGAGTAGAATCGTATTCACTGATGAATTCTGCTTCGAACTGAGCCTCGATGGCCAGCAGAGAGGTGTCTGGAGTCGCCTCAGACAGTGGTAAGATTAGCCAAACAACTGCTTGCATAAGGCCAGAGGTTGATCAACGTGTTATTGACTTGCATAGCTCGTGAAGTTATTTTTGTTTCAATAAATCATCCAATTTTTCTTAAACTACAATTACATGTTTGTCTGTCCATATACATCACATCCTGGTGTGTCGTATTTATTTGTAGTGTACTTCTGACTGGGTTGATGTGGCCCGCCACGAATTCCTCTGCTGTGCTAACTTCTTCATCTCAGAGTAGCACTTGCAGCCTATGTCCTGTATTATTTGCTGGACGTATTCCAATCTCTGTCTTCCTATACAATTTTTGTCTTCTACAGCTCCTCTAGTACAATGGACGTCATTCCCTCGTGTCTTAACAGATGTCTTATCATCCTCTTCCTTCTCCTTACCACTTTTTTTACCACATATTCCTTTCCGATTCTGCACAGAAGTTCCTCACTCCTCACCTTATCAGCCCACCTAATTTTCAACACTCGTCTGTAGCAGCACATCTCAAATGCTTCAATTCTCTTATGTTCCTGTTTTCCCACAGTCCATGTTTCACTACCATAGAGTGCTATACTCCAGACGTACATTCTCAGAAATTTCTTCCTCAAATTAAGGCCAATATTTGATATTAGTAGACTTTCTCTTGGCTAGGGATACCCTTTTTGCCATTACTAGTCTGCTTTTGATGTTCTCCTTGCTCCATCCGCCACTTGTTATTTTACTGCTTAGGTAGCAGAATTCCTTAACTGTGTCTGCTTCGTGACCATCAATCTTGATGTTAAGTTTCTCACTGTTCTCATTCTACTACTAATCATTACCTCCACCTTTCTTCGATTTACTCTCAATCCATACTCTGTACTCATCAGACCATTACATTCAGCAGATTGTGTGATTCTTCTTCACATTCACACAGTATAGCAATGTCATCAGCGAATCGCATCATTGATATGCTTTCACCTTGAATTTTAATTCCACTCCTGAACCTTGTTTCCATCATTGATTCCTTGATGTAGAGATTGAACAGTAGGGGTGCAAGACTACATCCTTGTCTTACACCCTTTTTAATACGAGCACTTCGTTTTTGGTCGTCCACTCTTATTATTCCCTTTTAGCTGTTGTACATATTGTATATGGCCCGTGTCTCCCTATAGCTTACCCCTATTTTTCTCAGAATTTCGAACATCTTGCACCATTTTCAATTGTCGAACGCTTTCTCCAGGTCGACAAATCCTGTGAACGTGTCTTGATTTTTCTTTAGCCTTGCTTCCACTATTAACCGTAACTTCAGAATTGCCTCTCTCATGCCTTTACCTTTCCTAAAGCCAAACTGATCTTTATCTAGCGCATTCTCAATTTTCTTATCCACTCGTCTGTATATTATCCTTGTCAGCAAGTTGGATGCATGAGCTGTTACGCTGATTGTGCGATAAATCTCGCTCATGTTAGCTCTTGCCGTCTTCGGAATTGTGTGGGTGATATTTTTTCGAAAGTCAGATGGTATGTCGCCAAACTCATACATTCTACACACCAACGTAAATAGTCGTTTTGTTGCTACTTCCCCCATCGATTTTAAAAATTCTGATTAGATATTATCTAGCCCTTCTGCCTTATTTGACCTTAAGTCCTGCAAAGCTCTTTTAAATTCCGACTCTAATACTGGGTCCCCTAACTCTTCTAAATCGACTCCTGTTTCTCCTTCTATCATATCTGACAATTCCTCCTCACAGAAACTTTCATTGTATTCTTTCCGCCTATCCGCTCTCTCCTCTGCATTTAACAGTGGAATTCCCGTTGCACTCTTAATGTTATCACCCTTGCTTTTAACGTCACCGATGATTGTTTTGACTTTCTTGTATGCTGAGTCAGTCCTGCCAACAATCATTTCTTCTTTGATTCTTTCACATTTTTCATGCAGCCATTTCGTCTTCCCTGCACTTCTTATTTATTTCGCTCCTCAGCGACTTGTATTTCTGTATTCCTGAGTTTCTCAGAACATTTTTCTGTTTCCTTCTTTCATCGATCAATTGAAATATTTTTTCTGTTACCCTCGGTTTCTTCACCGTTACCGTCTTTGTACCTGTGTTTCCCTTCCCAACATTTTTTATCGCCCTTTTTAGGGACGCCCATTCCTCTTCAGTTGTACTGTCTACTGAGATATTCCTTGTTGCTGTATCTATATAGTTTCTACCAAACATGGAAGTTTGATGCTAGATCCGTCACAGTTCGCTGCCTGTCCTGTTTTACCAATCTGCCCAGCCTACGATGTCCGACACCTTTAATGAGAGGTGGCTGCCCAACCTCTGGGTGTGGTTTCACTCTGGTTTCGCCACGTTTTGAAGACACTCACCACAGGACTCCTCTAACATCCGTCAAGACGTGCCGTTTCCGAAATGCTGGTGCTGGGCTTCTAGGCCATCACAGGCTGCCCTCGGTCAAACCCAGATAGATTGCACGCCTTCCCCATTCTACACGTGGACAGCAGGCTCATTCATATTACATGCACTCTGCATGTGTCTGACCACCAGGTGGCGCTGTTGTCGCCTGGACGGGGTTACATCGATAGCAGATCGGTGGTCACAATGTGTTGGCCGATCAGTATATGACGAAGTGCTACCGGAAAAATATCTGCAGGAGTATGAAGGCAGGCTGACCACGCTTTAAATGTTGATAGATGTTTTGACACAGTATGTACTAAATACAGGACAGTGTTAAACAGATAATTTTAATACCCACTCACGTAGTGGATTCAGATGGCATGGAGTATTTCGACTGGCTGTCTATACACGATAATACGGTGTCTATCAGAATTGAAGCGTTATCCGAAATATCTCGTACTAGTGCAATATCTAATGCGAGCACAGAGTGTGTTCTCCAAGCCGAAAACGTAGCTATTGTTCAGTGATTTGATTGGCAATTTGGAGAATTCGAGCTGGCTAGGCAGATGTATGCACACGCCGATGGGAAACTTTTCAGAACGACAGAGATGAGATACCGGTACGTCAGTGGGCGAGACGTCTGTTCAAGGCTTCATGAGAGACGCTGGACTGCACCTGTGGCACCTGAACTGCCGCTCGCAGGAGCCCTAAGACTTGGCTCGTCTGTACGCTGGCGGCCAGCGGGGGTGGGTGCTGCCGACTCCAGAGCTTGAGTCCGGCCTGCTCAGCAGACTTGCAGCCTTTGCCGTCGACTTCCCGCCTGCCTTCCAACACGCTCTCACCTCCCGGAATCACACCCTCTTTACATCCCTCACCATGCCCTGTCTGCCCACATTCATACAGGAAAACAAAAATCCTCATCATTATAATGGACATACGAGGCGTGTTCAGTAAGTAACGCAACACTTTCTCTCTGCCAACAGTTATGTTTTATTCAGGGTACCAAGACACCATACTATTCCCCAGTTCTCTGGCTCCTAAACCCTATTTTTGAACATAACGTCGGTTCAGCACGACATCCTTACGCCGCCTCATTGGGAGGGCCTCATGGCACCACTCTACTGGGTGATGACGGAGCATCAATAATTTCCCCATCATCCACGCACTGCTTCCCGCAGTGGTTATCCTTCATTGGGCCAAACAGATCACAATCGGAATGTGTGAATTCAGTGATGTAGTATGCACGAGGAAGAACAGTCCCATGAAGGTCTGTGAGCTCGTCTCGGGTGTGTAGACTTGTCTAAGGCCTTCCACAATCATGGATGACGGCGGCGTGTTTGTTGCTGTCACAAGTAGTTCAACTTGCCGCCAAACTGAAGTAGATGCTTCCTGTGAGCTAGTGTGGGCAGAGGTCATTGTTGGCAACCGGTATACAATCATAATTGGATCCTTTAACCGACCTCCCAATTCAGATGATTCAGTTGTTGAAAGGGTCAAAGAAAACTTGAGTTTGATTTCAAACACCAACCCGACTCATACGATCACAGTTGGTGGTGACTTTAATTTAGCCTCGATATGTTGGCGAAAATACATGTTTAATTCCGGAGGTACGCATAAAACATCATCCGAAATTGTGCTAAACGCATTCCCTGAAAACTATTTCGAGCAGCTAGTTCGCGAGCCCACACGAATACTAAACGGTTGTGAAAACACACTTGATCTCTTAGCAGCAAATAATCTTGAGTTAATAACAAGCATCAAAACGGATACACGGATTAGTGAAGACAGGGTTGTCGTAGCGAGACTGAATATTGTAACACCCAAATCTTCCAAAAATAAACGAAAACTATTCCTATTCAAAAAAGCAGATAAAAATTGATTTGACGCCTACCTGACAGACAATATCCACTCATTCCAAATTAATAATATAAGTGTAGACCAGATGTGGCTTGAATTCCAAGAAATAGTATCGGCAGCAACTGAGAGATTTATACCAAGTAAATTAACAAACGACGGAGTTGATCCTCCTTGGTACACAAAACAGGTGAGAACACTGTTGCAGAAACAACGAAACAAACATGCAAAATTTAAACAGACGCAAAATCACCAAGATTGGCGATCTTTTACACAGGCTCGAAATTTAGCGCGGACTTCAATGCGAGATACTTGCAATAGTTTCCACAACGAAACCTTGTCTCGAAACCTGGCAGAAAATCCAAAGAGATTCTGGTCGTATGTGAATGATGTTGCCGGCCAGTGTGGCCGTGCGGTTCTAGGCGCGTCAGTCTGGAACCGTGAGACCGCTACGGTCGCAGGTTCGAATCCTGCCTTGGGCATGGATGTGTGTGATGTCCTAAGGTTAGTTAGGTTTAAGTAGTTCTAAGTTCCAGGGGACTGATGACCTCAGCTGTTAAGTCCCATAGTGTTCAGAGCCATTTGAATCAGTTTTTTGAATAATGTTAATGGCAAGAAACAATCAATGTCTTCTCTGAGTGATAGCAACGGAGATACTATCTAAGGCAGTGTTGCCAAAGCAGAGTTACTAAACATAGTCTTCCGAAATACCTTCACAAAAGAAGACGAAGTAAATATCGCTGAATTCGAATCAAGAACAGTTGCCAACATGAGTAACGTAGAAGTAAATATCCTCGGCGTAGTAAAGCAATTTTAATCACTTAATAAAAGCAAGTCTTCTGGTCCAGGCTGTATACCAGTTTGGTTCCTTTCGGAGTATGCTGATGCATTAGCTCCCAGCTTAACAATCGTGTACAACCGTTTGCTCGACGAATGATCCGTACCCAAAGATTGCAAAGTCGCACAGGTCACACCAATATTCAAGAAAAGTAGTAGGAGTAATCCACTAAATTACAGGCCCATATCGTTAACGCCGATATGGAGCAGGATTTTGGAACATATAGCTTATTGTGTTCGAACATTATGAATTACCTCGAAGAAAACGGCCTATTGACACACAGTCGACATGGACTTAGAAAAGATCGTTCTTGTGAAACACAATTAGATGTTTACTCGCCCGAAATGTTGAGTGTTATTGACAAGGTATTTCAGATTGATTCCGTATTTCTGGATTTCCGAAAGGCTTTTGACACTGTACCACACAAGCGGCTTGTAGTGAAATTGCGTGCCTATGGAATATCATCTCAGTTATGTAACTGGATTCATGATTTCATATCAGAGACGTCACAGTAATTGACGGAAAGTCATCGAGTAAAACAGAAGTGATTTCTGGCGTTCCCAAGTTAGGGTTATATCTATATAAACGATTTGGGAGACAATATGACCAGCCGTCTTAGGTTGTTTGCAGATGACGCTGTCGTTTATCGACTAATAAAGTCATCAGAATATCAAAAGAAATTACAAAACGATTCAGAAAAGATATCTGATTGGTGTGAATATTGGCAGTTGACCCTAAATAACGAAACGTGTGAGGTCACCCACATGAGTGCTGATAGGAATCCATTAAACTTCGGTTACACGATAAATCAGTCTAATCTAAAAGCCGTAAATTCAACTAAATACCTAGGTATTACAATTACGAACAATTTAAATTGGAAATAACACACAGAGAATGTTCATCTACATCTACATCTACATCTACATTTATACTCCGCAAGCCACCCAACGGTGTGTGGCGGAGGGCACTTTACGTGCCACTGTCATTACCTCCCTTTCCTGTTCCAGTCGCGTATGGTTCGCGGGAAGAACGACTGTCTGAAAGCCTCCGTGCGCGCTCTAATCTCTCTAATTTTACATTCGTGATCTCCTCGGGAGGTATAAGTAGGGGGAAGCAATATATTCGATACCTCATGCAGAAACGCACCCTCTCGAAACCTGGCGAGCAAGCTACACCGCGATGCAGAGCGCCTCTCTTGCAGAGTCTGCCACTTGAGTTTATTAAACATCTCCGTAACGCTATCACGGTTACCAAATAACGCTGTGACGAAACGCGCCGCTCTTCTTTGGATCTTCTCTATCTCCTCCGTCAAACCGATCTGGTACGGATCCCACACTGATGAGCAATACTCAAGTATAGGTCGAACGAGTGTTTTGTAAGCCACCTCCTTTGTTGATGGACTACATTTTCTAAGCTCTCTCCCAATGAATCTCAACCTGGTACCCGCCTTACCAACAATTAATTTTATATGATCATTCCACTTCAAATCGCTCCGCATGCATACTCCCAGATATTTTACAGAAGTAACTGCTACCGGTGTTTGTTCCGCTAACATATAATCATACAATAAAGGATCCTTCTTTCTATGTATTCACAATACATTACATTTGTCTATGTTAAGGATCAGTTGCCACTCCCAGCACCAAGTGTCTATCCGCTGCAGATCTTTGTGCATTTCGCTACGATTTTCTAATGCTGCAACTTTTCTGTATACTACAGCATCATACGCGAAAAAGCCGCATGGAACTTCCGACACTATCTACTAGGTCATTTATATACACTCCTGGAAATTGAAATAAGAACACCGTGAATTCATTGTCCCAGGAAGGGGAAACTTTATTGACACATTCCTGGGGTCAGATACATCACATGATCACACTGACAGAACCACAGGCACATAGACACAGGCAACAGAGCATGCACAATGTCGGCACTAGTACAGTGTATATCCACCTTTCGCAGCAATGCAGGCTGCTATTCTCCCATGGAGACGATCGTAGAGATGCTGGATGTAGTCCTGTGGAACGGCTTGCCATGCCATTTCCACCTGGCGCCTCAGTTGGACCAGCGTTCGTGCTGGACGTGCAGACCGCGTGAGACGACGCTTCATCCAGTCCCAAACATGCTCAATGCGGGACAGATCCGGAGATCTTGCTGGCCAGGGTAGTTGACTTACACCTTCTAGAGCACGTTGGGTGGCACGGGATGCATGCGGACGTGCATTGTCCTGTTGGAACAGCAAGTTCCCTTGCCGGTCTAGGAATGGTAGAACGATGGGTTCGATGAAGGTTTGGATGTACCGTGCACTATTCAGTGTCCCCTCGACGATCACCAGTGGTGTACGGCCAGTGTAGGAGATCGCTCCCCACACCATGATGCCGGGTGTTGGCCCTGTGTGCCTCGGTCGTATGCAGTCCTGATTGTGGCGCTCACCTGCACGGCGCCAAACACGCATACGACCATCATTGGCACCAAGGCAGAAGCGACTCTCATCGCTGAAGACGACACGTCTCCATTCGTCCCTCCATTCACGCCTGTCGCGACACCACTTGAGGCGGGCTGCACGATGTTGGGGCGTGAGCGGAAGACGGCCTAACGGTGTGTGGGACCGTAGCCCAGCTTCATGGAGACGGTTGCGAATGGTCCTCGCCGATACCCCAGGAGCAACAGTGTCCCTAATTTGCTGGGAAGTGGCGGTGCGGTCCCCTACGGCACTGCGTAGGATCCTACGGTCTTGGCGTGCATCCGTGCGTCGCTGCGGTCCGGTCCCAGGTCGACGGGCACGTGCACCTTCCGCCGACCACTGGCGACAACATCGATGTACTGTGGAGACCTCACGCCCCACGTGTTGAGCAATTCGGCGGTACGTCCACCCGGCCTCCCGCATGCCCACTATACGCCCTCGCTCAAAGTCCGTCAACTGCACATACGGTTCACGTCCACGCTGTCGCGGCATGCTACCGGTGTTAAAGACTGCGATGGAGCTCCGTATGCCATGGCAAACTGGCTGACACTGACGGCGGCGGTGCGCAAATGCTGCGCAGCTAGCGCCATTCGACGGCCAACACCGCGGTTCCTGGTGTGTCCGCTGTGCCGTGCGTGTGATCATTGCTTGTACAGCCCTCTCACAGTGTCCGGAGCAAGTATGGTGGGTCTGACACACCGGTGTCAATGTGTTCTTTTTTCCATTTCCAGGAGTGTAGTAAAGTCATTAGAATATCAAAACCAATTTGCAAAACGATTAGAAAAGATATCTGTATGTTGCGAAAATTGGCAGTTGACCCTAAATAATGAAAAGTGTGAGGTTCTCCACATGAGTGCTAAACGGAATCGGTGAAACTTTGGTTAGACGATAAATCAGTCAAATTTAATGGCTGTAAATTCAACTAAACACCTAAGAATCACAATTAAGAACAACATTAATTGGAAAGCACACATAGGAAATGTTGTGGGTAGGTGAACCAAAGACTGCGTTTTATTGGCTAAAGATGCCACAGATCTACTAGAGAGACTGCCCACACCACACTTGTCCGTCCTCTTCTGGAGCGCTGCTGTACGGTGTGGGATCCCTACCAGACAGAATAAACGGACTACATCGAGAAAGTTCAAAGAAGAGCAGCACATTTTGCATTATCGTGAAACAGGGTAGACAGTGTCACTGACACGATACAGGATTTGGGACGGACATAATTAAAACATAGGTGTCTTTCGTTGCGGCAGAAACTTATCACGAAATTTCAATCACCAGCTTTCGCCTCAGAATGCTAAAATATTTTTTTACGCCGACCTACACGGGAAGAAACTATCATCATCATAAAATAAGGAAATCAGAGCTCGCTCAGAAGGATATAGGTGTTCGTTTTTTCCGCACGCTGTTTGAGACTGGAATAATAGAGGATTATCGTGAAGGTGATTCGATAAACCCTTTGCCAGGCACGTAAATGTAATTTGCAAGGTATCCCTGTAGGTGTAAATATAGATTAAGGGTTTACTACGAGTGATATTACGGACTTGAAAGGCCGTCTATGGTTCTTTCACTTGCTTGCATAAACTGTGATAATAATTAATTTAATGCATGAAACTTCCTTGCACATTAAAACTGTGTGCCGGACCGAGACTCGAACTCGGGACCTTTGCCTTTCGCGGGCAAGTGCTCTACCGACTGAGCTACCCAAGCACGACTCACGCCCCGTCCTCACAGCTTTACTTCTGCCAGTACCTCGTCTCCTACCTTCCAAACTTAACAGAAGCTCTCCTGCAAACACAGGAAGTTTGGAAGGTAGGAGACGAGTTACTGGCAGAAGTACAGCTGTGAGGAGGGGGCGTGAGTCGTGCTTGGGTAGCTCAGTCGGTGGAGCACTTGCCCGCGAAAGGCAAAGGTCCCGAGTTCACTCATCAAACAAAAGCGGACAATTGATACACTTGTTAATATTTCTGTCAAACTCATTTCATGCCTAGTGCATGTCCCACTAAGGTCTCGTTTTCAAGACCCAACGTGACATGCCTCCCCCTTGTTTTCTAACACAAGATTTACTAAGAAGATAGTAATAGCTCAACATTATTGTAAAATGAATAGAGCACATCCACAACCCAAAATATCTACAAAAATAATAACAATAATAATAATAACATAACTAGTAATGAGTAAATTTTCCACAAAATAACTTTTTTTTGCTAATTTTTCTCTGTAAATAACTAGATCGTACAATCAATGCTTATTCCCAATCCATTCTGCCACACGTACAGATGTAGTGTACAAAGACTCAGAAAAAGCTAAACTGCAACAATAAACAGTGCAAGAAACAACTAACGAAATGTGACTGACAGACTCTCGAAATATATATATATATAAAAAGCACCAAATGAAATAATTACCTGGACAGTACAGTAACAGAAAAATAAAAGCAAAGACTGGATTGTCTCGTCTTTAGAAGTAAAACGCAAACTGTAATTGTAAAGCGTAAATTGTTATTTTGTAAATAAAAGTCTATATACGTTCAAAAAAAAAAAAGTTCGAGTCTCGGTCCGGCACACAGTTTTAATCTGCCAGGAAGTTCCATATCAGGGCACACTCCATTGCAGAGTGGAAATCTCATTCTGGAATTATTTTATGCCTGTTTGTTTTTAATGTTGTTGCTTTCTTTATTGTTACCTCAATTTCTTTGCGATATAACTTGTGGCTATTTAATTCGCGTGAGCTGCTATGAAATTTTATTGTATGTATGTCTACTATCTTTCTTTTCTGCGATACATTCTTTGGTTTAGGAATAAACCTCATTGCCTTCAGATGTAGCGTCTGTGACTTAGATATGACATCGGTCAAAACCATGGAGTAGAAAAATCTCTGGAGTGGTCACTGCGTGATGCTCACGTTGTCAACATTAAGCAGAAATTATCACGTGATCTCGGCATGACTCTGTTTAAGAACAGTTCATCTTGGCCATTGCGTCCCGTCAAAACGTTCCACACTGCATTTCAAATGGCGGCATTCAGACAAGTCGTCAACAGACCGTCACGTCACGTCACGTCACGGCAGGTCAAGGGTTCCCGGGAAGGAAATGTCGACAGTATCATTGTCTGCTAACGTCGTAAGTTAACCTATTTTCCCGCACTCACGCGTGTTATAGTAGTGGATATTGTGCTTTGTATCTTCTTAATATTTCTTTTATTATTGTGCTTCATTTTCGTGGCAAATTGTAAATGTTTCATGCTGACTTGCAGGTTTTTTGCATTGGATGTTTTTACACAAGCAGTGTGAGATATTCGAAAGCGACAAAACTATTTAGGTTTGAGAGTAGCAGAACAGATGCCCACTTTCCCACAGCACAGAAATGTCGACGTTTTGAAATGTTGTTTCACGTCTTAGCACAAACAAAACTGATCAAGAACATGCCTTATTTGGTTTGCTTTGGCCATTAACAACCTTGTTTCCTCAATTGCAATACTGTACTCTCACACAGACTAAGGGAATTGACGCTACATGACGTGACAGACAGTGTAAACACACGCTGACTTGACGGTGCAGTTAGATGACGCCCGCTCATTTTACTCATCTAAGCTGAGAGAAGAATTTATTCCAGGTATCGAATGCAAATTGTTATGGCGTCTACAAAACACCTGTCCCAAATACACAGCGCATACGAAGGGTCTCTATCGGTACTAAGGATATGGCGGCATTCCAACTTTGTGGGACGTTTTACGGACAGACCTACGCCGCCCCGATGTCACGTGCCCACTGTGGTAATGTGTGTCGACAACAGAAAATTAAATCCGTGCATCCGAATGCTCACCCTGTGGTCAAAGCCGAGGGTGAAACGGGACACTAGAATTTATTCACTGCTTTTTTACCGTTCGTGTATCATTAAATGAGGCGTCTTCATCGTCCTTGCGCCAATGAAATTCGTATCCTTAACACCAGTGCAATGCTGGCACGTTATGTTGGCTTCTCATCTCCCTAGAACTGAAATAGCAGAGACTGCACGAGTTCGAGCTGCTGATACGTTGATTCGTTTCGCTGTCGACTTTCGCAAAGGCAAATTCTCGTAATTTTCTTTAGTATGGTATGTATGACACATGGACATGTTTCTCATTTAATCCTGTGTATCATGTGGGTATTCCTTTCGGCATGGTGTCACATTTTCATGCTATGGACATGCTGTTTACACCTTGTAGACACAGAAAACATTGATCTTCCAAAGATGTATTTGTAAGTGTAATCACAGAAAACATAGTTCTTCCAAATATGTATGATTTTATGTACCTATGATCTTCCTGTAAACATGTGTTATCGTACAGGGACATACAACCTATGCTATTCATCTTTGGGCATTAGTCCATCAGTATCTTCCATAGCATATTTTCAGACCAAATTCACTACACATGTAACTACTGTACTAATGTTCATTCTGTGGCTCGATTGTTTAATGACTGGAAAACATATTTGCTACCTGTTTGTCACAGATTTAGACGATTTTGGACTTTCTGCACGCTGAGACATCCATTTCAATAGACCTTGACGATGACTTCACTTAACAATGTCTGATTATACTCAGTGAACCTGATAATGACTTAAGGCCAAAATCATGATTTTAATATAGAACAAGGAAGTGTGTACAGTCAGAAGGCGGAAATATCATTCAAGAGCTGTGATCGTCATTGATTAAAGCTGTGTTTTATTTCAGTGATATGTAACATACAGCAGTGAGCATCATTTACCCGTGACCTCTTACACACTTGTGTATCCTGTTATCTGATAGGATCGCCGACGACGAGTTCATCTAGCAGCCTACACATGTGCAATATCTCGCTGGCAATGTCACCAGCAGTTGTTGCTAGTTATTGGTCACAAAACACACCAGCGTTTTATATAGCAATTTTAATCAGTAATTCGAACGATACAAAGTCTGGAACACCTGCTATCGAAAATTACCTGGAGTGATGAGCAAAATCTCGCATGTCGATTAATACCCGCAGAAAAACAAGAGTTTAAATGCATTAACGTTCTTTTGGGATGTTACAGACTGGAAACTGTAACATATCAACTAAAATAGTGTGCAGACTTAAACTACTGCTCTTCTTCCCTTATCTCGGCATTTCTAACTAGGGCTCAGGATTAACCCATTGCAGCTTATACGTATTATGGGTATTTTATGCTGTACTGCATTGTTGTCAGTTAATTTTTCTCAAAATTTCCCTGGAAAGAACTACTCTCCTAACTCATACATATTTTTAAAGCATAATATCTAGGAACCCATAATGGAGAGAAAAAATCGTAGATGCAAGTTTGCAGAAAAATGCTCTACAAAACTTATTAACGCTGCGTTTACCGAAATTTCCACTGGAAAGTAGACATATAGGGAAAAAGATTTTGTCGTGATTTCGGGTGGTTTTTCGAATGTGACCACATGCACACGTCCACTCTAATGTCGAGACCTTAGACTTTACAGCTTAACATACTAAAAATGTGGAACTACCGGAATAAATGCGATCGTGAATTAGTAATTGCATTGAGCTACAGGGTGTTCTGAAATTCCTGTTCCAAACTTCTAATACATGTAGATGGGAGTGGGTACATAATATTTTGGACAAAAACCCACGGCCGAAAACTTACGGTTTGTGTCCAGCTTTTGAATTCACACACTTTTACTTGAGGAATTAAATTATACTTTGTTGTTGTGGTCTTCAGTCCAGAGACTTCTTTGATGCAGCTATCCATGCTACTCAATTTTCTGTGCAAGCTTCTTCATCTCACAGTACCTACTGAACCCAAATAGCAAAACTCATTTACTACTTTAAGTGTCCATTTCCTAATCTAATTCTCTCAGCATCACCCGATTTAATTCGACTATATTCCATTATCCCTGTTTTGCTTTTGTTGATGTTTATCTTATATCCTCTTCTCAAGACACCGTCCGTACCGCTCAGCTGCCCTTCCAATTAACTTTGAAACGTCCCCTTAGAACAATTTCTAAATTACTGTGCTGATAAACCTCTTACATTATTCGCTTTTCAAACAGCTGAGCAAAACTGAACGTACTCAAACATTCACTAAAGTGACACACAATATTTTTTTAGTGCAACGCAATCTCACTTTCAAAAATCCCTACAAAAGAATGGCCCTGACTAACATTAACCTATACCTTTCACAAATCACTTACCTCACAAAAATCTTCCTTACTCGAACTACTGCAATACAGCGACCGCCACTACTGCCAGCTAAATAAAAGATTCAAACTACAGAAGGCACTAACTACTGATAGGCATAGTTAGCAGATGAAAGATTTTAATAGAGAACAAACAATGATTTTCCTTAATAGTCATCAAAAGTCATAATATATATAGCAGTTCATGACATCCAATCTTACAAATTTCAAAACTCCGCCATTTCTCTCCCCACATCCACCACTGCTGGCGGCTCACCTCCAACTGCGCAACGCTATGCGCTGTTAACAGCCAACAGCCCAACACTACGATGGCCGACAACAATGCAAATCAGCCACAGACTGCACACAGCACAGCCAGTGATTTTCATACAGAGCGCTACGTGGCGTTACCAATATAAAAACCTAAACAGCCTACTTACAACTTGCTGACACTGACAGAATTACTATGTCATCGAAAAACCTCAAAGTTTTTATTTCTTCTTCATGGATTTTTTCTTCCTACTCCGAATGTTTCTTTTGTTTCCTTTACTGCTTGCTCAATATACAGATTGAATAACATCGGGGAGAGGCTACAACCCTGTCTCACTCCCTTTCCACCCACTGCTTCCCTTTCATACCCCTCAACTTTATAACTGCCATCTGCTTTCTGTACAAATTGTAAATAGCCTTTCGCTCCCTGTATTTTACCCCTGCCACCTTCAGAATTTGAAAGAGAGTGTTCCAGTCAACACTGTCAAAAGCTTTCTCCAAGTCTACAAATGCTAGAAACGTAGGTTTACCTTTCCTTAATCTGTCTTTTAAGATAAGTCATCGGGTCAATATTGCTTCACGTACTTCAGCATTTCTATGGAATCCAAACTGATCTTCCCTGAGGTCAGCTTCTACCAGTTTTTCCATTCGTCTGTAAGGAATTCGCGTTAGTATTTTGCAGACGTGGCTTATTAAATTGATAGTTCGGTATTTTTCACATATGTCAACCCCTCCTTTCTTTGGGATTGGAATTATTATATTCTTCTTGAGGTCTGAGGGTATTTCGCCTGTTCATACATCTGTCTCACCAGATGGTAGAGTTCCGTCAGGACTGGCTCTCCCAAGGCTGTCAATAGTTCTAGTGGAATGCTTAGAACTGGGTTCCCATCTGAGCTCTTGATATTCATACAAGTGGTTCTCTTTTCTCCAAAAGTCTCTTTAATTTTCCTGTAGGCAGTATCTATTTTACACCTAGTGAGATAAGCCTCTACATCCTTGCATTTGTCCTCTAGCCATCTCTGCTTAGCCGTTTTGCAGTTGCTGTCGGTCTCATTTTTTAGATGTTTGTATTCCTTTTTGCCTGTTTCATTTACTGCATTTTTATATTTTCATCAATTAAATTCAATATTTCTTCTGTTATCCAAGAATTTCTGCTAGCCCTTGTCTTTTTACCTACTTGATCCTCTGCTGCCTTTACTATTTCATCTCTCAAAGCTACCCATTCCTCTTCTACTGTGTTTCGTTCCCCCTGTTCTTGGCAATCGTTACCTAATGCTCTCTCTGAAACTCTCTAAAACCTCTGGTTCTTGGAGTTTATCCAGGTCCCATCTCCTTAAAGGACCACCTTTTTGCAGTTTCTTTAGTTTTAATCTACAGTTCATAACCAATAGATTGTGGTCAGAGTTCACATCTGCCCCTGGAAATGTCTTACAATTTAAAACCTGGTTCCTAAATCTCTGTCTTGCCATTATATAATCTATCTGAAACCTTGCTGTGTCTCCAGGCCTCTTCCATGTATGCAACCTACTTTCATGATTCTTGAACCAAGTGATAGCTATGATTCAGTTACGCTCTATGCAAAATTCTGCCAGGTGGCTTCCTCTTTCATTCCTTACCCCCATTCCATATTCACCTACTACTTATCCATCTCTTCCTTTTCCTACTATCGAATTCCAGTCACCGATGACTATTAAATTTTCGTCTCCCTTCACTATCTGAATAATTTCTTTTATCTCATCTTACATTTCATCAATATCTTCGTAGTCTGCGGAGCGTATTGGCATATAAACTTGTAGTACTGTGGTAGGCATGGGCTTCGTGTCTAACTTTGCTACAATAATGCGCTCACTATGCTGTTTGTAGTAGCTTACCCGCACTCCTATTGTTTTATTCATTATTAAACCTGGTCCTGCAGTACCCCTATTTGATTTTGTATTTATAACCGTGTATTCACCTGACCAGAAGTCTTGTTCCTCCTGCCACCGAACCTCACTAATTCCCACTATATCTAACTTTAACCTATCCACTTCCCTTTTAAAATTTTCTAAACTACCTGCCCGACTGAGGCGTAACAAAATACAATTATTGGGTAACAGAAAGAAAACATAACGAAACATTCACTGATCACTATAACATATTAGTTTCCATCATCACACTACGCCCTTGATTACACGTCAGTGATTATATACAAGCATCGGAATCATGCTGGCTTTCATATATATTGCAGCAATACCCTCATACTGAAATTTTTTGATCGCTATTTACACCTCCTCTCAAAATATGGAAAGCAAAGAGCTGGCAGTAGAAGCGATTTGCTTCACAGTATCAAAGATGAAGAGGAGGTCACAGCTCTTAAGGTATGTGCTTTAGAGTATACGTTTGCTAAGGCGTTTTTTGCTTCGAATGATTGTCGCTGGAATATCCCTGAATATCGGACGTTCCTCCTGAGTCACCCCGTGCATTTGCGTCTGTCGGGTATGTCGTAGCGCAAAGATACAACCGAAACAGCAAACTGGCGGAGTCATTTCAGACTCTAGAATGCAGTTGGTACATTAAGCGGAGTTTACACGGGCACGTATCGGTCGCGCCTGTTGACTTACACATGTAAAGATGCGCGTTTGGAAGCCAAAAATGGCACGTCGTAGCAACTGAAAACTGAAACCGTGTGTAGCTAGTACCTTGCCTCGTTTTGACTTTATCCATTCACCTACCTTCGTACAAAATTTGAACCCATTTATGCAAGTTAAAGGTACAGAAGCTGCACGTTTCAAAAAATTCCCGGATAAGCGTGTTTTCTGCATGTTATTGCACATAAAATGCTATCGGTGCAACTACAAATGGTGCCATTAGCAGTGCATTAGTTTCATCCCAATTAAAATCTTTTGCAAAACGAATTAATCGCATTGCAACTCTTGCCTGGGCGCCAGCTCGGGGTCGTCGTTCGAACCTCGCTTAATACAGTACACTGTAACGTAGCTGCAGTAAGGCAGATGTCGAATGGCTACACAAATGGCCGCCGGTTCGAAGTAAACCAAAGGCAGTTAACCCTACGCAGCCAGCTCAGACAGGAACCGAGCACCAACACCTCCCTCCCTCCCTCCCCCCACCCACACACATACTGTTACAGTGCTTCTGTGTTGTAACGATAAGTAGCCCGGGACGGGAGAAACAGTCTCGTAGCAAACATTCAATGTTTACTGTCAGTCATAACAAAAAGTTAAGTGAACTATCGATTTGAAAACAACTACGGCGATGGTACTAGTCCCATGTTACCCAATATACGTATTGGGAAAAATTTTACTCCAATTCTATCCAGTTAATGAATTTTTCGCCCCTGTATTTTGGACGGTGCGTCTTTTTCAGTAAGCCAAAATTAAACTTCCTGGGAGATTAAAACTGTGTGCCGAGATTCGATCTCGGTCCGGCACACAGTTTCAGTCTGCCAGGAAGTTCCATATCAGCGCTGACTCCACTGCAGAGTGAAAATCTCATTCTGGAAGCCAAAATTAGACGCACCTGTGCAACTGTGTTTTGTTAGTTTTCTGAGGATGACATACAGATTCGCAGTGTGTCTCAAACTAACCGGTGCTCTTTCACCCTGCACTCAACACAGAGCATTTTCTTAGAGTAGGGTTGCCCAATCTGTGTCCTGTGGAACATTGGTGCTCCGCGAGGACAGAAAATGTGCTCCACGAAAAAATGTTTATAACATGGAGTTTTTTTCGTCAACATCTTGACGATAGTAATTTTTATTTCATTTTATTATGGTTCCTGTGTTATTGATCATGAGCTACATTGAAGTAATCACCGAATAAAACAAATGCTTCTCTTTTTTTAAAGTTTCATTAACGTTCAAAACAAACAAGGCGTTCCGTAAAATTACCAAGATTTTCGAAGTGGAAAGAAGTCAGAGGAAACGTTTGGAAACCCGTGTGTTAGATGCGTACTCGATATTACGTTGCAACTTCTGTTCCACGCAGTGTGCGTCTTTATACTGTATTCGGAGTAGATACCACCGAGACAAAGTACCTCACGCTTCCGAACACTTGCTGCGAGCTTACTGCCAGTGCTTCAGACAGCAAGTAAACCATTTCATACACATGACTGAGTGATACACTCCTTTAAATAAAAATAACTTGGACCGAGCATGTGCACAATGCTCTTAGGTGAAATATGCCTTTAACGACATTTTTTAAGAATTATCTGATATATTATTACTTGTATGTAGTTCATATTGCAACATTTATTAACAGTGACAATGGACGACACCGATAACAAACTCTTACTCTCACGAACGTTAGAGAAATAATTAATAAACATCAAAAACAGCTCACAGTAAAAATTACACAATCTCTCATGAAAAATCTAAAGTTCCCTTATGTGGATGTCTCATTCAACAGTGAATCTAGCTTGTAAGTAGGCTGCTTAGGTTCTTATATTGGTAACGCCGCCGTCACGTAGCACTCTGTATGAAAATCACTGGCTGTGCTGTGTGCAGTCTGTGGCTGGTTGGCATTGTTGTAATATTCGCTATTGTAGTGTTGGGCAGTTGGCTGTTAACAGCGTGTAGCGTTGCGCAGTTGGAGGTGAGCCGCCAGCAGTGGTGGATGTGATGAAGTGAGAGAAACAGTACATTTGTAAGAATGGATGTCATGAACTGCTATATATATTATGACTATTAAGGTAAATACATTGTTTGTTCTCTATCAAAATCTTTCATTTGCTAACTATGCCTATTAGTAGTTAGCGCCTTCCGTAGTTTGAATCTTTTATTTAGCTGGCAGTAGTGGCGCTCGCTGTATTGCAGTAGTTCGAATAACGAAGATTTTGTGAGGTAAGTGATTTGTGAAAGGTATAGGTTAATGTTAGTCAGGGCCATTCTTTATAGGGATTATTGAAAGTCAGACTGCGTTGCGCAAAAAAATATTGTGTGTCAGTTTAAGCACAGTCACGTAGAATTGTTCAAAGGGGACGTTTCATACGTCGACCCTTAGCCGAGGATACCTCACTGGAATCTTCTGATTTTTTCTTGTAATTTGTGCAATTAGTGCAGCCTTTGTTTATTGCTAGCGCGTAATTGTAGAGAGACTTTCCTTTGTAGTTGTAGTTTTTCATTCTTGTACAGTAAAACAGTTGTGGCATGCATGTAGATTTGCACTTGCGCTTGCAATTAACGAGATGTTATTTTCAATGCTGTGTTAATGTGTTTTCTTATTTTGCTCTTCAAATTGTGCTTTTCTGTGTTATCGTGTGAAATATTGTGACAATAATGGCGTGTGAAAAACGTAACACTAGGCTCCAAAGTAAACTGAGAAATAATAGTGACGACGAGCGTAGCTTATCAGCGCCGCCGAGTAATGAATTAACAGACATTCAAAGTAGTAATTTGATAATTGTGCATAGGGAAATGGAGCGGGCTGCAAATAATGGTCTAGACAGTGAAACAATTAGTGAACAGGGAAGCATTATCGATCGATCGGTCGGCAACAGCTCGCCTCAGGAATCCGAAATGACAGGACACAATCTTGCAAATACTGTAGATTCAGGTTTTGCGTCCTCACCGTTTTCTCAAATAAGTCAAGACACATTTTCAGCTTGTCAAAATGTGAATGTTGTCGGTGCAAATGCACTGCCAAAAAGCGTAGAGGAACAGATTCCAGACACTAATGCATTGTTATTACAGTTAATGCAACAAATGGAACATAATCAGGGACAAACATAGCAAAAGCGTCAAAAGTTAGACACAATGGAACAAAATTTTCAAAAGTTAGACACAATGGAACAACACCAGAGACAAACACAGCAACAGTTAGACACAATGGAACAAGAGCTTCAAAAGTTAGACTCAGTGGAACATACGCTTGAACAAACACGTGAAGATTTAACTACTGAGTTACATAACAATGAATCGAAATGTCAAAAAGTCTGTAATGACGTAAAAACACAAATTTGTGAGCATTTTCAACCTATTTTTTCGCGGCATGAAAATGCATTACAGAATCACGAAGCAGCCATAAAAGAACTGCAAACGATTGTTCATGAAAATCATGAGACCTTGTGGGGTAAAATTGACTCAGTTGCATCTACCGATTCGGTTACACAACTTACAAAAACTCAAGAAAACTTAAAGGACACAGTAGATACTATTTCAACACAAATGGACACTCTGAAATTTGGTTTAGAAAAACACACTGAGGAAATAAGTACACTATCGGAGAAAGTAGCCGAACTTTCGGATCAGTTCACTAACTTATCTGCAAAGGTAGATGATGATCTGAATGAAAAAAGACCTGTAGCCATCACTGACACAGAAGAGTATGAACAAATTAAGAAATTCAAACAAAATCAGAATCAAATTAATACGCAACACAAAAGAGAAATTCGGGAAGTACAAGATCAGTTGCCACAAGTAATACAAAACTTACATATTTCAGAGGACACTCGCGCCCCAATACGGGAAGAGGGACATAGAAATACGGAAAAGCCGCAAAATAATAACACAGGGCATTTCGAAAATTATGAAAGAAATTGGCAAGGTGCACCGAATTTTGAGATGAAACCGCCGACACGACGTAACAATGACCGATATGCTACTCGCCGACACGATGATTTTGACTATAAGCTGTTCATTACTACACGTAAATTCAAAACATTTACGAATTCTGGCAACGACATTCATCCACAAGCGTGGCTCCATCAATTCTCTCATTGTTTTCCTCCCAACTGGTCATTAGAGCACAGATTAAAATTTGTGTGTGGCTACTTAGAGAATGAACCAGCTGAAAGAATGCGATCGGTCATTCACGATTGTCACAGTGAAGGAGAATTTTATCATGGCTTCCTCTCAGCATATTGGTTTCAAGCTACACAAGACCGAGTAAAACATAGCATCATAATGATGAAACATTTCGAACAATCTGAATTTTCCAGTCTTGTGAAAAATTTTGAAGACATGTTGCACAAGAATCAGTACCTGTCCAACCCATACAGTCCCTCAGAACTCATCCGCATTTGCTTAATCAAACTACCTGAACATTTACGACATATTATTTTGGCAGGACGTTGCAAAGACGACATTGAAGCTTTTCAGGGACTGTTACAAGAATTGGAAATTGACACTGACAATCGCAGAACGCGAAAACAGGAACACAATAGTTACAGGTCACATCGGTCACAATTCCGCGATGACAGAAATAATAACTGGACACGACAAGGCTATTCTCACAACGCAAATCGTGACCAAAACAGACACCACCCATATGACAACCGTTGGCAGAATAATAGCTACAGAGAAAGATCGTACTTCCGTAGTAATGAATATGACAGAGATAAGCACAGAAAGAGACAATATGGGAACCAAAACAATTATTATCAAGGGTGACAGAATAACTTCAGACGCAACGGTCCACCGTGCAGTTACGATTCTGGGAAAAATTCTCCACCACATGACCGACAAAAAATGAACTATGTAAACTACCGACAAAACGACAGACCTGAATTTCATCAGAACTGGCGTGGTTCAAACAGGGCAGGGCCCTCTCGACAAGGTGAATTTGTAGAAGTTAGGTCTCCTAATCCCAATAACGACGCGCGCCAACAAAGACACAATAGGCAATGACTCACACCGCAGGCAGCCGCGTGCGCCGGCTGGCACAGAGAAAAATAACATAGACGCTGACCTTGAGAAAAATTCCAGTATTTTTTACTGACGTATACTGCATCATAATTGCTCTGCGTACTAGGAAGAGTAAAGGATTGCATCACATTTCACATGTAAAACCGTTTATTGAAAGATAATCTGCTTTTTAACTTTGTCTTTGCTATAAAATTTTTCACTTCACATTACTAGTACTCTTTGTCACACTGAGAAACTGTTAACATGCAACAATGTTTTGAAGTTAAATATCCAGTCAAGTTTCAAGAGAACTTATTTAAACAGAAATTGCGAATGCATTGTTGTAGTGAACAGACGACACAGTGTTGTTATTTGTACATTCTTGCTTGTTAGTTGCGCGATTATGTAACGACTATCAGGCTTACATACTTAGAACATATACTGCTAATGAGATTTTAATGCAACATTTTGGTACTTGAAAAGATACTCTTTATTTGAAGTACATTCAGTGAGATTAAAGATGACTTAGCATTTGATTTCTTTGACAGCTACACGAATATATCACGACGCTACTAATATGTCACACAATTTATATTGTTGCTTTTCCTGTGAATCTGTTTCATATCTGCACAGTTTTTCTGTATTATTCTGGAAAGTAAAATATGTTTTAGTGGTATCTTTTGTGGTATAGCTACAATGAGACTGCCTTTTTTGTAGCACAACAATACGTTACATTATAGTACTTTCTTTATCACAGTAAGGTATGTAATAACTACAATATCTATACGCAAAGCATTTCACTTTCGTTTATGATGAGGTAAGTACATTGACTTCAGCAGAACTTTGCCTACAGAGGACGATAACTACGACAGTTCCACAGAATTATCTTACAGCAAGACGCACATTTAGCGCTATAGGACACGCATTTGAGTGATTAATTTTGTACTTAAACCATTTATTTTTCAAGATTTTTTAATTACAAAGAAAGTTTTCCATGATACATTTCATTCCATTGCTGTAATCTGTAACACCTGAGGGTATAATTACATTAAACCTCAGGGGGTACACGCTTACTTTGTGTACCATGTGTTTGGCAAACACAAGGAGCCCTAGCGAATATGGTATTTACTTATACAACTTTACACATCGGTACCATATTTCTGTAACACAGAATTACACAGATATCTGATTATTTGGTAGAGAAACAAACATTCTTTTTCCTACGTCAGTGACACATGTTTACGCAATTACACAGTTGGATAACTTCACACTTATGAAATTGTATTTTGTCTGTAGTTTGTGAATTGTTCATATTTTTTCAGAACCATTGTGATACTATGAGAGCTTTGAATGTCGTACTTGGTATGGGATCATGATTTTTAAAGTACGTTTGAGGTAGATGACACTTTTGAAACGAGCAGAGAATTTTTTGTAGGTTTTAAAATATTCAGAAAGCTACGACGATTTTGAGATGTGATTGATCTGTTATGATGTTATTATTATGACAACGATGTGTATTATGCTGTTGAGGTATGTTTATGATCAATAATCTGATGCTATATGAGGAATTTGGTTATGTTATGTATTTATTATGATGAAATATTAAAGTGTCGCTGCAAGATTGATGTGTCGACGAATATGTACATGTGTAATAAGGTATGGAATAAGGCGTAGTGGTTAGGGACTCTGATTTATGAAAAGGATGTTGGAAACAAGAATCGTACTTTAAGAGTTATGAAATGTGTGTATATTCATGAATGTATCACAATGCCGATGAAAATTTTTTGGGCACTGTTATATTTACAGGATTTTGTTTCTACACATTTGTAACAAATTCTAAACCTGTGAAAATATTTTTATATGAGACTGTCACTGTAGCGGAAACTGCTGTCGTAAATATTTCAGTAAGAAAGGTAAGTGACTTGACGTAATGCGGTTTGGGCGCCCAGCTGAGAGATAGTCGTCTGACAAAAGAAAGCCATTAGGTGGAGAAAAAAAAAAAGATGCCATTATCCTCGCTATTGACATTTCTTTGTCGAAAGCATCGCAAATATGACACACTCAAACTCGAAAACATATGATTACACTGTGGAGCTCTTAATTTATGATATTTACTAAAATGCCTAATGAAATGATGAGAAACATTTTACATCTATTGTCTTTCTAGTTGAGAGATTGCTCATTTTGTTTAATATCTAGTTTCTAGCTGGACTGCAGCATTGGTTAAAATAAAATTTTATAGATGTACTAATATAAATATTTTATGCCTACAGATCCAGTAAATAATAACTTTATAATCTATTCCAAAAAAATGAGGGAGCACAAAAAGACATTTCCCTTCACAGGAATTGCGTACATAATTTTTGTCAATGACTGGTAACTTATTTAGTAGTGTAAGTTAAGGTGATGCATCACTCTAGTGTTAAGATGTGACATAGGTATTAAACATGGCCATTTTTACTGTAATATTTTTTCTGCTTGAGCTTTGTCATGTTTAGATACAAGTTATTACATTTGCTGCTGCTGTTTGCCAGGCATAATGTTGCTGAATTTGACTTTGTATTACACTGTTAAGCCAGTTTTACTACGGATTTATTTTTCTTGTTTGCTGCGCATTGCCTTATATTAGTTGTAATATTGCATTTGATTTGCTAATTTATGCTGCTTGCTTTGACAATTTCCATTTTTTTTCATTGCTGTTTGTATTAATTGTTTTGTGCTGCTGCCTTGCCTCGTCCCTTAGTTTAGCATCTGAGCTCAGTAGATTTAAGTTAACTTAAGAGGGGTAGACTATATAAGAGAATGAGTTGCGATGAATTGGAAGAAATGCATTGAGAAGTTTTACTAAAAAAGTACAGAAAGCAGGTATAGATAGGACTTTTTGGAAATAATGAAGAATGAAGGGAGATCTCCGAGAAACAAAGAAAGTTTTGTTTGCAAAATACTGTAGTAAAACAAACCCTGTCCTTTCCTTGTGTTATCCCACTATGTGTTTGTGTACCCTTGTGTATTTGTTTTCTTCCTGTCTCTGTGTACTGTTTCATAGAATTTCTTTCTCTTCTAATACTAAGCTACATTCACTATGATGAGGAATACTGTTATCCTCAAATGTAATTGGTATTAATAATATATTTACTTTGTAAATATGTTTAGACATTATTTATTCTGTTTTGTTTTAATGCTCATGTGAGAAGTTGATGATTCAAAAGTTATTCTGATCTTTTATGGATTTACTTATGTCATAATTCCTGTAACACTGATGTATATATGTTCATTTCTATTGTTTCGTAAAGCCTGTATTACTACAAATGTTATCTGTATTTTTATGTTTTTAATTATGTATTTTGTACCTTTGTTATTGTATTCTTATGTTATAAAATTGTAATTGACACCAGTTCATCAAATGAACTAACTTGTAAGTTACATTTCACTGCACACGTTTCTGTTGGTCATAGTATATGGACAATATGTGAGAAGTAGGGACTGATAGTGTTTGCATGTGTGTTAATAATTCAGCAAGGGACTGGATAACAGCATTGCTGATTCGAAGGACATTCCAAAAAAAATTTTGTGAGTGCACAAGTGGTGGTTCATGGACTTGCTATATTACCCGCAAGACTCTTCAATGGTGATTGTGCACCTGCACAATCGCAACAGATGGCTGCTGGCCATCTCTACAAGGACTACAGTGGGTCTGCATCTTTGATGACCCACCAATACCATTATTTCTACAAGGATTACAGTGGGTCTACACCTTTGATGACTCACCAGTACCATTATTTCTACAAGGACTGCACCTCTGGTGGCACAGCAATAACATAATCTCTACCAAGACTACAGTGGGTCTGCTCTGTGATAACCTACCTACCAATATTCTTCAAAACTTCGACTGACTCTGCTGCGGGTTTGCTCTGTTGTGGCCCATTACCTGTCTGCATGTCAAGAGTCAGCACTGTCTTTCCGTTGGAAGGACAACACTACTTCAAGACTGCATGGAAATCCATTACTTCCATGTGCATTCTCTTTTACTGCTCAGACTTTGAAAAAAAAAACACTGCAATTTTATTGTGATGAATGACAAGGACTGTCTTTACGGACTGTGAGAAAATTTTAGCTTTTGAACAACATTGTATCAATAAGTGTGTGCATTTGATATCTTTGTTATTGTGATTATGAAAAATTTTATCAAATCATTATTGGCCACTGCCCAAAACAATTTGTAAAACTTTTTTGTGGGGAGCATGGGGGCTATGTAAGTAAGCTGTTTAGGTTCTTAAATTGCTAACACCGCCGCTACGTAGCGCTCTGTATGAAAATCACTGGCTGTGCTCTGTGCAGTCTGTGGTTGGTTGGCATTGTTGTAATACTCGCTATTGTAGCGTTGGGCAGTTGGCTGTGAACAGCGCGTAGCGTTGTGCAGTTGGAGGCGAGCCACCAGCAGTAGTGGATATGGGGAAGTGAGAGAAACAGTACATTTGTAAGAATGGATGTCATGAACTGCTATGTATATTATGACCATTAAGGTAAATACATTGTTTGTTCTCTATTAAAATCTTTCATTTGCTAACTATGCCTATCAGTAGTTAGTGCCTTCTGTAGTTTGAATCTTTTATTTAGCTGGCAGTGGTAGTGCTCACTGTATTGCAATAGTTCGAGTAACGAAGTTTTTTGTGAGGTAAGTGATTTGTGAAACGAATAGGTTAATTTAGTCAGGGCCATTCCGTTATAGGGATTTCTCAAAGTCAGACTGCGTTGCGCTAATAAAAATATTGTGTGTCAGTTTAAGCACAGTCATGTATAATTTTTCTAAGGGGACGTTTCAAGCTACGTGCGACTGTGGTGTCACTAAATAAGAAATGTTGCCTTCATTCCACTTCAATCCACCTCATACTCTTTCCTGCTCTAATTTCATTCCAAATCACTAGTCAAATCATCCCCCCCTGTCTCACAATATTCAGACACAGTTCACTTTAACTCAGACGCACCCACGGCCGCCTCCACGCCTACTCTGCCACGAGTCCGCTGCTCGGCGCCTGCCTCGCTACCCCTCTGACGCCACAACTCCAGCGATCCTCGCTGCCAGGCAGACTCTGACCAGACTGCCCGTGAAGAATAAGACACTCAACATTGTCGTTTGGCGTCTCAGGCACACATAGTACGTATAAATACCGAAATGCAAATGGCAAACTCACAGAAAGTCGGAAGAAGAATTTTAAGGAAAATACATGGAACTAAAAGAAACGATAATGCTGAGCACATGTTAAGAACAGACAGAGTGCTGTACTTGAAAATTGAAAAACTAAGTGATGTAATGTGGAAGAGAAGACTACAGTTTTTTGGAGGTATATTCGGAATGGATAACAGCAGACTAACCAAACGTATATTCAGATTACTCTATAGCTACAAATCCTAGCCCGCATGGTTCATAGAGACTGAAATGGACTTGGAAAACCGCGAAATTACAATAGACATAATAGAAAACAGAACACATTTCAGAAAGGCAGTTCAAAAGACAGAATTTGAGGAGAGAAAGAAAACAACTAGACGAAAGCGGGCTCAAGAAGAAAGGGAACGACACTCTGAAAGGGTGAAGGAAATTTGGAAACTAAGGCAATCTAATACAATGAAGAGTACTCACAGTTGATTCATCGTACCCTGCAAATGGGTAATTCGAAAGAAGAAGGAGAAGAAGAAGAAGAAGAAGAAACTTACAGTAGACCTATTTCACAATCTATTTCGCTATCCCACAGCCTCTCCAGCTAGAATTTTGCACGAGCATGTTTGCACATGTCAAATATTGTACTGAAAAATTCGTCTGCGTAATATTACACAAAAATAGTAGGAAGTAGAGTAGTATATTATAAAGAAACATAAATATATAACAGAATATGCAATATATACATGTGACTGGCATATATGCAGTGTAAACAAGTCATGAAAAACTTTTTTGTTTTGTAAGTGGCAGTGCTCCGTCGCTGATAAATTAAATTGCAAAAATCATCGTCCATTTCTTGCTCAGGTGCACTCCAAGTAAAGTTACAAATGTTGATTACACTGGCGTTTAGGTGTATTTAGAATGCGCTACATTTCGTTTGAAGGCAGTGTGCACAAGTTAAAGAAAATTGTCCACTACATTTGTGTGCACTAGTTGTAAAGTCATTAACTGTGGGAAAAATGCCATTCACGGCATTTTCCTTTGCCGTTATTCTGCACAAAATGTCGTGAGACTGGCTGTGATTACGTCGTCTTTTTGTCGTAGCAAATGTGTATCGAAGCAATGTCTTTTCGTGGTTTTCGTACACGAAGCTGCTGGCTCGAGTGTACACAGTGCGCTATGCAGCTCATGCTAAAGTGTCTTCCAGCACTCACTCACAGCGCTGTGATATCTGACCAGGTGAGAGCGTCGTACCCTGACTGTGTGGGAGGCGGCTGAGGGCGGACTTAGTGAATGCTGCACCTGTCCATAATGAACCCAGTGACAACTCAGAACCAGACCGCTCACAAAAGGTACTTCCACGTCACTTTAACAAAATGTCTGTGAAGCCATCTAAAATCACGATAATCGATGTGGCATGCCGTCGTAAGGAAAACGTCCATAATACGTCCAACTGTCTCACAGTGCAGAGAATATCTCTACTCGAGTCCATCAATGTGCTCTTTTCTCAAAGTACGTGTATCCTGTTACAACGCAGTGAAAGAAAATAAATCTTTTACATTTATCTAAAACTACATAAATTATGGTGAATCCTCAGATCAAAAAACAAAGAATAACAAGCATTTCTTACGAATATTCAAATTACAATATACACTGCTGTGTCGGCAGTGACATGTCAGACAGAATAATCATAATGGAAATCGGTTTCACGCTGTGAGAGAAAAGAAACATTAAAATACAGTAACCACTACACGTACAATGCGTTGTGAGAATATCAGTAGGCAAACATTGCCGTCTGCCTTCTTACTTTCCACACGAGCATGCGTCTGCCACTCGTGTTGTTATGCATGCGTACAATACTGATTTATGCAGCGTGTATGTTTTTATATACTCGAGTAGATGCCCATAAGGATACAGGCTAAAGGGAAGGAAAGGAATGAAATGTGAACAATATTTTACTTCTGCAGAAAAAAAAGAAATTATTACATCTGTCTTTTGCCTCTGAGTCACAAAACATAAAGCAAATGAAAATGTGTTCACGAAACGTATGCACGTGCCGATTACTTATAACTGCCCCAAATGCAAAGTTTAAGTGGTACCAGGAACAGTACTTAATATCTGTAAAGAAGTAAAGTCAAGGTGCAGAACGAAAACAATTAAGAATTTATCTCTTTCCGGTTAAGTCTATTGTCTAGAGGCGAATAAGAATGAGAAATGGTATTACCCTGTAAATGAGAAAAAATACACTAGCGCAAGCAAAGTCAGAAATTCATCAAAACAAGTACATCGTAATAAGCGTCTTCAAACTTTCTCATTGCTGTTCACAAAAAAATGCATATTTTTGAAACAATGTGTTTATCTTCCTGTAAATTCGTAGCCTTGTATTATCGTTTTGCAACATCTTTTCTCAAACCATTAAAGTATTACTCGTCAGAGATACACACCAAAACACAATCAACAAGGAATGCAACAAGGGCGAAATCATCACGCAGTCCGTGACAATACCTAACATCAATATGCCAATTCATGTCATAAATAATAAACGCCTGCATAATAACCATAAAAAGTTCGCTATTCTCACTTCCTATTATCTCATCGTATTCTCATTATGAAAATCTATAAATCATTGCTACACATACTTCATCTATAATGAAGCCTTAAGTCTTCACTTCACATACGACACCTACAATAAAATTCTGACAGTGAATGAAGAAATCCTGGTTATATCTCAGTCTTTGAGTATCTCAGTGCAAGACGCTTAAATTGAATATCTCCTCCGATTACTGACAGTACGTGTTATACCTGTGAAAAAATATATACTCTATCTGTTTTATCAGTACTGTCTGGAATCCGTTGTTGCATACTTCTATACGTTACCCTGTAAGAGAAAATGCTTTACGACGCGCAAAATTCGATTTATTGTTTCTCGTGTTGCTTTTATGTTCTGTGATGCCTTTGGCATTGACGAAAAAAATTATTGCTCTCTTCTTTTACGTAATCTCTGCTTGTACAATGATGTAATGTAAAGATCGGGGTGAGTTATGTTAGAGCATGACGTGATATGTGCTCTGTTGTATCTATTACATAAAAATAATGACAGTGAAAATTAACATACAAAGTGGCTTGTACTTATAGTACCGGATGAGAAAAAATTGTAATTTTCATGTACACATACATGTCAATGAAAGAAAACCTGTAGAAAAAGGTTAACTACTACTCGCAAACGCTTGACGTCATAAGAAAATGAAATACGTGTTGTCAGGACATAAGTGTTGTATATTGGAATGGTGTAGTCATCTCAAGGAAGAGTAGAAAGTCATATAATTATACAATGAAAGGTTTTATGTTGGTGAGGTGATGGAAACCTCTGGAAACTTTCGTTCTGAGTGTTTCAAGATGTACTACGTTCGGAAGTGGGATTCGACGACTCCGAAATCGTCCGTTATACAGGACTAGAAATATTTGACACCTGTTCTTTGCTTTAGAAGACAACGGGTGCGCTCGAACTAAAACTTTTTGTCCAACTTTGAATTTTCTATTGTGACTTACCTTCTTTATTAGCATTTTCCTTTCCTCAGCTGCCTTTTTTGTATTAGTAATTGCAATGTCAATCAATTCACGATGACGTAAACATTATGACTTGGGGAAAGAAACAAGTTCTTTTATTTTGTCTGGCGGATTTTTATTCTTCAAAACTAAAAGTTGAATCATTAGGAATTCTGTGAACGGTGTGCTGAAATATCTGCCCCATTCAGTGTGTTGTTTGGTTCGTCTGTTGCTGCTTCACAAGTGTCTACCTTGGCTTTGATTCTTCACCTATATTGTCGAGAACAGAAGATGGGTCAGTGAAAAATTGTGTATACCATTGTGTATTGTTTGTGCGTGGAAAAAGCTCCAATCTGTTAATTTCCTGTTCCTCGATGGAAATGCTCTGCTGAAACTGTACTGTTAATCTCTTGAATTAAACAAAGTTGTCCCTGTGCTTCAGTGATCTGGCAAATAATGTTGTACATGAAATGGTCCCTGTGCGCTGATAATTTTCGTAGCAAACAGATCGTGAAATGGAAATGTCTCACCTCGTAATGTAGTTGCTTGGAAACGCAGTGCTTGCTTCTCTGCGCACGCCAGTTGCGAAGTTCTGACTACAGTTGCTGAGAGCTTACTGCCGATGCTCCAGCCAGCAAGTAAACTGTGTTGTACACACCACTGAGTGAGAGAGTCCTTTAAATAAAAATGACTTGGACCGAGGATGTGGACAATGCTCTTAGGTGAAATATGCCTTTTTGCATTATCTGTTACATTGTTAATTCTATGAAATGTATGCTACAACATGCTCTGACATTGAAAAAGGAGAACATTTATGTCAAATGCTTACTCTCACAATTGTTAGAAAAGTAATTGACAGACCGCTACAGTGAAAATTAAGCAATCTTTAATGAAAAATCTCAATTCCCTTCACATGGCTGTCTAATTCAACAATGAATCTAACTACTTGCGACTGCAGTGCCACCAAATAAAAAAATGTTTCCTTTATCCCAGCAGCGATGACAAAAACGAACACACCTTCCAGCGACACACTTGCTCTGAGCGAAGACTGCGAGCGAATAATAAGCGATTCAGAAGTGTCTCTTAGCATCTGAGATATACGTAGTAGGTACAAAATCCAGAAGTGCAAATAACAGACTCCCAGTAGACCTGTCCAGTGACAGGTTTGTTCTCCTGCTCTTTCTCGGCAGGTTAAGCTGTGTATTCTGACTGCCACCATTTACTCTGCCACCTGCTGGGCTTTAACTCCAAATAACGATGAGCTACTGGAAAACTGGCGTTGAGAAATGGGCAAATAAGTACTTCAGTCTTTCATCTGGCAAGCGATTACATCTGATTAACGATTTTAATATTACATCCTGGAACCTCGAATGCTGTCTACAGATTCCTATATGAAATGTAGCAATGGCTTTGTTCGCCTTCTTTTTATCAGGAGGTTAATGAGCATCTTATGGGTGCCGCCACTTACTCTGCCATCGACTGCGTTTTATTTGCAAAGGGAAGACGCGCTGCTGCAAAGCTGGCTTTCAAATGTAGAGAACTGATTACTTCCTTCTTTACTCTGGTAAGTAATTACATCTGGCTACATTTTTAACATTACTTTCTGCTATCTCGAATGCTGTCTACAGATTCCCTTATGAACTGCACTAATAGCATTGTTCTCCTGTTGTTTTTCAGCACATTTATGAATTTATTCTGGCTGCCACTATTTTTTCTGTCAACAACTGTGTTTTATTTTCAAAATGAAGATGCTCTGCCCGAAAGAACGCTTTTAGACACACAGAAATCAGTACCTCCCTCTTTCATTCGGTAAGTAATTACATCTGGTTAACATTTTTACTATTACGTTCTATATACTAAAAGCATCACCTCGGTTCCGAGACTTCCGGAAAATTAATAGATGCAAATTTCTCCACAGAACTGACAGAAATAGCTTAATTAAGAGATTAATGGTTGATTGTTAATAACGTCGAAATAATATATAATCAGAAAATTGAAACTACTGACTTATTTTAGTCTTTCATTATCATAAGAATGTATATTAATTCACTTGATGGCTGCCAGACACAAATTCGTTTTGTTTTCATTTGATGTGGAAGCTGTAAACGAAGAGAGACCGGCAATATCACGAAACATACACACGGGTCACGTGGAGAATGACCCCGCACTGTAACTCAGCTTGCTCTGCGCAAGCGCGAATCTGGCATTATTAAAAAAAAATTTCTGGGTACCATCTGGCTGCTCGCTGCTGCTGCTCATACTAGAGTTGGGCAACACGATTCTTTTTCCCGATTCGATTCCTACGATTCAATCTCACATAGCGAATCGATTCCTACGATTCGTTCACGATTCTTTCACGATTCATTCTAGTCTGCAATGGCACGATTCTTACGGAATGCAAAAAGTTCTACATCTTACTCACAGATGGCAGGACATGTCTGAAATTGTCAATGGGGTTAGAATCGAACTGTGTCATGACGAGATATGCCAGAAATAGTTTATTTATAAGTAAACATGCATATGATGTTACAAGTGTGATACTCGATTTATACGTGTAATGCCTTAATTGATGAAAGGACACCATGTCTAACCTAAAACATATCTAGGATGATTGTTACTATTGGATGTACGGTAAGTCCAACGTGTTCGTATTCGGATAATGTTATACCGCCATCTCACAAAATTTTGATACACCTCTACTGTAACATCCAATAGTAACAAAGATTTACGAAATTGCGATATAAAATACTTATTGTGTAAAATCGAGTTTTTCAGGAAACACGCCAATATAGATAAACTTAAAAATCAAAATCCGTATCTAAATATAAAATTTCATCCAAACTGTTAAGCCGTTCCCAAGAAACACGAAATTCGCGTTTCTGTTTAAAAAACTCTTTTGTGTAAAATCGCATGCTGTAAGGAAAGACACCTATATACAGATAAACATGAAAACCAAAACCTTAACTACATTCAATACGTACTAACAAAGTTTTACTAGATGGCGTTATAAAAAAATGTGAAATAGCGTTTTTATAATATAAAATTGCGTTTTTACAAATGGAACTATGTAGGATATATATATTGTAAAATTGACTTTTTACGAAAGAATGGAACTATGTAGGTGAACTCAAAAAGCAAAAACCAGTCTAAATACAAAATTTCATCCAAATCGTTAGGGCCGTTTTCGAGATACGCGACATATAATACATAATCCAAGTGCTATTGCTCGTGTGAAAAGAAGGTGTGTGTGTTTTGCATTGCATCTGCAACAATTAGAGGTACGTATTTACTCATCATACTTGGATTTCTTGATTTTAATCGTGTGTATTGGGAGCTGTGTACTCGCTGTATATCGTTTCTGTCATCACTAATTCGTGTACTACTCGCGCAAACTAAGCTGACGTCGGCGCGGTGGCTGATTGTAGCGACAGTAAATGGGAAATGCCTTTACGCTCGTTCCAGTCACCCACCGCCAAGTGTCTGCTTGGTTTGTTCGTTCCGAACTTCCTCTGTTCACACGTATCCTCCTCTTGACTGCCATCTGGCGGTCGTAATCATTCGGCACGACTCGGCATGATTCGGAAGTTCCCTTCGAAGCATAGCGTACCAAGAATCGATGAATCGTTGGAACTTGGAATCGTCACGAGTCGGAAACACGTAATCGTTCTCACGATTCTTTTGAACGACGATTCGTCCGTATGACGATTCGATTCTTACGATTCTTTATTTAGAGTCGTTCAAATGAACGACTCATTCACGAATCGCCACAACTCTAGCTCATACGGCAAACAGCCGCGTTTCAAGTAGCCAGGAGCGGGAGAAGGCACTGCACATACGCGAATTCAGCTCTGCGCATGCGCACGAACGCGCTGGCAGCTGCTCACAGGAACCTCGGGCTTCCCACGCAGTCGCCGCCGCGCGTGCGCAGTGACGCCTGTTTCCTGGCGCTCCCTGGCAGCTGCTCAGAAGGACGTAAGCAGCCGTAGCAAGACGAAAGGCCCCACAAAATTGTCGCCAGAAATAGAAAATACTTTTTTCCGTTACAGATGTGACACAGGCTGAACTTAATTTAATGTTTATCAGCGTATGACGCGGAATGTACAAAGTAGCTGTTTAGCGGAAGAGTGGAACTGTTTTCTGGCAACACTTCGATGATTAATTCTGGTTGGGAAAGACGGTAGCTTTTTAGTTTCATTCCGTTCAGCTAAACACAAATCTAGAAAGAAGAGGGATTTGGTTCGTGAAAGCGGAAGGAAAGCGTGACGCATTACAACTGTGACAACACTCATGTTGCCATTTTTCCAGATGTCGATGAGTCTATCACTACTTTGTGTGTGGGTGACGTTGACCTTTCCACAAGTCCTGCACTTTCCAGCCGATTGACACAGGTAACAATGAACACCTGACCCACCCACAGTGATAATGTGTATTACCCTGTATCCGCGTCTTAACGCCTCTCAATGAAAGCGTCCCTTTATCGCAAATTCAGGGACTGGTTTCATTGTTCACGGTAGAGTCACTGTGAACAGCGATCGTATTCTTTACCATCAAACGAAACGTACTAACACCGAAATTTGAATTATACAGTTTTAAGACCTTCTTCTCGCTACCTTCTTTATGATCTTTCTAGACGTGATTTTCTGCGATGTTTTCGAAGCGGGTAGTCCAACTTGGTGAAGCTACAAATTCTTTCGCTCCTTATATCGTTAGCAATATCGGAAACCATGTCATGCAAGATGGTGTTTCTGTCACTGACTTTTCTATTGCTTCATAGGAATAGGTCCAAAGTGTTTATATTGAACGTCGCGACTATTGACGACCGGATTTCACGTTATTCTGCATCTCCCTATTCATCGGATTGCTTTCCACCAGGGCTACCAGTATGTAAGCATTCCTTACCACACACTTCTCAGCACGTTCTTTCATCCCATACAGCAACGCTTTCCGTACTTGCGGCATGGAAATTTTAACTCTTAAATTTATTTCGGAAACATTTGCTGGTCATCTAAGTCACTATCGTTGGCCGTTTCTTTACGAGAGTAACTGCCTACGATTTCTTCACTTCGGAGAACCAGCAGTCGGTTTTATCGAGCATTTCAGTCCCAACGAACCACATGCTGCACTATTCAAACGCTCATCTGAGAGGTTAACTACAATTTTGTTCTTCACACAGTCCTTACAGGTGTTTGCCATTGATGCGTCTTTCATTTCGATGCATTCAGTTGGCGCCAATCCTAAATCTCCGTAGCAAGCTGCGAAACATTCACGGCACTCACTATGACCTGGGTGGCGAGACTGAATGCGAATAATTTTTTTAACACGAATTACGCTCATGAGGTGCTGGTAAGGATTTATTTCCTACTGGGCGTTGTGTAGCTGTGGCTGTGGATAAATGACGAAACGTGTAAGCAGTGGGCGTGGCGGGAATTGTGTACGACGTGAGATCGACTTAACGGCACTACTTTGAGTTCTGGAGGACACGGTGTGTGTTTTGCCGTAACCTCTCACACCTCGCTACAGCCGGCAGCTGGGTACAGGAGTGCGCTTGTCGCCTCTACACAGGGTGTCCAGCACCACGGCGACAGTGTGGAAGATTGCGTGCGACGTGGTACGGAATGCTTAATGCAGTTCCTATCGCAATATTGGGTATAAATAGCAGAGGACGCGAAAATACAAAACTAAAGCCAACAGGCGCTCGCCATCCAGAGTAGCTTAACTAGGGTCGGCAGACGAGAATCGGTGTATTCGAAAGGTACGGCCGTGTGGGTGTCTCTCCAGACATACAGAATTCACAACTGTCGGCCGAAACCGGGCAATATTTTATGCAAGGATGGCCGCCCTGCATTGTGTAGGATGCGGTAATGAAGTTACGTGTGTAAGTGGTGGTGAAATGTTGGTCTGTTTCTACTGTACTCCACTCCGTTCCACCCTCGATTTGATTCAGGAGATGATACTGCCACTAAACTGGACGCTCACGCTTTTTGGAAAATGCCCATAATGCAGAAATATCTCGTGTCGGCACTTAAATGAGAAATGGAAACGGGGTGTCCTATTTGCTGTGTCAATTTTCTAGAAGTCTGGGCCACAAATCTGAATGAAGTTGTGAATTTGATAAATGAACTCAATTTCTGTAGTATCGTTGTAATCATATTCGTTGTAGGTCTGTTGCCGACAGCACGGGTGTTGCTTCCTTTCACGGCAGTAGCAGGCAGTGTGTGTGTCGGGCGGTCTGGCTGTGTACTCGGCCTGCCGTGTGCTGGAGACAGCGTTAGCTCAGGGGGACTTTGTACCGACATACGTCGAGTAATGGAAACATGTCCGTATTTCACATACTTGTAACTGTGTAGTTTGTTATTGTTATGACACTGCGTACGGCTGAAGTCTGCACAAGAAATTTCATATTGCAACATAACGTTTTGTCTCGTAAGTGAAACAACTGTCGTCCAAATACTGTTTAGTGTTGGTACACCGTATACGGTCATTAGGTAGATGTAACCTGCTGAGATACAACTGCGAAATTACTGGTAGATCGGGGGAAAATATCTTTGTAATATCGTGACATTAACATCGAGCCGGACGCTGGTGTCTGCGATCACGGCTGAATTTTGAATTGTTGAGTAGAACTGGAGTTCGAATCGCCAAACAGTGTTGCAGATTTTATATGCTAAGTGATAATCCCGATTTAGTTTCGGCCTCCCCGTCGCGTGGCCGGTCTTTTCTCTCTCTCTCTCTCTCTCTCTCTCTCTCTCTCTCTCCCTCTCTCCCCCCCCCCCTCGCTGCTCGCAGCGTTCATACCGCCTGTTCCCGCCCCCACCGCTGCTTCTGCGCATGCGCGGCCCTCGGCCGGATTCGCTGCCCGCATTCCGCGTCGCGCCCCCACCTACGACTTTCCCCGCGCGGCGTAAATGTCGCCCCCTGCAGCTACTTGTACGTGGATAAAAGTGCTGTAAGCATTTTTGCCTAAACCACCAGACCGAATGTTTACGCAGTTTTTCGTCACGTAGAGAGTAACGCAGCATGTTACAGGTGTGGATCGCTTCCCACAAAGAACTCTTTCTTTGGCTCGAGTGCCATAGTTGACATTCGGATGTCTGACATTTCTGTAGACTCTTCTCTCGTGTTCTGGCGTGCGCCGAGGCGCACTTCTATGGAAATCAGTGGCCTTAAACTCATCGCTGTGATCCTACAGCGTACTGTACGATGCTCTTCAACTTCTTCCACTGACACCCACGCTGTTTGCGCTGCAGGGGAAATTTTGGTGCTGACTGCTCAGGTACTCTGAAGCCTGTTTCTCGTCGCTCTTGCTGAGCAGAACGACCTTCCCACCTTTCTTTGTATTCCTGTTTACGGTCGTATTCAGTGACACTCTAACGGTCTTGGGATCACTGATTCCCTGTTCTACACCAACAGATTCGAAAAGTTCGGGTCTCTTTGTTACCGGCAGGCCTAAGATGCTATCTTCACCAGTCGCTTCTCAGATTAATGGCTCAAGGTAGTTTTTCGGTTAAGCATTTGGATTAATTTATTATGATTTTCTGGCCCTACTACCAGTTTTAGCCACTTGAGTCTCCTTATATACATGGCAACATTAAGTTTCCACCTAAAACTATAACATGGCCAGCAAATTCACGCGAAATATTCTCCAGGTTCCCCTCAAACTGTTCCGCCATTGTTGGTGCTGAGGCTATTGAAGCGTCCGATCACCACGTTTGATCCAGCTTTCACGCTTCTCTTGATACAAATTATCTTACATTCGGGATCTCCACTGATCTCTCTCATGCATTCCTACTTTTCACTGCTTTAAACACCAGCGGTCGACCTCTCTTTACGACCTACGTTGCGACCGGAATTTAGAATCTCGTTGCTACTGACTTCGCGTTTCACCCAGCTTTCCGTCCCTACTGCTGTGTCAACATTGTTACTGCTTATAAGCGAGATTAGTTCTCAGAACTTTCCGTAGACGCTGCTGCAGTTAACTAATACCACGTTGGGACAGTGAGAACAATTCAAGGCCAAGTTCTCCAGATTATAGCGTGCTGCATGCGTGACGGCGTTGGATCGGTTGTAGTAAACACGTCACGAGTTGCGCGGATTCTGGGAGCAATGGCCGCCCAACGTCGGTCTGTCGCCAAAGGACGAAAAACCAGACAGAGCTCTTAACAGACGAGTAGTCCAAAGATATTTCTCGAACCGTCCCTGAGGACTAACCTGGCACGGCCTTTTACTTACCAAATATTCTACAGTCCTCCGTTCCGAATCATTGATACATGGGAAGCATGTCAGTACAAACGGCATAATTTCAGCTCCGTTCTCGATTGCTTCCTGAGTTACAGTAAGCCTAGCGTCAGAATGAACCTTGTCCACTACAGTTGTGAAGCAGCTTTTTGGAAAAGGAGGACAATGCAATTTCATAATCTCAATGCAGTTCTACAGAACTGTATAAAAACTAAATTTTGAACGGAAGTACGTGAAGGATACGCTCGGCACTTCTGCTGATCGTAATGGGAACTGATACTTTGAGCTAAAACATATGAAAGCTGTTTACTCTTGTGGACGTGAAGTTTTTCACTCGATTTCAAACTTTTTTATAAGAGTACAACACATTAGCGACTGGAACAGGAAAAGGCTGAAACACCTGTGGTACTCAGAGTATCCTCCGTCACACACCAGAATGCATCTGTGAAGATATCACATCATTTGAGACGTTTCTGATCGGTAAATTGTTTCAGAAAGGTGTCATTTGTCAATTTTTTAAGCCGTTTGACACAAACTCAGATCTGTTAAATTTTATGTTCACTTGGACTATAAATACAAAAACACTTTTGGTACAGTTATTGTTTGCAAGTGTAAAGATAAAGATTAACAGTATCCAGGGCCAACATTTTAATCTGAGTCATTTGTTTTGTAGACAAGTAGCGTATATAAATTACATCGAAAACCGCCTGCGCTCTCGCAGGCGAATTGTTTCACGTACTGGCTAGCCTGGGTTTCGCATCGTGTAGCTTGTTCTTCACATACTTCTGCTCAAAATTTCATTTTTACACATTTCTGATGCTCTGCACTGAGATTTACATATTTCGGTATCAAAATAAATTTCAATAATTTCTCAGACACCAGACAGACACTTTAAACGACGAGTTTAAATAAATACGAACACGTTTCAAAAGATATCACTTTAGTTTCATCGCCAGATATATACGGTGAATGCCGTTGTGTTTGGTGATGGGAAGAACGCAGACGGAGTTCTGGGCTGTTTCCCCTCTGCTGAAGCGTGCCGTACCGTTGCAGTGCGCCGTAATACCAGAGAACAACAGACGAAGGCCGTTAAAGGAGCGTTCCGAATTTTCGTCAGTCGCCGTTCTTCAGCGCGCTCTAGCGCCGTCACCGCTCGCTGTCAGAAAATCAGACCTGATTGGTGCGTTTTGTAGAAGAGTTTGGCTACTGTAATTTTGTTCAGGGTTTTCAACTCCGAGAAACGCATAGTCTTCGTGAAACGAACGAAAATCTGAGAAGAGAGTGAAAATTTTGACGCTTTCTGGATCTCTCGTTGTGAAGCCAGTCTGCTACAAGGCAGCAACCACGAAATTATTATTTAGTAGGCCAAAACACGTCATTAAAAGATCTTCCGCAGTTTCGTTATGGGACAACAACCAGTTGACTGGGCTACATTCAGTTGCAGAGGTGAAAACAGACATACATACCACGTTTTATTTTAAGAATCTGCCAAAGGAAAGAGGTCGAAAACTAAACTTTGGAATATTTGTAGTTATTTAGCTCCATTACTTTGTAGATTTTTCCATTTTCTTCGATGGCGGTGCGCTCAACACCGATTATGTTTATTTTTCCACTTCAGCTCTAAGACATTTTTTGCACAATTGGATATCCGTTGCGTCATTTGAAATACATTACATTTTCGAAATTACGGTTGAACCTTTCTTCACCTGATTGTTCTCTAGTCTCCTACAGATTGTCGCTACCTGTAAGAACTGTTCTATAACTGGAGATGCGAGAAAAAGAAAGTATTTTTCCTAATATCAGCCTTTACTGTGCAGCTGTAAGTAAACATATACAGGGCTCATAATATTTCGTAATGATTTTCTCCTGTACGGTCTGGGCCGTGCAGCACTGCATTCAGACTCAGTTCTGGAGACATTGTGCTGGAACAGCTGGAGGCTGTCAACTACAGACGTATCAGCAAAAACACAAAAGGTAGAAATTACGCCGAAACTAATAACATACCACAAAATATTCGAAATTTGAAATGATGTAACAATCATGGTGGCAAGGTGGGCAATGTGTTTTGCATTATAGCACAGCACTGTAGCTATCAACGCAGCGCGCGAAATCACAATAGATTCTCCAGTTCCTGCGTGGTGAGTCGTTTCAAGTATTTTACTCGTAGTATGTAAGCGCGTCGCACCAGGGAGTGTGCTGACATGTGTGGTTGTGAGTAATTCACGGAAGGGTGTGTTGCTGTTGTGGATTAGTGAAGCATAGTTATACTTGGAACCTTCCTCTCATTTGTCAGTCGTTAACTTCAGTTCCTCTTTTTTGGTTTTTGACAGTTCTGTCATTATACTAATACTAAATAGATTGCAGAAGAAACGAACCTTCCGTTCTCAGAGGTAGGCCAACATCTTTAATTACCATTGCCCACTGTCAGATAGTGTATTTGTCGGGATATATCTGCGAAAGTACATCACTTCAGAGGTTTCAAATCGGTAGATGATCTGAGACAGGTGTTGCCTTGTGAGTTTTGAAACAGTTTTAACACAAAGTTGGATGCGTAAAATTTTGTGTTCATTTGCTCTGTAATTACCGTGAAACTGCTGGTACAGTGATTCTTTGCTAGGCTGAAGATAAACATTAACAACATTCAGGGCCAACATTTTAACCTGAGTCATTTGTTTGCAATCAAATAGCACTTGTAAGTTTCACTGAAAACGCCACGCTCTCTCGCAGGCGAATTGTTTGACGTGCTGGCTGGTCTGGATTTCGCATCGTGTAGCGTGTGCTTCACATACTTCCGATCAAAATTTAATTTCAAAACCGTTCTGCTCGCCCGCTCTGAGATTAACCTATTTACATATCAAAATAAATTTTACCAATTTCTCAGATACCAACCAGACATTTACATACACGATTTTAAACAGGAACACGTTTCAGACTATTTGGTGTCCGGTTATTGAGCGATATGAGCAGTGAATTCCGGCGTGTTTGACGATGCGAGGAAAGGGGACGGAGTTCTGGGCTGTTTCCCCTCTGCTGTAGCGTGCTGTGCCGTTCCAGTGAGCCGCAGCAGCAGGCAGCACCAGCTGGAGGGCGTCAGGCGCGTGCCGAACTTTCGGCGAGATGCATAACATGGCCCTCTGTTACCTCCACGAAGAGCGTTTAATGTCACGGCGGAGGCGTGTAAGATTGTGTCTGATGTGGCAGTCATAGTTGCACACAGAGCAACGAAACGTCAGTTTACATGTGCCACATGTGGGGAAGACGCGGCAAAAAGAAGAACTCGAGTTAACTGCGATACTTCCCCATGACGTTTCTCCTCTGTTTTCAGTACAACTGCTGTTTCTAAGAAACTCATTTACGGACAGTTTTAAAAGAAAATATCGGCAACGAGAGGGTCTGTATGGGTAGGTGCCATGCATCCATTTGCCGAGAATTGGCCAGGATTACAATGGGCGGTTGAACTTGCTAATAACCTGGACTGCGGGAGCAACACATTGAACTAAGGAGCATTCATAGGTATATGCAATTATTAGCTGCAATAAACGTACGTAAAGTTGTACTTCAAACCGGAGAAACATATGTTTCAAGTAGTATTAATAAGAGTCACGCTGAAGAATTAAATCAGCTGAGAAATGTTGGGATACTATTTACGCAGGAAGTTGGCAAGTAGCAGAAAATGTTGGAATATCACCTGAACTGAATGTAATGATTGATGACGGAGAGAAACGGCAAGGCAGAAGAAAACGCTTTGTTGATGAAGCATCAGGGGACGATTTAAACCATAGCTCGCTAAATGTTTGCCACGTTATTACACAGCTGTAGGGAACTTGACTGTACCGTGTGCAGCCACACGCAACACGGACACATTCCGTTTCCCGTGGAACTACGTAAGTGAACACGATTCTCCGGTCCAAGAGCTTGTGGGAAACGACGAATCTTGCTACAGTGTAGACGTTAATAACGACGGTCTCGGAGAAGAAATTTTACTGTTGAAAAGATTCGTGAAGGCAATGTTGTGTCTGAGCATTTCTTCTGCGCCTTGTCAGCACTCTTTGTGAGTGAAGTTTGAGTGACGGCCTCACGGACTGTTGTGCCGTTTGCCTGCTGGCGCCTCACAAGCAGAGAGGCCGCTGACAGTTGTGGCAGGAGTCACGGAGTGGCGGGGAGCGGCGAGCTGCGGCCGCAGGGAGTGAAGTGAGGTGACAGCAGCTGAGTTGACAGGCGTGCACTCTCCACTGCACTTATTTACTCGATGTATGAGTCAAAGTAAGTGTAATTTTATTACCTGTAGCTCCATGACTTGCGCCACCGCCTCAGCTTTGCCGTTGTGACCGATGAGTGTGGAGACTCGTGTGCGTCGTTGTGAAATTGCTTTCGTGTGCTGAAACTCGGGCCCCGGTGTTCTGTCTCCAATACAACTAGGATTGCTTTGCTCGTTGCAATCTTTTACCTCAAGTAGAGACAACAGTACCAGATAGAGAGGATTTCCTTCACATTTTGTATGCGTGTCATGTTGTGGTCTGATTGTGTTTAGTTAAACGTAGACTGACTGTATGGTTCCAGATGATGGTCGCATTATGTGGTGTGAATACCGCTACTACTATGTCATTGTTATTAAACACAACAGGTACGGTAGAGTAGAATGTTTGCTGAATATGGAGAAGTAAATTGAGTCTGGTATCAGGAGCGAGAATTCTGGTGATAGAACTGATATAGCATTAATCTCGGTATGTTGCAAATTAGAATAGTCTGATGCAGCACCTTGCTGACTGGTATGAAATACTTTTCAGCGATCAGATATTATAGAGCAGTTGTGATTGTTCACAATGAACTGTTGACTTTTGCCAAGTTTAGTCTGGAAGTTTTACTCGGGACATTTTTCTTGAGAGAAGGATTGTCCGTTGTTACCTGAATTATTTTGCTGTTATCTGGCGTTGTCTCAGTTTTGCTACAGCATTGCTTAGAGTATTTGTGTGCTGTATGCTACTCGAGGAGGGCTGAAATTAGTGAGTCACAATAGGATTGACTTTTTTGGATCTTTATTTAAAAAATTATGAATATTGCTCTGGTACAAACTCTTTCAGTTCCTGTTTTTTTTGCACAGAGTTCGCTGGACTGCCTGCCTCATGACAGCATCTCCACCAGCCGCCTGTGGTTGCGCAGCCTGGCGAGGTCCAGCGCTGTCTCCCCATCACCAGTTGTGGCCCCCCTGTCGGCCCCCGCGACGAGCAGCGCAGCCGCCACTTCTGCGCGGCCATTGAGTGCCGCAACATGCAGCGGCGTCCACCCACCGTCACTCCTGGCGTCCACCGCCGCACCCGCCCCCACCAGCAGCCTCGCCGCCTCGACGTCTCCCCTCCGCGCTGCCCAGTGCAGGGCGGTCCGCTCCCACCAGCCCCTCGCCCCCACGTCGGCCCCTGCGGCGATCAGCGCCCTCAGCTCCCCCACTGCCCCCTCCTCAGCCGCCTGGACCAGCCTCCTGTCCCTCTCCTCTGCAGAGAGGCTCCTGCACAAAACACACAAACTGCCACTCTCTGCTACAAACACACAACACACAGAATGGGGAAAACAGCCACACGAGGAAACAACTGTTGCGAATACAAATCTGTCCTGAAACAAACCTACCGTATTCCCCCTCCCACAGTACAAAACAGTGCGCAGTTGTGTGTATGTATTAAATTACAGCAAATCTGTTCCATCTCCCGCATTAGAAAATCTTCATTCATCGTCCATTACAAATAGCATTATACAACCTCTGAAAGAATTTCATTACCACATTTTGTCACACTCATTCCTGCAAGTTGAAAGGTGGCTACACTGAGCCACAGCGCCAGAGATTGCGCCAAAGAGTTTTATTCCGCCGCCTCCACTGGCAGTTCTTGTCGAGATGTGGCAGTTGTCAGTGCTTGCTGAGATGTCGTAGTAAAGAGTTCTGGTCGAGATGTCGTGCTGGAGTGTGCTTGTTGAGATGTGGTAGTAGCGAGTCGGTGTTGAGATGTTTTAGTAGGGAGTGCTTGTTCCATGTTTTATGCAGTTGTTTGATGGGCTAGACAGCAGATGTTGTTCTAATGGAGATATTGTAATGATTAGAGTGCTTTTCATCAATATATATGAAGGTAACAAAACTCGCTTTTTTTCTCATTATTTCAATGTCTTGAATAATGCGTCATTACAGGTTCAGTCAACAAAGCATCTGGCTTGTCTTCTTGTATTAGAGTGTAATTCTGGTTTTCTTGCGTAATTATAGTATTTCTATTTTCTTTAATTACTTCAGTATAAATGACATTTAAAATTTCTTGTCTTATTGAAGAAGAACTGTGCCAGATGTGTACGTTGAATCACACTTCCACACACAGAACAGCTACACTTGTGCTTTGTTGGCTTCGTAAGTTTTATAGTTGCTGGGGACTTAATTAATTGTGTTAACGGAAATTTTCTTTCATTCTTTGTTGTTGTTCTATGCAGTCTTTGCCTGTACAAAATGTTCACTACATGAGCCCACAAGAGAAAACTGCTCTGTTTGATTATCGGTTTACATGCAAACTGACACTTCGATAATGCAAATACCAGGAATCGTGTTATTGTACAATACACAGCCATTACGCTTGCATATTCAAATTTATTGTAATAAATGAAACCTCAGAAAGCAGCATCCTCCTTTAAATGACACGACGAAAGTTTTCTTACTGCGCTATCATCGGGGAATGCAATCTAACAAGTAAAGAAGAAATATCTCAAGTACGGTTTCAGTCACAAGTAACAAAGAGTCTGCAGGTTTTTTTTTATTTTTAGCACTTCATCTGAAAGACCATGTTTGCACACAAACTAACTCAGCTGAGAGCGACGCCTTCCAAGCTGTGTTCACGATGGTCTGCTTTCCGATTTATTTCTCAACATCTTTTAACTCACCCAATGCCTCTGTTCCCGAGGCTCGTTTGGAAAGCTGGTCTTCTGCCATCGCTGAGTACTGCACGCGCTGGAAGCTCCGTGCTGAGATTCCTGATATAGCGGGTGACGATGAATGTAACGCAGAACAGCAGAAATCAGCGCAGTCCCTTATGGTTAAAAGGAGTTTTAACATACAGAATGAAGTGAAATAAAGTGTACTAAAAAGTACCACGTGTTCTGTCGTGAGGACCAGCTTTTCCTCCGAGATTCCTTCAACACAAAATATAGTGCTTCTGACCTATGTATTTCAAATTAGATTTCTGTTTCCTTAAAAATAAATAAGGCAGTAAGAAACACCGTTTAACACAAAAGAGCTTAAGGACGATACATTATGATGTTCACGCCTTTTTCTATTCACTTTGCACACTGTACCACGTAACTGTATGTACTGAAACATGTTGCGAAGTTCCTCTCGCAGTTTCCCGCCTCAGCGACGCACGCGCCGCCCCGTGGCCCGCTTGTGCCCGGCGTGCGTGCGGCGACCCACCCAGCGCCCGCCCGTCTCGCTTCCCTCTGCTGGCAGGTGGTGCGTTGTCTGTCCTCTTAGCCAGTTTACAGCATTCCTTTATTCACGCGGCACGTCGCTACGATTCAAAAAAATTGGAAGGGAAGGTACTGGGAGTAGAGTTCGTGTTATTGTGGCCAACAATTGTCCGATAACTCACCAGATGTCCTTCACTTGAGCGAGTACCAACCTCGCCTGCTGTCAGGTAGTAATTCTCACGTGCTGCCGACCACCCAGGTGGACTGCCTCAAGTTTCGCTTTGGTTGCTACTTTCCTGTTTACTGCCCTCTACCGAGTAGTTTTCACACTTGCTGGTAGGTGAGGGGTGCCGATGTTTGTCCAGATGGCCCTCCAGCCGTAGTGCGGCTACTTTTGTACAGTCACGTTTCCGCTTTTGCTTCTCATTAATTCCAAGTACATGTCCTTGACTTTTACCATATTCGACGGCCAACTCTGGTTTGAGTATAACTGAGTTGGAATCAAAATTGTTCAAAATGATAAAAGCCATTGGCGACGTGCCGTACATCTGTGGGTGGATTCGAAGCAGTGGGAGTAATTTCGTCTGGTAAGTGCGGCGTGAGGGCCGTCTGTGTGTCTTCTTCCGCATGTCGTGTCTCGAACACACGAATATAGTTTCTCACTTTCTCCCAAAGTCGGCGATATTTAATCTCCCCCTCCCCCCTCCCCGTTGCCGCCTGAGATGGTCAACGTGTCAAACTTTATCTTAAAAATATTACCACGAGTTACAAAATGGCGCAAAGCTGACAGAAATCTTGCTGCTGTTTCACCTGTTATGGGTAAAACTTGTGCCACACAGTTGACTTTACAGACCATCTACATATGTGCAAAGTGTGCCCTTTGGATGTCGTCAAGCCTTCTCTATGTTCTTTGACTCCAACTGGCACGCTGGCAAGCACTTTCTTAGAGTTTGCAGCTGCAGTACGATTTACGTTAGACCTGTAGTCCAGAGCCAGAACTTGGACTGAGGTATCGTATGTTTCGCAAAGATATTCCGCACCCCACATTCATGATGTGTGCTTTAGTGTTGCTTAGCTTTGAACCTGACGCAAGTTGGTATTTGTTGGTGACCTGCAATGCCTTCTGCGACTCGCTCTCGCCGGAGATCACGACACCCCGTCACCTGTGTACGCCCTACACACGATACTCTGGCGACATGTGTGTGTGTGTGTGTGTGTGTGTGTGTGTGTGTGTCTGTGCATGCATGCAGCCCTCGCAGCTGTTTCTGCAGAGTGGCTAGCAGGGCCTCAGCGGCAGTGGCGAACGAGGCCCTCCACACAGCACCACCTCGGCGCACACAACTCTTTGAGTGCGAGCTGCCTGGTTAGCTGACCACTCACTGATCATGACTTGCAAACTGCTGTTCTTCAACATTATACCAATTACCTTGACAAAATATTGCAGAAAATCCAGTACGGTCATTGTTTCACGAAGGCACTGGTGACTCTCCCTATCGAAAGCATTCCCGAAATCGAGCGACATTACGGCGCACTCGAGCGTGACAACATGTGCCGCAGCTACCATGTCGCTATATTCACGGACAGTTTGAATACTTTATCTGCCTCTACCCACCGTAGTTCGATACGGGCCAGTCACCTCATGCATTATCTGTAACCACCATTCAGGGAAGTAACTGATCTCAAGAGTCCCTTTAGTGAGCCATAGTGTCAGTGTCGTCGTAACTGCAGTCTGCGTCACGTCTGCTGTGCAGCGAGCTACCTTAATTTAAGTATTAACTGTATTTTTTTTACTTGTCAATGCTTCTTTCGTGTGTTTTTGCATTTAGGAAGCTTTAACTGTCGAGTGTTCCATAGATTTCGTGTTTGTTTTGAATACAGTCAGAGAGAGTCCCTTTAGTCAGCCATAGTGCCAGCAGTGCTAGTGTTTTGAATACAGTCCTTAGACAGGTAGTGCTTTTTTCATTGTTTTCTACAAAAACCGTCTAGTAACCACAGTTCAGTCAACTATCAGCCGCCTTTAGTGAATTAGCAGTCTAGTTAAAGTTGATTAACTCTCTACAGTAAGTTGATTCCTTAGGACGGATAGGATGTGTGACTGTGTACGGACGCAGGGGGAGCTGGCCACTGTCCGCGAACAGCTGAGCGTGTTGATGGCCGCGGTCAGCCGTCTTCAGGCTGCTGCCTCGGAGTGTAGCGGCAGTGGGGAGTCTGGTGCGTCGCAAGGTACACCCCAGGTGTTACACATGCGTCACCCACTGTCCCTGCTGTCGAGACATCTTCGCGGGTACCGGGCGCGGTTGGGCCACCCTCTCCCCGAGGGGAGTCGCGGGTTCAGCGGCGTTCGCGGCGCACGAGGCGGAGGGTCAATGTGGAGGCTGGCCGTGTGGCATCGCCCGCTCTGCCTGTGAGTGGACATGTGGCCGCTCCTTCAGCAAGGTCCGAGCACGCACACGGGGGGAGGGGTTTATTAGTTGTTGGGAGCTCCAACGTTAGGCTTCGGGAAAAAGCGGAAAGGTCGGGGAAGAAGGCCAGTGTTCACTCTGTCTGCTTGCCGGGGGTCTCACCCGAGATGTGGAGGAGGCCCTACCGGCGGCCATAGAGAGCGCTGGGTGCACCCGACTGCAAACTGTTGCTCATGTCGGCACCAATGACTCCTGCCGTCTGGGTTCAGAGGTCATCCTCAGTTCGTACAGGCGGTTGGCAGAGTTGGTGAAGGCGGAAAGCCTCGCTCGCAGGGTGGAATCAGAGCTAACTATTTGTAGTATCGTTCCCAGAACCGATCGCTGTCCTCTGGTTTGGAGCCGAGTGGAAGGCTTAAACCAGAGGCTCAGACGATTCTGCGGAGATCTGGGGTGCAAATTTCTCGACCTCCGCTATCGGGTGGAGAAATTTAGGGTCCCCCTGAATAGGTCAGGCGTCAGGAAGCGGCTACAAGGGTAGCGGAGTATGTGTGGAGTGCACATGTGGGTTTTTTAGGTTAGAGAATTCCCTCCCTAGGCCCGACAAGACGCCTCCTGAGACGCGACAAGGTAGTAGTAGCCAAAACGCAATGGGCAATAACAAGGTCCCAGAAATGCTCTCATTAATAAACGGTCACAATGCCCACATAGTACTAGGGACAGAAAGTTGGCTGAAACCAGATGTAAACAGTAATGAAATTCTAAACTCAGATTGGAATGTATACCGCAGAGACAGGCTGGACAGTGAAGGGGGAGGCGTGTTTATAGCGGTAAGAAGTGCAATAGTATCGAAGGAAATTGACGGAGATCCGAAATGCGAAATAATTTGGGTGAAGGTCACGGTTAAAGCAGGCTGAGACATGGTAATTGGATGTCTCTGTAGGCCCCCTGGCTCAGCAGCTGTTGTGGCTGAGCACCTGAAGGATAATTTGGAAAATGTTTAGATTTCCCCACCATGTTATAGTTCTGGGTGGAGATTTTAATTTGCCACATATAGACTGGGAGACTCAAACGTTCATAACGGGTGGCAGGGACAAAGAATCCAGTGAAAATTTTTAAGTGCTTTATCTGAAAAGTACCTTGAGCAGTTAAACAGAGAACCGACTCGTGGCGATAACATATTGGACCTTCTGGTGACAAACAGACCCGAACTATTTGAAACAGTTAACGCAGAACAGGGAATCAACTACCATAAACTGGTTACTGCATCGATGATTTCAGCCGTAAATAGAAATATTAAAAAAGGTAGAAAGATTTCTCTGTTTAGCAAAAGTGACAAAAAGTAGATTTCAGAGTACCTAATAGCTCAAAACAAAAGTTTTGATTTAAGTACAGACAGTGCTGAGGATCAGTGGACAAAGTTCAAAACCATCGTACAATATGCGTTAGATGAGTATGTGCCAAGCAAGATCGTAAGAGATGGGAAAGAGCCACCGCGGTACAACAACCGAGTTAGAAAACTGCTGCGGAAACAAAGGGAACTTCACAGCAAACACAAACATAGCCAACGCCTTGCAGACAAACAAAAATTACGCGAAGCGAAATGTAATGTGAGGAGGGCCATGCGAGAGGCGTTCAATGAATTCGAAAGTAAAGTTCTATATACTGACTTGGCAGAAAATCCTAAGAAATTTTGGTCTTGTGTCAAAGCGGTAGGTGGATCAAAACAAAATGTCCAGACACTCTGCGACCAAAATGGTTCTGAAACAGAGGATGACAGACTAAAGGCCGAAATACTAAATTTCTTTTTCCAAACCTGTTTCACAAAGGAAGAATGCACTGTAGTTCCTTCTCTAGATTGTCGCACAGATGACAAAATGGTAGATATCGAAATAGACGACAGAGGGATAGAGAAACAATTGAAATCGCTCAAAAGAGGAAAGGCCGCTGGACCTGATGGGATACCAGTTCGATTTTACACAGAGTACGCGAAGGAACTTCCCCCCTTCTTGCAGCGTGGTACTGTAGGTCTCTAGAAGAGCGTAGCGTTCCAAAGGATTGGGAAAGGGCACAGGTCATCCCCGTCTTCAAGAAGGGACGTCGAACAGATGTGCAGAACATAAACGTCGATCAGTTGTAGAATTTTTGGATCACGTATATTGTTCGAGTATAATGACTTTTCTGGAGACTAGAAATCTACTCTGTAGGAATCAGCATGGGTTTCGAAAAAGACGATCGTGTGAAACCCAGCTCGCGCCATTAGTCCACGAGAGTCAGAGGGCCATAGACACGGGTTCCCAGGTAGATGCCGTGTTTCTTGACTTCCGCAAGGCGTTCGACACAGTTCCCCACAGTCGTTTAATGAACAAAGTAAGAGCATATGGACTATCAGACCAATTGTGTGACTGGATTGAAGAGTTCCTAGGTAACAGAACGCAGCATGTCGTTCTCAATGGAGAGAAGTCTTCCGAAGTAAGAGTGATTTCAGGTGTGCCGCAGGGGAGTGTCGTAGGAACGTTGCTGTTCACAGTATACTTAAATGGCCTTGTGGATGACATCCGAAGTTCACTGAGGCTTTTTGAGGATGATGCTGTGGTATATCGAGAGGCTGGAAAGACGGAAAATTGTACTGAAATGCAGGAGGATCTGCAGCGAATTGATGCATGGTGTAGGGAATGGCAATCGAATCTCAGTGTAGACAAGTGTAATGTGCTGCTAATACACAGAAAGAAAGATCCCATATTATTTAGCTACAATATAGCAACTCAGGAACTGGAAGCAGTTAATTCCGTAAATTATCTGGGAGTACGCATTAGGAGTGATTTAAAATAGAATAATCATATAAAGTTGATCGTCGATAAAGCAGATGCCAGACAGATTCATTGGAAGAATCCTAAGGAAACGCAATCCGAAAACAAAGGAAGTAGGTTACAGTACGCTTGTTTGCCCACTGCTCGAATACTGGTCAGCAGTGTGGGATCCGTACCAGATAGGGTTGATAGAAGAGATAGAGAAGATCCAAAGGAGAGCAGTGCGCTTCGTTACAGGATCACTTAGTAATCGCGAAAGCGTTACGGAGATGATAGATAAACTCCAGTGGAAGACTCTGCAGGAGAGACGCTCAGTAGCTCGGTACGGGCTTTTGTTGAAGTTTCGAGAACATACCTTCACCGTGAAGAGACGGTGAGGATAAAATCAGAGAGATTAGAGCCCACACAGAGGCATACCGACAATCCTCCTTTCCACGAACAATACGAGACTGGAATAGAAGGGAGAACCGATAGAGGTACTCACGGTACCCTCCGCCACATCATCTAACTTAAAACTAACTTACGCTAAGGACGACACACACGCCCATACCACAGGGAGGACTCTGACGGGGGCAGCCGCGCAGACCGCGCGGCGAACGGTGGGAAGTATCAACACCAAGGCATCAGACGTGACGAAAAGGGAGATCCGAGTTCGAATCTCAGTCCAGCACCGATATTTTGCACATCTCATGCCGAAATAAAATAAGATTCAGCCGCCCAGTGATCTTGCACGATGAGTGGCACATTCATCAAAAAACACTCTCGCGTAAGAAAGCTTACTGGTGACTGGCTTTCAACCTGGCATGATTAGGCCTCCGCATGGCCCAACCTATAAGGACTCTCGCGCATGTTACCATACTTCTTATTGTGATTCTGATATTTAAGTATTTTCTCGAATTCATTTTCCATATTTTCATGTTTCCGTCTTTCAGCTAAAATCGCCTTTGCTGTAACGTTTTTGGAGTTTAAAAGCTTTTTGCTGGGATAACTTAGTTCAATATTATACTCCCGAATGTGTTTTAGCTTAAAACTTATTTTTTGTATATTTATCGGCGGCTCTACACTTTCTGGCCTGACAATGTCTTATAGTTTCGCTGTAGTGCACCCTGGATCATTACACATTATGCCCCATGTTCGTTTAACATACAATGCCATCGCTTTAAACTTTATGTCAGACCCATTACTCCATTGCTTGGATCCAAAACTGCTGTCTTCACCGGCACTCGAAACAATTCCCCTATCCACAAGAACTTTGCTAAAGTGGACATGATCGCCTTCTCCACCATTGATGGAATGGGGAGAACCTGTGCTACGTAGTAGGCCTTGGATAAAATATACGTGTTGATAAACAGTATTCTCTGGAACTGGTCTATACTACGTTGACAGTTTTCAATCAAAGCTCCCTTGATTTTTCTTGCCAGCTCCCGTCAAATTATTGCTATCATTTTTAGAAGGGGAGTTGTCAATGCTATTCCAAGAGCTTTGCATTCATTAACATGGTTCACCCACTCAATGCGCAAGTTAGCAAGCCGCTTTATATCTAGAAATTTACTTTTGTTTTCATTTACCCTCGGCACCTGATGCGGAACAGTGTTTTGCAAGTACCATCTCTAGTTGCGTCACATCTGTTTGGTCTCTGATGATTACGCCTGCATCGTCAGCGTAAGCGCCTACCACGGTCTTTGTTCCTTCAATGGTAATGCCTGTCAGCCTGTGCTGTGGCTGTCTCAGGGGAGGTTCCAGCGATATAACGAACAGGAGCATGGATAAGGGGCTTCCTTGGGTAACACCCCTTTTTATTTCAATTTTTTTTGTCAGTCGACAGCTAACGGAGATTTGTGCAGTAACGCCCATAGCCACGTTCTCGGGGATGTCGATGGTTTTTGGCAGGAAGTCCATTCGACGCATTGTCTCTATCAGGTATTTGTGATTAATTTGATCAAACGCGTTATGGAAGTCTATGAAAAGCGCGTTATGGAAGTCTATGAAAAGCAGTCCACATTTTATGTTACTTGCCTGCGCTAGCGCAATGACATCGCGATACAAAGCCGCAGTTTGTAAAATCGTCCTTCTGAAAGCACAAATCCGCTGTTGGTCTATGACGTCAGCGGTGCATGGTGTAAAGTGCTTGTTAATTTCTCGAGCTATAATTTTATAATCCGAATTTAAAAGCGAAATCGGCCGTAGGTTGTTTATTTTTTTCAACAACGAGACGTCTCAAGTCTCTTGAGTAAGTGAAGTTGTGGATTTGATCCTTTCGACTAAATACACAATTAAAATTTCCTCCTATTAAGTTGGAGGCGGTTTTTCCTCAGTAAAGAAGTTACGCTTTGATTAAAGAATGTGGCTCTCGCAGCTTTATTACTGCTGCCAGAAGAAGCATATAAACTGACTATAGTGACTCCTGCTGCGTTTATTCGAATACCTCACCCCGATTCTAATTTATCAACGTTATGTACGGGGACAGGGACATGTCCCTCGACATGATGTCGAGGGACATGAAAGGGAAGCAGTGGTTGGGAAGGGAGTAAGACAGGGTTGTAGCCTCTCCCCGATGTTGTTCAATCTGTATATTGAGCAAGCAGTAAAGGAAACAAAAGAAAAATTCGGAGTAGGTATTAAAATTCATGGAGAAGAAGTAAAAACTTTGAGGTTCGCCGATGACATTGTAATTCTGTCAGAGACAGCAAAGGACTTGGAAGAGCAGTTGAATGGAATGGACAGTGTCTTGAAAGGAGGATATAAGATGCACATCAACAGAAGCAAAACAAGGATAATGGAATGTAGTCTAATTAAGTCGGGTGATGCTGAGGGAATTAGATTAGGAAATGAGGCACTTAAAGTAGTAAAGGAGTTTTGCTATTTGGGGAGCAAAATAACTGATGATGGTCGAAGTAGAGAGGATATAAAATGTAGGCTGGCAATGGCAAGGAAAGCGTTTCTGAAGAAGAGAAATTTGTTAACATCGAGTATTGATATAAGTGTCGGGAAGTCATTTCTGAAAGTATTCGTATGGAGTGTAGCCATGTATGGAAGTGAAACATGGACGATAAATAGTTTGAACAAGAAGAGAATAGAAGCTTTCGAAATGTGGTGCTACAGAAGAATGCTGAAGATTAGATGGGTAGATCACATAACTAATGAGGAAGTATTGAATAGGATTGGGGAGAAGAGGAGTTTGTGGCACAACTTGACTAGAAGAAGGGATCGGTTGGTAGGACATGTTCTGAGTCATCAAGGGATCACCAATTTAGCATTGGAGGGCAGCGTGGAGGGTAAAAATCGTAGAGGGAGACCAAGAGATGAATACACTAAGCAGATTCAGAAGGATGTAGGTTGCAGTAGGTACTGGGAGATGAAAAAGCTTGCACAGGATAGGGTAGCATGGAGAGCTGCATCAAACCAGTCTCAGGACTGAAGACCACAACAACAGCATGTACGGGGATGCCTTCTCTAACTAAAATGGCCGTGCAACACTCGTTTCAGTGGAAATATTGTAAAAATCGACGTAACTGGACAAATTTAATTGTGGGAATACCACTTCCTGTAGGAAAGCAATATCCGTCGCTGACTCATACAGAAACTGTTTCAGAGCAGCTATTTTAACATCCGACTGTATCCTATTAATGTTTAGCGTGGTAATCATATATGACAAACTTAGGGGAGTGACCTCTTTTCCCGCTAGTCTATCATTTGATGCCACTCCATGCCGGATACTTCCTGAGAATCTGACTGGAGACCACCGTCCCGGTTTGCATTAGAACCTTTCTTTATACTTTTCTTGCGATTTGCATTGACTCTGGCCTTCACCGAATGTCTGCTCCGCCCACCCCCTGAGCAGTTTTCCACTGAGGGCGGTGTCGGTGGATCTGAGGGGCAGTCGTGTGCCACCATCTCGTCTCGTCTGCCAAAGGCGGCGCACACGCAGTTTGCGAACGTTCTTCCAACGCCCCGTCACTTCTATGATCACTTTCGTCTGCTGTTTGTGTGTTATTGCTGTAAAACTCCGCTTCTTCGTCTTGGGATTTGGGCTGTGACGTCGCCTGTTGTTGACAATCACTCGCTACCTCGTCACGTTTGGTTTCAGTTGCATCTGCGAGTGAATCTGTCTGCGCTGGTTGACGTACGGCTACTGCAGCGCGGGGCTGTGGCGTCACCGAGACGAGCGCATTGCCATCTACCGGCGCGCCCAGCGCTACAGAATGGGACTGTAGTGTCACTTTGACCTGTTCCGGTGATGGTGGCGGATACGATTTGTCTACTGATGCACTTGACTCTAGAGTTTGAATCTATGCTGACAATATTGTCTGAAACAGTAGTTCGCAGTACTGTTTTCTGAACGTCACCTACAGCTTTCAGCGACAGGCTGGTATCTTCTTCATCTGTGCTACTGCCGTTACAAGTTCGACGTCTCTTGTTAGTGGCTATACTACTTTTTCCAGCCGGATTGTCTGCAGTGTCTTTCCTGAGTAAAGGTGGAAATGCTTCAAGAGTATTTTGTGGCCTTTCGTCCACATTTCCCGTAATGCTGGAAAGGTGACCGCCCGTCATTCATTTTCGGTCACAAGATCAGCCAGTGATAACCTTTTACGCTGTAGTAAATTATTCTGCAATACAAACACTTTTTTTGGACAGTTTTGCCGGAGATGCCCACTTTCATATGTGACAAATCAAAGTCTGTCCATTGTATATAACGTGCGCTTTGTAGCCACAAACCAAAATGTGAGATGGAATGTTCTGTTTGACATGCATATCGACAGAACAAATCTATGCTGGCTTGACCATCGTTCATTACAAATTTGCCTGATGTCACCTTATTTAGATAATACGTCTTTTAAGTAGCAGTTTTCTACCTCAGGGGGCAAATTAAATTCTCTGACTTGTTTATAATCAACATCAGCATTTGAAATGGTAACTCTACTCACCGAATTATCGCGATGGCGGAATTCGGCTTTTACTTCAAATTTCTGCAAAATCCGTTCCAGCACCAACGAGGAAAGCAGCTTCACAAAAAAGCAGTATTGCTCCAAGTTATAATAAGCAGTGTGCGTCTGGTCCGAAGTAACGCCAATAAAGTCAACGATCCAGTCACGAGTTTCCAGTTAACTTGGCTGAACATTACGGCCTGCTTTGTCAAATCCAAATCTTGGGGTAAGCTTTGTGGGAAACGTGGTTGCCATGTCAGCAGTTAACAGCTCGGGAAAACAAGGAAACTAAAATGCTGCATCACCAGAATCAGTTTTACACAACACTAACGCAGAGACTGAACGTAAAGTCTTAAAACCCAAACAGAAGCGCCACAGCGCGCCCGTTCAGGACGGCCGGAAAAGCCGCTATTCTGGTCCCAGACAAACGAAACTTTTGTGTAATTGCTTGTCGAAAGGCTATGAACGATAATGGACACCGCCCAAAGCACAACTGTCCGTATCCAAATATATTTTTAAATTATTTAGCAGTGCGAACCAAACTGCGATCTCTGTTTACGTTGCTAAGCAGAGATACGATCTACGATACAGGAGTTCACTTATGTCGCTTTGAGTACTAAAAGCTTAACGGAATTGCCCATTGCTCTGCTTCTTTCGATGCGTTGTATTTACATTTGACTTTTTTTCCTGGAAGGGTAATCGGAACTTTGCGTCAATGACAGAGTTACCGCCACAATCTTATCTTTACAGATACGCACTAACATTGAATTTACTTGCGTTATTACAGTGCCTGTGGTATTCAGAATTACGATGCAAAGTTCCTGTGCACCTCCGAAGGAACGGGCAAAGCGGTGACTGCAGGTGCTATGAAATACGAGAAACGCTTCCGCAGTCGCGAATACGGACAACCATCAGATGTACAGTGGAATGACGACAGTGAAAGTTTGTGTCGGACCGGGACTCGAAGCCGTGTTTCCCGCTTATCGCGACCGGTCGCAATATCGTATTTACTCGCCGACATCAGGCAAACGACTTGCAGGTAAAATAAAATGCCTCACCTGTACAGATGTACGAGCACAGGCTGTAGCCGCCGTAGTGCCTGTTCCATTGGAGACGCAAGCTTAAGCAGCGGAACTTCGCACTGTGATTCGGAATAACACGGGCTCTGCAGTGTCGTATTCAGTATATTGTACAACAAGTACGTTTAGATGAAACTTACACCAGTTGTCTTAGTAACGTTACTGGAACCTGAATAAGCGTTACTAATCCGTACAAATATAAAAATACCAGTTATTGCTATTATATACGCGTGCCCTAATTGCTTTATACATTAGCATTTGCAACGACAGAGTCCAATGTTATTTACACTAATGGGAAACATCTAATATTTTCTGGAATGAAACATTTTGTGAAGATCACATCAACAGCTATAAATTGTTTGCAGGCACGTGTTTGAGATGGACAATGTTATGTAGAAATTGCCCCCACAAATCAAAATCTTTGAGTGCAACTGTGTCAAACAGAAGAAAAAATTGTATTTGGTAATGCAAGCTGCCAGTCCTACCTCGTACATTATGTTCGAACTTTGCCCAACGCAGTACTGTGAGTATGTGCTAACTTTAGAGTTTTTTAGGTCCTTGCGGGAGAGTTTAAAATTTCAACTTTCCTCGGCGCTAGCGGCAACAATCATTCGCTGAGGTAGCGACAAAGGTCTGTGGGCTGCATTACACGGGGAATTAACGGAAAAGTCAACTCGGCTTCTGCATTACTACCACGTGAATTTGTGATTAATCTCTGAATGTGCTCACAATCAGTAATGTGTCACTATTCAAGTATGGTGCTGGTTTCGTGATTTTGTAGATAGTGTGCTGGCTTTCTAGTGACATGGCGGAATGAAATGATACGATCATCTGGCATTGTTGGGCGGGAGGCCCCCCGCGTGGGAGTTGGGCCGCCGTACTGCAAATCCTTTTCAGTTGACGCCAATGATGATGACATGATGATGGACACACAACATCGTCTCGAAGCAGAGAAAATCCCTGGCCTCGCCGAAAACCAAACCCGGGACTCCGAGCGCGGGAACCGAGAACACTACGGCAAGACCACAAGCTGCTGACGCTTGGCGGAATACAGGCTGACGCCCGGGTTGGCGGTCATTCAGTGATAATGCATAACGCACCTAAGAAATGAATAATTTAAGCAGTGCTGGTTGAGCGAGGTTTGCCATCCAACAACATTATAAAGGGCGCGGAAAAAGAGTTTGACGAAAAGTGTAGGGTGGATGGACAGCATGAAACATAGGAATTTTGAGTATAGCAACTGCGGGATCGCAACAGCTTATTTTCGGCGCTACCGGAGCATAATCTAAAACTGTCCCGTGGACCTCTTTACTCAAAATAAAAGGTAATTCCCAGAAAATGTATGCATAAACACAGTCTTTGGACTAACCAGCTGTCACGATGAGAACAAGATAAACTGAAAGCATCACATTCACATGTATCGTACTTTGGACTTCTTCAGAAATGAAAACAGTCACACGACCATGTGTCATGTATTAAAAAGGTCAAAGTGGAAATGAGTGTGCAGACATGCGGATGTGCTGATCATGTGCGCACATGTGCGGCAGCAAACGACAGTCACATCTGTTATTAGACGTGTGTCCTAAATGAACGGCGGCGGCTCCACTTCCCTGTTTATGTGGTACAAGCAACACGGCAACACACCCAGTCCCGTTTAGCCCTGGTGTCCAAAACCTTGACAGAAGTACTGAGAAATGGCAGGTACTGCGAAAAAGCAAAGGACTCACCTCAGGGCGAGTGGCGGACTGCAACGCATTCGCGTCTCTCTAGGCGGAGGGCTAATGTGGAGGCTGGCCGGCTGGCCTCGCCCGTTCGTCCAGTCAGTGGGCAGGTGACCGCTCCTTCAGCAGGGCCCGAGCAGATACACGGGGGCAAAGGCTTGCTGGTTATTGGGAGCTCCAACGTTAGGCGGGTAATGGAGCCCCTTACGGAAGCAGCGTACAGGGCTGCAAAGAATTCCAACGTGCACTCTGTTTGTCTGCCGGCGGGCCTCATCCGAGATGTGGAGGCGGCCTTGCCTGCGGCTATCGAGCGTACGGGGCGCAGTTGCCTGCAAGTAGTTGCTCACGTTGGCACCAATGATGCCTGTCGCTAGGGTTCTGAGGCGATCCTCAGTTCGTACGGGCGGCTGGCGGATTTGGTGAAGACCGCTGGCCTCGCACGCGGGGTGCAAGCAGAGCTCTCTATTTGCAGCATCGTTCCCAGAGTAGATTGGGGTCCATTTGTTTGCAGCCGAGTGGAGGGTCTCAACCAGAGGCTTCGTCGACTGTGACGGTCTTGGCTGCAGATTTCTAGACTTCCACTTTTGGGTGGGGAATTTTAGGACGCCCCTAGATAGGTCAGGGGTGCACTACACAAAGGAAGCGGCTACTCGGGTAGCAGAGTACTTGTGGCATGCACATGGGTTTTGTTTAGGCTAGGCAGTAGTGCGAGGTGTCCTGATGAACGCTCACCAGTCGACGTGCAGGCAGAGAAATCAGGACGCGCTCTGTGTAAAGACACTTCAGCTATCAAGATATCAGCAGTAAGTTTTCAGAGTGTTCAGAATAAAGTTCCTGAATTTACTGCCCTCCAGGAAGTGTGTGGCGCGCAAATTATTCTCGGGGTTGAGACCTGGCTGAACCCCAAGACAGAAAGTTCTGAAATATTTAGTGAGGGTTGGAACGTGTATCGGAAAGACAGATTAGACACCATACTAGGTGGTGTCTTCAATGCAGTTGACAAAAATATTGTGTCTACCGAGGTCGAAGTAGAGTGTGATAGTGAAGTTACTGGACACGTTTAACAGGGCTAGGGGAAATAAAGGTAATTGTGGGGTGTTATTACCGGCCACCAGGTCCCACCGTAACAGTTCTAGAATCATTCAAAGGGAGTCTACATTCTGTATCGCAGAAGTACCCGGATCATGCAATATTAGTTGGAGGCGACTTCAACCTACGTAGTAGACTGGGATCTCTATGGATTCATTACAGGTGGTACAGACAAGCCGTCGCGTGAATTACTTTTCAACACATTATCCAAAAACTGTCTTGAGCAGCTGAATCGACAGCCAACGCGTAATGGAAATATTTTAGATCTGGTAGCCACAAACAGACCAGACCTTATTTATGGTGTCAGTGTTGAGACAGGGATTAGTGATCATGATGTTGTCATTACGACTATGGTTACGAAAGTTAAAAAGTCCGTCAAGAAGGCTAGCAGAGTATTCTTACTAGAAAGAGCAGATAAGCAGTTGTTAGCATCCCACTTAGTAAATGAATCGACTTCATTGACTTCCGGTACGATGGACGTGGAAGTATTACGGGCAAATTTTAAACACATTATAAATCACGCATTGGACAAGTGTGTGCCGAAAATGTGGGTTACGGACGGGAAAGACCCACCGTGGTTTAACAGCGCAATTCGGAGAATGCTCAGGAAGCAAAGGCAGTTGCACTCACGGTGCAAGAAAGATCGGGAGAATGAGGACAGGCAAAAGTTATTAGAGATTCGCGCTGCTGTAAAAAGAGCGGTGCGCAAAGCATTCAACCACTACCACCGTCATACCTTAGCAAAAGATCTTGCTGAAAACCCAAGGAAATTCTGGTCTTACGTAAAATCGGTAAGCGTGTCGTAGGCTTCCATCCAGTTACTCACTGATCAGTCTGGCCTGACAACCGAAGACACCAAAACGAAAGCTGAAATTCTAAATTTAGCATTTGAGAAATCTTTCACGCAGGAGGATCGTACAAACATACCACCGTTTGAGTCTCGTACAGATTCCCATATGGAGGACATAGTGATAGACATCCCTGGGGTTGTGAAGCAGCTGAATGGGTTGAAAATAAATAAATCGCCAGGTCCTGATGGGATTCCGGTTCTACAGAGAGTACTCTACTGCATTGGCTCCTTACTTAGCTTGCTTTTATCGCAAATCTCTTGCCCAACGTAAAGTCCCGGGCGACTGGAAAAAAGAGTAGGTGTCGCCTGTATGTAAGAAGGGTAGAAGGGCAGATCCTCAAAATTGCAGACCAATATCCGTAACGTCGGTTTATTGCAGGATTCTTGAACATATTCTCCGTTCGAATATAATGAATTTCCTTGAGACAGAGAAGTTGCTCTCCATGAATCAGCACGGCTTTAGAAAGCACCGCTCCTGCAAAACGCAACTTGCGCTTTTTTCACATGATATCATGCGAACCATAGATGAAGGGTATCAGACGGATGCCATATTCCTTGACTTTGGGAAAGCGTTTGTCTCGGTGCCCCACTGCAGACTCCTAACTAACGTATGAGGATATGGGATTGGTTCCCAAGTATGTAAGTACCTCGAAGACTTCTTAAATAATAGAACCCAGTACATTGCCCTCGATGGTGAGTTCATTGGAGGTGGGGGTATCATCTGGAGTGCCCCAGTGAAATGTGGTAGGTCCGCTGTTGTTTTTTGTCTACATAAATGATCTTTTGGATAGGGTGGATAGCAATGTGTGTGTTTGCTGATGATGCTGTGGTGTACGGGGAGGTGTCGTCGTTGATTGACTGTAGGAGGATACAAGAGGACTTGGACAGGATTTGTGACTGGTGTAAAGAATGGCAGCTAACTCGAAATATAGATAAATGTAAATTAATGCAGATGAATAGGAAAAAGAATCCTGTAATGTTTGAATACTCCATTAGTAGTGTAGCGCTTGACACAGTCACGTCGATTAAATATTTGGGCGTAACATTGCAGAGCGATATGAAGTGGGACAAGCATGTAATGGCAGTTGTGCGGATGGTCATCTTTGGTTGATTGGTAGAAATTTGGGAAGATGTGGTTCGTCTGTAAAGGAGACCACTTATAGAACGCTGGTGCGACCTATTCTTGAGTACTGCTTGAGCGTTTAGGATCCCTAACAGGTCGGATTGAGGGAGGACATAGAAGCAATTCAGAAGCAGGCTGCTAGATTTGTTACTGATAGGTTTGATCATCATGCGAGTGTTACGGAAATACTTCAGGAACTCTGGTGGGAGTCTCTAGAGGAAAGGGGGCGTTCTTTTCGTGAATCGCTACTGAGGAAATTTAGAGAACCAGCATTTGAGGCTGACTACAGTACAATTTTACTGACGCCAACTTGTATTTCGCGGAAAGACCACAAAGATAAGAGAAATTAGGGCTCGTACAGAGGCATATAGGCAGTCATTTTTCCCTCGTTCTGTTTGAGAGTGGAACAGGGAGAGAAGATGCTAGTTGTGGTACGAGGTACCCTCCGCCACGCACCGTATGGTGGATTGCGGAGTATGTATGTAGATGTAGATCTATGTTCTCAGTTGTTTAAAAATGACTGGGTACTGCAATTCTTTTTTGTAGCCATTGGTGAAAACTCAGTGTGTGCTGTGCCACCGAATAATAGGCAGCCAACGTAAGTTTTCAATTGAAAGACACTACAATACGTATCACAAAGACGAGTATAGTGTACTCAACAGTGAAGAACGGCAAGCAAAATTAAATGTCCTTAAGAAAATGGACGAGACACCAACTCGATTTTACAGTACGTCAGAGTAGCTGATACTTCTTAGTTTCTTGTGTTACATTTATGTCTATTTTACTGTATGCTGTACAATGTACTGTTTTCAATTTTCCAGAATGACAACCACACTATATCTTCACTGCAAGCAAGTTTTAAAATCGCATTAAGAATTGCGCAATCTGGGAAACCCTTTTAGGAAGGGGAGTGTTTGAAAGGGTGTCTCACTGATGCTGCAGAACTTGAGTGTCCCACGAACGTTAGCAGGTTTCAAGAAATCAGTCTATCCAAACAAACAGTGACAAAGACGTATCAGTGCAATGGCCGGCGATGTGCACAGGCAGCTAATAAATAAGGCAAAAGACTTTGTTGCTTTCTCTGTTATGCTCGATGAAGCAACAGATGTTACAGATACAGCCCAAGTTGTGATATACATACGAGGTGTCGATAACGCACTTTGTGTAACAGAGGACGTTTTGGACTTAGTACCTTTGAAAGGGACTACTACAGGTGCGGACTTACTCCAAGCGATTGATGGTGTCTGTATGGATTGAAATCTGTGAGTCTCAGTGACCACAGATGGAGCACCATCAATGCAAGGCCATCGGAGAGGACTCATAGCACGGATGCGCCAAAAGCTACGGCGCACAAATGGGACGTATGAAATTCACTGCATTCTGCATCGAGAGGCACTTTGTGCAAAATCAGTAACGTTAGCAAACGTCATGCAAATTATTGTGCATACTATAAACTACCTGAAGACACATGGGCATAAGCATCACCAGTTTCGGCGGTTCTTGGAGGAATTAGGAGCGGAGTACGGCGACATAGCTTACTATACTGAAGTAGGCTGGATCAGTTGAGGTAAAATGCTGAAAATATTTTTTGATTTACGTTTGGTCATAGTAACATTCTTACATGAGAAGGGAAAAAGTAAACCTATGTTGGAAGACCCTTGTTGGATATCAGACCTTGCATTTCTTGTGGACATTACGTCTCACATGAACAGCCTGAACATCAGTTTGCAAGGTGAAAATAATTTCTGACATGTTGGAAAAAGTAAATGCCTTTGAAAGGAAGCTTGCGCTTTGGGAGCGCCAGCTAATGACAGAAAACACTGCACATTTCCCGACTCTTGGACTGGTCCATGAAAGTGCTAGATTTCAAGAATACATATCAATAATTGTAAAAATTAAGGAACAATTTCGAGCACAATTTGCAGATGATACGAGTTTGTCTCCTGCCATTGGCCTCTTTGCTCAACCGTTCTCGTCGTCAGTTGAAGATGCTCCGAATGTTCTACAGAGGGAACTGATCGACCTACAGTGCAATACAAGACTGAAGGACAAGTTCTTTGAAGTGGGAAGTTCAAAAGAATTCTACGAAAATTTTTCACAACAAGAATTTCCACACCTGCACAAAGATGCCGCGAGACTTATGTCCATGTTTGGGTCGACATATGTTTGTGAAAGGTTTTTCTGGGTGATGAAAATGAATAAATCAAGGTTTCTGTCAAGCATAAGTTATGAAAATCTACACAACTGCTTGCGTTTGTCAATGAGCTAATCTTTTACGCCCGATATTAACTATATCATTCCTCATGACCAGTGATAAACGTGTTTGGATTTATTCCTTTCATAATTAAAAATTATTGTTTACTAACTGTGCATTATTGCATCATTCTGCTCCATGGTACATTATTATCAGGAAAATTGCTCATTAAACCGATTGTTCCAATGTATACTTACATTTAGTGTTTTTTTAATGTGTGAAGGGCTATGCTCAGCTAAAGTCGATAAACAATAACCTTCATCTAATTGTCTGTTATTATGCAGATTTTAGACGGAACTGATAATAGTATTGAAATAGCAGGTGATCGAGAGGTCTGCGGTTATCATTCTGTTCAGAGGTCAGTGAGACAGAAATTATGTGGGTGTAACTGAGGACACCGAGAATTAGTTATAGGAAACCTTGCATTAGTTTAATGTTATTTGAAATCATGAATAAGGTTCGCTGGAAGTCACTGAATGCTCTCTTTCTTAAATACTAGATCAAAAACATTACACGTATTTGCGTACCGTCAGTCAAGCTGCCTTAATAAAAACCCACGGTTGTTAACTGTATTACTTGTCTTACTGGGTTAAACTGGTAACGTAAAAGTAGACGTCTCAATGAGTAGACTGTGACGGTATTTTAAATGTTTTAATACGCAAAATACCTCCCCATGGTTGGCTTGCATGCTGTGGAAAGAGCACTAGAATGCACTGGTACAGAGTACCCCAGCAAGTGGATAAAGCGACATCTGTGCATAGAAACGTGCACTATATGAACGCTGGCGGCTGCGGCATGCACGCTGTGACCCAGAAGTTGCACATGTGCAGGAGCACCGCACGCGTGCAGAATTTCTGGCCGGCTCTGAGAAAGCGGAATTTATTACTATCTTAGAAAGCAACAGTAGATCATTTTCGGCTAACCCGGACTGGCTCAAAATTTTGGATACTGTATTGCAACTCTGGATCCATTCTTTGTGGAACCGTGTTCGGTACCTTTTTCTAAAAAACAGGCCGTACAGAATGAAACAGATAAGATTATGGAATGAGGAGTGATATAACACAGTAACAGCGAATATATCAGTCCACTTATCATTGTAAACAAGGATGGAGGAGTACATGTGGCCATTGATGCACAAACTCTAAACAAAGTAAAAAGAGAGGTGCACAGGCCTGAAAATCTGGACAAAATGTTGCAAAAATTTCATAATGAGGTATTTAACCAGTTTCCACATGACTGATGGCTATTGGCAAATCCCATTAAGTCTAGAATTGCATGAATATAAAGCAATCCTGTTTACTGGGAAATGTTATCGATACAAAGTAGTTCCATTTGGGCTGAATACCTCTCTGGCAGTGTTTATTAGAGCTCTGGACTTTGTGTTAGGAGAGGAGTTGAGTTCCAGGTTAACTATCTATGTAGATGATTTATTTATCTACAATGAAAACTGGCAAAAAAAGCTCCAAATTGTTGCTCTTCAAGCAGGAGGCATCACTTTAAAATTATAGAAATGTGAACTTCTAAAATTAGAAATTAAATTCTTGAGCCATATAATTACTACTACCAGCATTAATAAGGACCTGGAGAAAGCTACGTGCCTTAGAAAAATTTCCCCCACCAAAAAATAGGAAACAGGTGTAAGCCTTTTTAGGTTGGTGTGGATTTTACAGAAAATTTGTTAAGGGGAAACCCTTCAACAATCCACACTTGAACAATCTATAAAAAGATTTAGTGCTTTTGTTTGGACAGATCAGAGTCGGCAGGATTGTGAATCTTTAAAGATTAAACTTTGACATGATAATGTTTTACATCACCCAGTACTGTCAGAGACTTTCAATATGAATACTAACAGTAGCACCTATGGGATTGGTATTGAAATTTTCCAGGAGATAAATGGTACAGGAAATTTAGCACATAGAACTATAGCTTTTGCCAGCAGGGCATTGACAGGAAACAAAAGGAACCATACCATATCAGAGGAGATAGCCTTGGCCATATTATGGGACCTAAAGAAATTTATAGGTTGGTGGGGTTTTACGATCTTCACACATTGACCACAAAGCTCAAACATTCCTTAAAGGTTGTTGCCTTCTAAATGGCAGGCTCACCCAATGGGCTTAATACCTGGAACAATTTCATTATGAAATCTGCTATGTAAAGGGTACAAAAAATTATGTGGCAATGAATTGTCCCAATGGTACTGATGTACCCAAGGAATGCAATGGAGATGGAACTTTCCAAATTAATTACATGAAGAAGATCAGGCAAAAATGAATCTGAACAGATTTGCAAAACCATGCGATATCATCAAAATGAGCAACCAAATTGGAAATCTGTATAAGTAAATTTTGATTTTTAAAAGTATCTTGTATAAGAGGAAAGGCTTCATTACTGAAGAATGGATGGTGTGTTGGCCTACCCAATTTGATACAGATGTCAGATTATTTTCACTAGCATTGGGCCAAAGGAGTGTCTAGATAAATTGGCTAGTGTTATAGTGATTGCCAATAGTACGAGTCGAAAGGTAACTGAACGTATTAGGTCTTGTGACATCTGCCAGATAGCTAAGGTAACCAATAGAACTAATCAAGGCCCAATGCAGAACACGTTACCTAAAGATACCATGGATTTACTGTCTGTGGACCTGTATGGACCCCTCCCCACAACTTCTGGTAATTGTAAATGTATTTTAGTGATTTCGGAAGTATTTTCTACATTTATAAAATTGTATCTCCTGAAAAAGGTGACAGCAATGTCAGTATTCGATAGGATGATTCAGTATTTGAGAACCATTGGAAAACCCAGTGCAGTACTGCCCAATAATGGCCCCAATTTAATTTCAAAACCTGGAAAGATGGAATGGAGCAGAATGGTGTAGAAACTAAATATATTAATGAAGACGTTGCCTCATGGGTTTACTGAGTTCACACCTGGGGAAATTCTGCTCAGTACTAAGAGCAAATGTTTAAATGAGGAAAAACTAGAGTTCCCAACGTTTACAGATTTGGGATTAGCCCAGAAGAAAGAATTGGTAAAAGAAAAAACAAAGCCGAAACGAGATCTAAAACGAGCAACCTGAAGTTTTCCATGTTCAAAATTGGAGACTATGTTCTTCTGAAGACCCATGAATAATCAGGTGAACTTAACCACGAAATTTCTAAATTTATGTATATATAATGGGCCATTCACAGTACAAGACACACCTCACAACAATGCCTACTATTTAATCTACCCAGAGTCAAAGAAGCTCCTTGATGTCCATAATGTAGTGGATCTCAAACTGTATGTACCTAGGAATGAATAAATGAAGAAATCATACCAGACTAAAAATGTGTATTATGCTGTAGATGAAATGTATCTATCTTATGAAGCTACCATACTGTATTTAACTGTAATTTATGTTCCTATAAAAATGTTGTTACCTATGTAAAATTGCTGTTACTATCTTAGAAGTTTCAGATTCTAAAACCTGTTGTAAAATATGTGAAACCCTGTACTGAAAGTGCTACAAGCAAATGTTGCCAAATTGAAAAGAAATGTGGAATGCCTTAAATACAGAATGGGCAGCATAGAAGACTTGCCAAAGTGGGGAAAAAAAACTGTTTATAATAGACTGCCAAAACCCAAAATGGGCAGCCAATTGATTAATGTGATATGTAATTTGTTAATGTTGTCAAATGCAGTGCAAGATGCTATTGCAGGTAGCAAAATCATTTTATTTTCATATCTGTTAGTGTTGTATGTGTTTCGCTACAGTTTTCAAAGAGGGACTGTGTTTCAAATAAAGGCAGTAAGAAAAGAATAGTAGGTTCAGTTTAAATATGTTTGTTTATGTAAATATCAAAGAATGGACTACTATTATTAGAATCAGCATTGATAGTTTCCTCCTTCGTAAATTCAAAATCATGCTATAGGATGTGTTGCATGTACAATGTCAAATTGCTTGTGATATTTGTAGGGGGTATACTTTTATGTGTATACCTACATTTCTTAATGCTTACAAAATGCTACTCAATATTCTTGGCAATACAGATAAATTTTGGTTACTACTCAACTTACTGTTTCACAAAATGAGAGTCAGATGTGACAGGTGTAAATAATTGAATAATGTTGCTTATGTCTTGTTTTGGTAATTACGTGTATAGAGTGTATAGTGTTTTAATGTGTTTTGCAATGTATTCTTTTCATGCTCAACTCTGGATGAAGTGATTATTATTTTCGACTGCTTGGCACCATTAAGGTGTTATTGATGTTTGCGTAGCAGGAATCTTCAGTGAACCATGGGGCATATGTAACATCCATTTTTGACCTACTTTGTATTGATATTTCTATTTGTAGAGTTGCTTATGTAGAGTGCTGTATCTGTCATATGCAGAGTGTTTTACCTGTCACGGAAATTCTTAGACAATGTATACATATTTCAGTTATGTGAACTTTTTGAACAATGTTCAATTTATGCTTATGAATGAAAATAACTCCCGGAATGATTATTATATAATGTACTGTAAATGACTTGGTCCATAGTTAGGGAATGCAGGGTTGAATGTAAAATATGTGGGGAATCCCTGCAGCTACAGAAGTAGCCTGGCAGAATGGAAAAGGTGTCGTTCACGCAAGCGGCAACTCGTCCCTTGCGACGGCTAAGGAGTCTGGCTTGAGCAGTGCTGTGGTTAATATCTCGCTAGCAGTAGCAGAACATTGTAGTTCATATTTTTGGAGTATTGAGGCAGAGGAACTTAAGAGTGTTACATATGGACCTCAGATGCTGCATTTGGTGATACCATGTATAAAGACATTGTTTTTGGCCCTGCAAAAATATAATTCAGAAGGTCTATAACAGGGCGGGGCCAACAGTACTGCGATGACTACATCGCTGCCATGTTAACAGCCACTGCAAATCATGCCACCAGTGGCAGTGCCACCAGCCTTCCAGCAAAATGTTTATATTTGGCACTCTGTAAATGGACCAGGTATTTGTGAAATTTGGTTGATTTTAATAATAATCACGGTATTGCTAAAAGCTCTATCTTGCACCTGTGATTATCCCAAATCACAAACCTCACCAGGAATCCTATCCTAGTGAATTTAATTCCGAGTGAGCTAATTTATTATGAAAAGACTATTCAGCAGCCGTAAAAATAGTTGTGATTGCTTTCTAATGTGTGGAGTTATTGTGTTTCAAGTTCAGTTTAATAATTTGAGAAATACACCACTTCCAGTGCATTTTTAAATCGATCTGCATTACTTTTCTTAAATACTTTGGCTTACTTAAAAACTGTCCAAAAATAGTAAAGTTGTTAGTTAAAAGAATAATAATAATAATAATAATAATAATAATAATAATTAGAAGTGAAAAAGATTATTAATTGTTGCATTTATGCACTTTGATCAGAATTACAAAGTTTTATTACTGTTCATTCCATGAGAAGGTGTTTGAACTTGAATTTAATGGTGTTGGCATTTGCCCACCCAACTATATTTTGAGAAGGTTAAAAGACTACTTTTCAAAGCACATTTGTTATTTGAAGAGTTATAGTTTGTTGTGCTTCACTTAATGAATAATTATTGATGAGAATACTCACCATTTTCCATACACACTTGTGAAGATTTGTTAATGAGCGTGGCTCTTCCAACCATGAAACTTTGAGGCCCTCGTGTACTGAACTAGTTAGTTAATGAAGCAAAGCAAAGGTACCTCCACAGCCAGTGTAGTTAGATTTGCATTCTGTTTAATTGCTTCAAACTGTGTCCAATAAAGAAATATTTACTGCATTAGCTACTTAAATGTAAGCTGGGTAACGTAAAGGTATAGAGACCGTGTACTAGCAACGATGTTATATGGTAGGATCATAATAGACCTCCTGATTTAAATCAATCATTTCATGCTTTGCCCTGTTTAGTATTGCTATTAGTATCATGTGTGTTGGTGACTGGTTCTATTAACTGCTGCATCTAGTTCATTCAAGGCAGGGCTTAACTTTTAAACTTTTAGGTGCCGTAAGGCGCCCCCTTCTATCACTCCCCCCACTGACCACAGAGAGAGACTTGTGATAAGACTTACAATGAGAAATTCTTTCTTAAATACAGTTCTGAAATTCAGGTTTTTTAAACCATAATATCTTATAATCAAAAACATAACACCACAAGGTTCCACCACCTGCCGTACCAGTGTCACTTTGCTCCATAGTTCTGCTTCACACGTATTGGCACCAAGTCATACTCACGACATCACGTTTTCAAATGCTGCCAGCCACAACGTTCAAACAGTTTCTTTGTAGCTGCTCTATGAACGTGTGTTCAGTATTCATCAACAAGGCATTTAGCAGTTAATGACTAAGATATTCCTGCTCCATCTGGGTCTAGTACAATTTCGATTTCCCACGTCTTCACGCAATGTTAATTCTGTGAGCATTTTGTACCATAGCAGCTGATCGTTGCGTCGCGCCTGCATTGATAACAATGCAAGATAAAGTTAAAACATTCTCCCCTCCCACTTCCTCACCCTGAGGCTGCCGTAATCTTTCTCCTCTCCTCTCGTCTCCTCTCCTCCCCACATGTTACACTGCCATGGGAAAAGACTATATGTAATGTTCTTCAGTCAGATTTTGTCATTTGAAACTTTCATGATACTGAGTGAAAATGAAATCACAAGTTTTATTTATACAGGTAATAAATAAATTCCCTTCTGAATGTAAAATGTAACTAATAGACTAAAAATATCTATGATTTAACTTTTACACTCGTAAAAAATTTAGTTGTTCCTATGTTACTAGCCAAAGAGAAAGGTCTTTACCATTTAATTAACATGAGACCCTACGTGTAAAAATTGAACTGAAAAAACACTATTGTTCCCAGAATGAGATTCCCACTCTGCGGCGGAGTGTGCGCTGATATGAAACTTCCTGGCAGATTAAAACTGTGTGCCGGACCGAGACTCGAACTCGGGACCTTTGCTTTTTGTGGGCAAGTGTTCTTTATGTTATAATAATCAGGAAATGATAAACTCGTCATAGAGATGGCAGATTTGTTCTTTTCCATAAGCCCATAGTGTCTTAACTGAGAAAAACATACTTCATGGGTAGCCACTGCAAACTGAATATTTATTTATTAAACCACAAAAAATCAAAAGGGACCTGTTATTATAAATGTTAACACATTTGCTGCAATCTGACCGAAAAATGTTTTACATGTAGAATACATCTTGTAGGAAAAGCAATCAATGCATTTGGCATTGGGAGAGAATTATTACAAAAATAAACATGCACTTATATTAAAATCAGCTTCACAGTGAAGTCGACCATTTCAGTCAAAGTCGCACTTATAACAATCATCCATCTTTGGCGAATATTTTACAAAAATGTCAAAGCTTCTTGAGTTCCATTATAGCTCTGTTAAAATTACTTTTTCATTTCCAATAACATACTGTGTATATAAAAAAATTAGTTTGTACGTTAAACCATTATTTAAACAATTTTACTTCAGCGGGCTGCACGAAGATGTTATACTGTTTCAAACAGCAGTTGAAAACTTCAAGAATCCCACATCACAGTAGATTTTTAGCTCGATTTGCCGTTCAACAATTAAACCGCTAATGACCAATAAACTGAATCGGTGGGATTGAGTATCGATCTGTTAACTCATATATGATAAAATTACAAATGATTCCAAATCAAGAATATCACATTAATAATAAATTGTACCGAGCGTTAATTTTGAGATTACAGTTTTGTAGTTTGAAATATGAATTTCATTTCCCTTCACTCATAAAATAACGAGTCCTGTCAACATGCAGTATATATCTTTGACCTAAGGGTATACAACTTTGTTTAAATATTTCCCTTTAAATTTTATTACACTTTCAACACAGTGTATTAACTTTAAATGACAAACATCTGTTATCCTGACAAAAGTCAGTGGCATATGAGGAGTCAGTTTATACAGAATATACATTGTGTATTTATTGTTAAAAAGTACCTTTTTAGGATGTATTATTAACTGAACTCATAGTTTTAACTAAGTTCATACTCAGTGGCTCAAATAAAGGAAGAAAAAGTAAGCATTGTGAAATTATTTTAAACACAATCAATGGAGATGGATTACGAAAAACATTTCCATAATACAGAATTATCCTCATTATACACTTTATCACTTCATGCTTTTGACTGTGTAGCAAGTGCAGAATGATATCCCTTCACCATCCAAGACGCCCATTTTCATATCTAGCTACAGGAGGTCCCAGAAGTCTGATGCGTAATGAACTACAAACAGTGCAGATGTAGAGTGACGATCTCAGTGGTGTCATAATTAAGTTCATTGCAGAAATGCCACGTTCACACTCTGCAATCGACACTGCAATGCTGTTTATTATTGATACAAAATTTTTGAACATTGGTGGCTGTACAAGAACAGTTGGCACTTCTCCACTTAGTAGTGGTTTCAGACCCTGTTTGTACTCCCTGAAGTCCTTCATTACTTCAGAGGGCTATTAATCTTAAATCTTTCACACATTCGAAAAATCTCATTTTCTCCATAAGTGATTGATATGTTTTTAGGCCACAATTTCAGGTGAATGGCCTTCATGTAGTTCATATCATCATCGTAGCTTTCAGATGCATTCACTGTTGATAGCAACCTGGATCACAAATTATTTGCCAAGCTGCGATTAAACTGTTCATCAGGAATCTTAGAAATAATTGTTCTTTGAGAAAGTTTAACACATTGAAAGTTCATATTTTCCAGTGCAATGTTAGCTACATTTGCATGTTGTCCCATTGCATCAAACAGACTTTCAAACACTTTTAATAAAAGTGTAATGTCGTCGTGAGCTTGAGCAAGGTTAACACTTGATCTTTGAAGCTGTAGGGATAGATCGGCCAACTCTTCTAAGGCATCAGAGATTACAGCTAGGTTGGAGACGAAAGTTGTAGATGACAATGTATTACAAAGCCCTTTGTAAGAAGACCGTTGTTTTGAGTCTCGTTTCGTGTCCTCTGATACTTCTAAAAAATGACTGTACAGAGCCCTGCAATCTTTCCACACAGCTTTTACTGCCAATAAACTGGAGGCCACCCAACGAGTGTCAAAACACATGACCAATTTTTAAATTTCTAGCTCCAAACCTTTAGCAGCAACTGCCAACTCACTGCTGTTTTTCGGGGAGCAGCTGAAGATGTTTCTAACTTTATCCATGAATATTTTAAAGTGATTAATTCCCACCACTTCTTCTATCGTGTCATGCATGGTGAGTTCTGAACGATGATTCAAACAATGCCAGATGAATAAGTTTGGAAAACATCAGCTTTGCAAGGTCAGACTTTTTTCCTAACACGACAGAAGCTCCATCGCAAGTCAAAGCGATTAAATGGTCTTTCAAAAACTCACAGCCTAGTCCTAGTGATTCTAACTGCTTTAAAAGTTCTTTCAAGATATCAGATGCTGTTGTGTCATTTAGCCCAAAAAGTCGCAAAGAAATTGTCATGGCGTTTTCCCTTTTAACAATGTTCTGAACTAGACAATCAAAGCTTTTTTGTGTGAAAGTGAAGTGGCTTTATCCAAAAGAAGTGAAAATTTGGAGTCACTTTTTATTAAATTATTTATTAGATCTGATGTCATCTGGTCAGAAATATGAATCACTATATTAGATCAAGCAACATTTGAACATAGTATTCGGCCCATATCCAAACCAATTTTAATTTGGAGATCAATTTCTGTCTGAAACTCATTAAACAGTCTATTTAACTTTGCTTGCTTATAAGCTGTCCAAAAATACGCTCAGTAACAACTTTTTGTTCCTTTACTGTGGAAGCGACGGAGTTCTGAATGTGATATTTTTCTGCGTAGTCTGGATTTTGTTTGCTAAACCGTGAGCTTCAAATGTGCAGTGATCAAACAGTTTTTTCCTAAGAGACGTTATTTGATCATGTCCCACATGAGCTTACAGTTCCTAAAAGCCATTGCTCACTCAGTTTTAACCGTTTTGTTTTTTCAGCACCTAGTGTATATCTACAAACTTGGCCTTTTTTTAATAATCAACCACGGGTTTTTAGCTTTATAATCTGTACATTGTTCGACAGACCGACAATCTGGCTTTCCATCATCATTACAATTATCAATACTGTCTATAGATGTTTTGTCTGTATCCATATCCACCAACTTATAGAAATTTTCATTTTGCAACAATGACATAGGAGAAGGATTGTCTCCTTTTTTGTTTGCATCTTCTTCTCCAGCCACAGCTGACGTCATGGATTCTACATCTAAACTGTGGTTTTCATTGCCCTCACTAACGTTTTGTCTTTTAGGTTTAAAGAAGTCACTAATTTTTGTAGAGATATACATTACTATTAAACTCTCCTGTCCACTGAGTTACAATGTGTAAATAAACACTACGAACAAACCAAAACAATGCTGTCGGTTCTGAGCAGAACAACTGCACTGCAAGCGATTGACGTACAGAGAGTGATTGAGTAATATTGTTGAACGTGAATTCCTGAAGTGCCTGTTGGATTGTTTGTTGGCTTCTCTGTGAGGCAGCGATGGCTAACAAGGTAAACTGATTCAAATTGAAAAAGCCATAGACACGACCTGTCTGAATCGTGGACTAAAAAGACTGAATTCACATAGAGACATACAGACAGGCAACTGTAATGCGAGAACTACTTATGGGATTTACTTGTTTCTTTCTTTAACTCACAGATATATTCATTTACTATCTATTATTATATATTTAGCTACTTTAGGTAGCACAAGAAATAAGCCGTGGCTATAATTGTAAGTCAAGTCGCAAGAAACTGGGCTGCCGTCGTGCTCCTTACACTATTAGAGCAAAATCATTTGATTTTTTAATGAATTGTAGACCTCAAAAAGAACCACAAAAAGTCAGCAAGAGCATGTGTTTGTCTTTCACAGTTGAGTCACACTCAATTTTTCTGCTTTGTGGGTGTTTAAACAGCTGACTTCAGAAGACAAAAATCATCATTATTCTTCAACCTTAATCTTTTATTTAGGTACATCTTTTTGAGCTCTACAGTTTGGTACTACATAACGTGATATAGTTCTTATGGATTATGTAATGTATTTCAAGAGAGCATGCTGGCAGAAAACATTTTTACTTCATATAGCTGATGACATTTAAACGGCTGAACAGACTTTCAGAAATATAGCTAAGAACCGTCCCCATTAAACCAGCTTTCAAATAAAAAAACGGCTTTAAAATTGGAACTTTCGTTTGAGAACTATGTTGGGGCAGACAGACAGACTTAAGGGTCAAACATATACATGTCTGTTCTGCATTGGGAGTTCAAATTTGCCCCCTGTGGGAGCTCCCCTCTACTGTATAGCTTCAACCATGTTCTAACGAGGGTGCGGGCAGATAAAGACAAAGGTCAAGAGTGCCGTGGGCAAAGGGACATATCGGGTCGCAAGGCTGCCAACTTTTAGTCATGTTTGCTCCATTCGCACATATGATTTTTAGCTGTGACGTAAATTACAACATGGAATAAAATGATTTCGTGAAAGCACATTATAAAGACGTTCAAATTCAAACATGGCTTACATTATTTATTTCTCATTAACACACATAACATGAGATGTTGCCTTGCTACTACATTGCTGAGGTTGTTGGCAGTCGTATACAAAAGGCAATATGCACCAATCACAACTTTAGAATGATACTCCAATTATCTTGGGTATACTGTACGTGCGTACACACACACACACACACACACACACACACACACACACACACACACACACACACACACACACACACACACACACACACTCTCTCTCTCTCTACCTCCTGCCCGTCACATCATGTTGGCGAGCCATTGTCATGTTCACTTGTGCTGGTGCAGCGGAAAATTACGGTTACGGTTTGATTTAATACACATGTACTACTTCAAATCTCCGGTATTGTACTGTTAAAAAAAAAGGGGGGGGGGGGGAGAAAAGAGAGAATTAGAAGAAAGGGAGTTTCTGGGAGGTGCCAGAATGCATTGTGGCCAAAATTAAGCCCTGATTCAAGGTACATGTTGTTGTTAGGCATATGCTACAGTTTGCAATCTTATTGGCCATTTGTTTGACCTCCAAATTAGTATTACATTTATCTGCAAGGTTACGTTGCTCTGGTGTAATGTGAACAGATATAAAGAAACAGGTGTGTGTGTGTGTGTGTGTGTGTGTGTGTGTGTGTGTGTGTGTGTGTGTGTGTGTGTCAAGGAAGGTTAGGTTAGCCTTAGCACTGCCTTCTGCTTTATTACATTGTTTGACAAGAATTCCTAATTAGGCTGGCGACTGACATTAATACATAACTAATATGTAATTAATAAGACTTGCTTTTGTGCTGGAGAACATCTGTTCCTCACACAAATGTTAAGTGTTGGTTATACTCTGCTGGAGTGTTTTGGAAACGAATCCCAGTCTGTTTGTCCTGTTCCCATTAGGTTATATTGTGGTCACAACTTTCTCAAAAATTCCTCACAGCGGTTTAAGGTTAGCACTGATTGCCTTTTATGGTTGGCCACATTACCGCTAAAAGCAGTCCCTTTGGAGGGGCCCTCCTGCACAATTCCACCACATGTGGGTGGCTGACTTTCTGCAAGGCTGTGCCCTGTATTCTGTGACATTTGTATGGCTGCTTCGGTATCTTGGCATTTTCAGCTCTTCAGGAGGAAGGCAGAGCTTTAGTTGGTAAAGACATTTCCAGCTGGAGTACATCACAACCAGACACACACACTGGAATCAGGTATTGAATTGTAAGGTGTATCCAGCAACAGATGTGCACTCGGAGCACAATTCAGGTATGATAATGAGTGAACTAAATTTTAAGAGAACTGTTATGAGAATTCAGTGTGTAAATAAATAGGATAGCGAAGTACCCAGGAATGGAATGGGAATTTTAACTTCTACGAGGCTCTAGACAACGTGATAATGAACGGCAATCAAGCGAGTATCCACATTTGTCTGCATAATCCGTGAGACAGGAGTCATAGCAACAGAATGCCAGAGAAACACCATCCAGATACTACAGAAGCAACCAAGCACTTGTAAGTGCAATAGCTAAACAGCTCATGAATAGAGCTTTTTGAAAAAATAACAACAACATGAAGAAGAATGGAAGACAAAGGTGATTATCTGTTTGAGGAAGATAAATTTGGAGTAAAGGATCCAGGGATAGTGGAAGGAATGTGTAAGAAAAATCAAGGTATCTTTATTGGATTTGAAGATCTTTACTTGACATTTGACAGCATGAAATAATGAAAGTGTGTGAAATTTTTTTAAAAGGTACATATAAGATATATTGAACAGCAGGTAACATAGAATATGTACAATAATCAACAAGAATTGGTATTCTGAATTAAAGATTGTTAAAGATAAGGATGCAGGTAATCTTCACACACGTTCAGATGAACACTGAAGAATCATTGGTGGAACTGAAGAAACTTATAGCAATTTAATTAAAACTGAAGTTGAAAAGGATATCACTGATAAAATTCACTGGTGATATTTCTGTGTTCACCGAAAGTCAGACTGAATCACCAGAATTGGTGAATGTAATAAACAGTTGAATGAGTGCCAAATCAGGATTAATGAATGGAAGAAAGAGGAAAGTATTGGGGTGTGGCAGAAGTAACATTGGTGGCAAAGTTTACAGAATTAAGGACCACACAGTAGACCACTTGTACGGACTCTGGTACATGTGATGCTAATTTACACTGAGGGTCAAAGCACGGTTGTTATAAGGAATAATGTAGCATGGAAAAACAGGAGATTCCCCGCAAAACAAAGTTACTAATATCAAAGATATGCCTTAATTTGTGTTAGACATACCTGAATGTATGCTTGGAGCAGAGTACTGCATAAAAATTAATCATGGATTATGGAAAAAACAAGAGGGGAATCGGAGCATTGTAAATGTGGTGCTATTGACGGATGTTTAAACTAGGTGAACTCGTAACAGAAGAACTATCGAACATCTCTGCAGAATAGGTGAAGATAGTGTGATATGTGAAAAACTGTGACAAGTACAAGGGTCAGCAGAGTAAGTTATATTTGAAGGCATCAGGGAATAACCGCTGTGGAACTAGAGGTGGTTGCTGAGGTTAAAAACTGTAGGGAAAGACAGAGATAGGAAGACGTGTAATTGTGGACTCTGGGAGCTCATGGCACTGCAATTCTGCTGCTCAGACAGACAGACACATTGTCAACAGAAGGCAGAGTTTCCCCTTTGCATGTCTGTGGTTACCGAGACTGGCTGTTACAGCAGACTACAGTGGGGCAACCAAGGTGGTGCACACCCTGGCAAGCTGAGGCTCTGCTGGCGTTTGCTTCTGTTTGGTGATTGCCGAGTATATTTCTTGTTACTAACAGAAACTATAGCAAATTATTGGGTTCTTTCTCCTCTCTCATTCCTGACAAACACCAAAAATGGTCTCATAAATGTGTGTGTGTGTGACCTCTGCTAGACCATTCCAATGCATCTAAAGTAATAGACATTTATCTCATCTGACAGTGTTACACATTCAGTGCACTCATACTCTCCCCATCACTAAATTTTCTGGGCATGACATTGTCTGAATTATTGAAACTTCCTGGCAGATTAAAACTGTGTGCCGGACCGAGACTCGAACTCGGGACCTTTGCCTTTCGCGGGCAAGTGCTCTACCAATTGAGCTACCCAAGCACGACTCTCATTCTGGAAACATCCCCCAGGCTGTGGCTAAGCCGTGTCTCCGCAATATCCTTTCTTTCAGGAGTGCTAGTTCTGCAAGGTTCGCAGGAGAGCTTCTGTAATGTTTGGAGGGTACGAGCCGGGGTACTGGCAAAAGTAAAGCTGTGAGGACTGGGCTTGATTCGTGCTTGGGTAGCTCAGTTGGTAGAGCACTTGCCCACGAAAGGAAAAGGTCCCGAGTTCGAATCTCGGTCCAGCAGACAGTTTTAATGTGCCAGGAAGTTTCATATCAGCGCACACTCCGCTGCAGATTGAAAATCTCAGTCTGAATTATTGTTGGCATTGGTTTGCTGGTCTTGATGAATAAGACACTGAACTGTTGACAATAACTATTTTTCCTACCAACCTATTCTGAACTAACCTCTCTTCCATGGTACTATGATCTAGTCGTGGGGATACCACCTCTGATTGTATGTTTTGATTTTATTCCCAGTTCACTTTGCTGACCCTCATTAAATCTAGACTGAGCATTTACACTTTGCTTTTCAGTATTTATATCTTATCTACCATATAATGTTGTGTGCACGCGCGTGTGCGTGTGTGTTTTGAGGGAACTCACCGCATTTGAGAGACTGTGGCCTGATCAGGTGGAGGAGTCGTGGGCCGCGCAGCAGCAGGTGTCTGGCGAGGTGCGCTGGCAGAGGTGGCGGTGGCAGCGGTGGTGGTTCTGGTTGTGGTTGTGGTGGTTCTCGTTGTGGTTGTGGTGCTGGTGGTGGTGGTTCTCGGCTCTGTAACGACTGGTGCACTGCACATACAGAGAGGCAGGGTGTGAGCTGGCTGGGCGTGTCCTCGTGGGGATGTGGAGGTGGCTCACTATGGCCAGCACTGCTGAGGGACCATCCACACAGGGGATAGGGCTCCAGTTAATACAAATGAATTACCAGTAAGCTAATAACAATCAGTTGTACCATCCGAGCTTTCCACGGCAGTCGCTCAACCCCGTACAACAGGTAGTTCAAATCTAAGTGCAGCCAGAAGGTACATACAACGCCCAATACTTGCACAAAACATAATTACAGAATTACTGGACAGGTTAGCTCAGGTGCTGTCGCCATCAAAACTATCCAAACGGCCTGAATTCCACTCCACCTAAATTGTATGATGATGATGAAGTCCCATATTCCTTGACAGAGTGTAGGGGAACGACGAATGCACCCACATAATGTTACTGTCTTGCAGTTCCTCTGATCTCTTTTCGATATGGGCATTTCACTCTACAAAATGATTACTAAAAGACCCCACTTGAAGCAACTGATTTGTAACACTGAGTCCACAATCAGACTAATATCACGATAATGTGAATATCGAAACCTGTTATAATTAGATGGCAGCTTGTAAACTCAAGTTTATTGCAATAAATGACTTTTTGGAAACTAAGTTTCAACTTGAAATTAAGTGACGAAAACATTTGTATTAAGACTACCATCCAGGATTCCAACTGAGCACCTATTGTCTCTGTTAACTAAGTACGAAAGATCTTAAATATCATTTCAGCCACAGGTAAGCATGTGTGTATGTGTGCATGTTGGAATGTTGAAATGGCTTCGCATTGTGTTTGATGATTCAAACCTAGCAACTAATAGGATTGTTAACTAAGTGCAGTAATACATTACATATCCAAATATAGCAATATGAGAATCTGAACTGTCGAGAAAAAGTATTTTGTTCCTTTACTGGGATCTGAATCCACCACTTCTCATTGTTTTCTAACCACAAATACATGTTAAACATCTGCTTAGTTTAGCTGTAGCAGGATGTGCCCATATATATACTGGAAATAACCTAACAGAACATTCTGTGTAGGGTGGGAATCTATCCCCGCGTGCTGCATGCACCATCGTTGTTGACTGCACACAAGATGATGATGATTATCGAATTCTTTTTCGCCACTTGCTACGAGGTACGCGTTTTAACTTTTCAAGCAATCATTTAAAGTTTTGTGTGACAGACTTGAAATCGACACCAGCTGTCATAGTTGACAAGACATGCAGAGGCGATAAAAATCAAAATTGCTTTTCTCCTCTGGTTTTATGTGCACGACACAATGAAAATCATTGCAGACAACCATGAATACAATGGATGCTAATAACTATGGACATATCCGTGGGAAGAACTTCGTAACACAAAAGAGCTTCATTACACCAGATGTGTACTGTTACATTCTGAGGACTCACATTAGCCTCTGATTTTACGTTTTTTTGTCAGGACCAAACATTTTTGTTTTATGAAGGTAAAGCCAAATAGTTCAAATGCCCATCCAACCATCCTGTTTTAAGTTTTCCTTTATTTTCTTAAACTAAGCAATGCAAATACTGTGACCTTTCCTTTGAAATGGCACTATCTATTTCCTTTCTAACATTTGAGAGCTGTAGATTCTACTTTGTCTCTAATGGTCTTGCAGTCGATGGGATGTTTGACACTTAATTACTTCTTTCTTTCTTCCTCAACATTTCCTATTGAATTAAAGTGCCGCATGATGGCTAATTGGTCACATTTCAAAACATTTGGCAGTAATTGATTGAGCCATACTGGTAAAACCAACCAACTGAAAATGAGAACATTATTTCCTGACGTAATTTCTTTGACACACTTACCACATACGTGCACAAAATAATACAACAAAACAAAACAAACATTTCCAGAATACAAAAGGACTCACAAGCTGAAAACTTACAAACACACTCAACAAACACACACTGAGAACACCACACAGAAAAGAACCAGATGGTACACCATGACCTACACACATTAACACACATAAGCAGAGCCAAAATAAAAAAAATACCACACACACACACACACACACACACACACACACACACACACACACACACGTACACAAACAGATGACATACTTCAATAATTACACTCGAAAGTTTGGCAATAACATTCGATCTTTGGTAAAAACATTTGACAGTCGGCAACAGAAACCAAAACATTGCATTGAAACAATCTTTCAGTTCATAGTGCTGTGGAGTGTGGGAAAAAAGTGCAAATTGGCATTCATAAGAAGAACAACACCAAAAATGCAATGGAAGTGTAATATGTAAGAAATTGTCCACACAACCTGTAAGTACAGTTCAAAACATTACTACTTAATAGGAAATACCAACCACCAGACCTGTTTATAACCTATAGGCACAGTGACAAAAATGTAAATTAAATAGCTAACATATGTACATATTCCAGGCCACTGATAACGCCTTGCACAAAATAAACTCAAAACGCGTATGGCACTAAAATTGTGTTTTATTCAGTTGCTGTCAGATGGTCCATAAGTAAAAATTATCAATATACTGTGACGCACAAAATACTTCATGCACCATTTTCGAAGGTTTAAACAACAATCCTCATGACCTTCAAGAGTACAATATTCAATAAGTCACTCCATGAATACTTTATAGCTACAAATAAAAAATTATGATTGATAAATATACTTATTCCAACCTGCATGACAACATGTCAGACAAAAGTCTATGATATTATGCATGAATCTACCTGTTTCAGTTAAATTATGGGTGGTCCTTTTAGGCTACATGCATCAATGTAGTATGCTACATGAGGAAAATTTATGGACTTTCTTACGCACTTGCACGGTACATTTTTAGGCCTCCTTTTTCCACATGGAATTTATATGGAGGGATTATCTGTGCTACATGAGCTACATTTACTAAAGACAAGCCTCGTCTTTGCCAAGATTGATGGTGTTAATAATAACAGAAGAAATTATAATAATGCATCTCTTCTTTTAGTAAAATTATAAGCCTCTATCACAATAATAAAGAACTAGAAAATAATTAACGTTCCTTGACACAATGGCACACTACTGCAGTTATAAATGTGACAATGGAGAACATTCTGGAAGTTTGATTGATACTTGTTGCTGAGTTTGTTTTGTACGATCTAGTGTTGGTGTAACTTAAACTCTTACAAGATCACAGCAGCTCAAGTGGGAAAAAACACTTCCTGCAGAAATTTCTGTAGCCTACAATAATGCCAGTAGTGCAGCTGACAATTATGTGATTTTATTTCAGTGATTACAAAAACAACTCTAAAGTACATATTAGGTAGCTGAGGCAACTAGTGGCCATTGATATGGATTAACAAGGAAAAGAATGTTTTGTAAAGGCTGTAATGAACCTCCAGGGAAACGGAACGCTCATCCAGTGACGAGGAAACCAGTGGCACTGCATTGAAAGTAGTTTGGTGGTCTGTTAAAATTTCTCTACCTTCATTTGCTTAAGCTCTGTGTTCGAGTCACTGATCAGCCAAACACTTAACAAGTATTAACAGACCCTCTTTGCCTCTGTTGAACAACATAAGGTTCCACTTTCCTTCCTAATCTACAATAAAGCCGACACTCCTTCACTACCTGCTGGAGGAGAGTCGGTGTATGTTGGGCCATGACAGAGGCAGACGTCCGGCTAGTGGAAGCTCATCATTAACCTTTCTTGCACCAGAAATTTTACTTCATCCCTGAAACAATTGTCATGTAAAGTCACAGCACACTTATTTGGACTTGCAATGTTGAAAATGTTGGTGCTGAACTGGGAATCTAACTTGGATATCTCTTTCTGCCATTTTGAACATTTTTCGGACAATACAGTTCCATCGTTTTGTTGGGTCCCCAACATTCCATAGTTATCCAGGTTTCAATGAAAGGGGAAGGTCTGGTTTTAAACACTGGTTGGGTACAAAAATTTTCGCTGTGTGATTTCAAGTTGTAGCATTCGCACTGCAAGTAATATGTGGAAAGCAATTATGATTTTTAGCATTTGTGCATGCAATGTCAACAATAACAATTCGTGCCAATTTTGACCCTGAAACAGGCAGAGAACTTTTTATCCTATCATTTCAGATTTATAAATTCCAGTCCTAGTGGCTGGTGGAAAAGTATTTGACAGGTGTGTAGCCAGTGGTGATAGCATATACAGGGTTAAGAGTCCCAGTCAGCACAGAACTTTTCCTCGCATAATTTCTAGTTCAGACATGAGCATATCTCACTGGTGGTGAAATAAACCGACATTGTGTATCTATATGTGGCTAGAAAACAACATGATATATGCTGGGTTCGAAACGCAGCAGGGGAATACTTTGGTGTATAATCATTTCAGTTTCATCATCCCTCTAGCGGTGAAAAATTTCGATACATAAAATTATAACAGTTTATTGTGCTTCATTCACAATCCCTGCCCAAAACAAAACTTTATGCCCCATCATATCAAGTTTGAAAAAGTGCATATGATGTCACATGCAGTTACAATGATAGTTAAGATCTGTAGTGACCAGATTGGAGTCCTGGATCGCAGTCCAATACAAAAGCATGTAGTTTGAAGCTGAATCTTGCTTTTTGAAATCTCATTTATTGTAATTCACTTCAGTTTACAAGCACTGAGGACCGTCATCTCTGGTAAAGGGCTTTCTGATATTTACATTACTGTGGTATTGGTTTTCATATGGACGATAATAGACAAAGTGCAAGAAAGTTATGTGGCTGCATACAAACCAGGTGGAACGCAGTTCAGGAAATTTGGCTGCTTCTGAGCATGTTAACACATGCATATAAATTTGACAGGCACGACATTCGTCTGATTGTCAAACATTTCGTATTGTAATTAATGTGATACTTTGATCATCAGACATCGTTCAAAGCCTGTCTTAAAACTGGTCTTTGAAAGGTACAGCTACAAAATGGTTGACAGCGTGTTTCAAATTGAGCTGGAGAAGGAATTCAGTACAGCGGGCAGTAAGGCAGGGTGAACCTCGTGATTTGACAACAGAAAGAGGCTGTGGTTGTGCAACAGTTACGTGTCATAACAGTATTACCACATTCGTCTAAATTTCATTCATTAAATATGGTTGACAGGAATTTAAGTATTTTTCAAGTGAGCATCCTCACTTTGTAAGCACACATGAAACCATGGGGTAGTTGAAGTAAGCTGTGTCATTCCCCAGTGATGGAAAAACACACACTAATGTGTGTGTGTGTGGGGGGGGGGGGGGGGGGGGGTGATGAGCAATGTTTGTGATTGATGATGTAAGTTGTGCTGTGAACTTGCTACTGAAATAAAATTATGTTTTGTCCTCCACATACAGTAGGTGTGAATGGTAAATTCCGTAAGAATTTGATGTCTATCTAGAAGGGCTGGCATGGATACAAGGGGGAGTAGGATGAACATGGGATAGTGAGACATCCTCCCCAAAAAATGGGAAAACACTGTATCACTTCACTGTGTGAAGTGGACACTGTATGAAGTAAAAAATAATTCTGCTTACACGTGGTTTTATACATCTTATTTTAATTATTGTTAAAATCATAGGCACCTGTCGTGTATAAAATTTGAGTGTGACACTTTGTATAATTTTGAGAGGTTGGGGGGGGGGGGGGGGGGGTGGTTGAGTGGAATCATTGAAAGACAGAGGCAGTTCCAGAACCAAACATTGTGTATCTGTCTGTAAGTGACACCCAATAGTGTGGGGAAGTATGAGGCAGTGAACTAGGTGAAGATCACGACAAGAATTTATTATACATCATGAAGAGAATTTTTAAAATGTACACAAAGATTACTGCTAGTAAAAAGATTCCCGTTAACAAAAATTTTTTCAAACATAAGAGCTTGAGTAATTTCCCACAGCGTGCATAACGAGTTTGGAATAATATAATGTTTTAAATTTTTTTCAAGAATGTAAACAATTGTAATATGTTTGTTGTTTAAACAAGGAATTTTGATGTTAATCTTTATTGAATAAAAGAGAAAGACACTGAATGATTTACAACACTGGCTCTATGTTCATTACAATTGGTTCAGGGAATGCACAGTGTCATCTCGAACACAAGACTTCTGATATGTCAAATAGCACATAAAATACTACATCATCAATCATCAATCATCATCTAAGACTGATTATGCCTTTCAGTGTTCAGTCTGGAGCATAGCCCCCCTTATACAGTTCCTCCATGATCCCCTATTCAGTGCTAACATTGGTGCCTCTTCTGATGTTAAACCTATTACTTCAAAATCATTCTTAACTGAATCCAGGTACCTTCTCCTCGGTCTGCCCCGACTCCTCCTACCCTCTACTGCTGAATCCATGAGTCTCTTGGGTAACCTTGCTTCCCCCATGCGTGTAACATGACCACCATCTAAGCCGGTTCGCCCTGACTGCTATATCTATAGAGTTCATTCCCAGTTTTTCTTTGATTTCCTCATTGTGGACACCCTCCTGCCCTTGTTCCCATCTACTAGTACCTGCAATCATCCTAGCTACTTTCACATCCGTAACCTCAACCTTGTTGATAAGGTAACCTGAATCCACCCAGCTTTCACTCCCATACAACAAAGTTGGTCGAAAGATTGAACGGTGCACAGATAACATAGTCTTGGTACTGACTTCCTTCTTGCAGAAGAGAGTAGATCATAGCTGAGCACTCACTGCATTAGCTTTGCTACATCTCGCTTCCAGTTCTTTCACTATGCTGCCATCCTGTGAGAATATGCATCCTAAGTACTTGAAACCGTCCACCTGTTCTAACTTTGTTCCTCCTATTTGGCACTCAATCCGTTTATATTTCTTTCCCACTGACATTACTTTCGTTTTGGAGATGCTAATCTTCATACCATAGTCCTTACATTTCTGATCTAGCTCTGAAATATTACTTTGCAAACTTTCAATCGAATCTGCCATCACAACTAAGTCATCCGCATATGCAAGACTGCTTATTTTGTGTTCACATATCTTAATCTCACCCAGCCAGTCTATTGTTTTCAACATATGATCCATAAATAATAAGAACAACAGTGGAGACAGGTTGCAGCCTTGTCCTACCCCTGAAACTACTCTGAACCATGAACCCAACGCCTCCTATTCCATAATCATGTAGAACAGACAATAACTTCCTCCTAGGAACCCGGTCATATGCCTTTTCTAGATCTTAAAGCATAGATACAATTCCCTGTTCCACTCATAACACTTCTCCATTATTTGCCGTAAGCTAAACATATATGGTCCTGACAACCTCTAAGAGGCCTAAACCCACACTGATTTTCATCCAATTGCTCCTCAACTAATACTCGCACTTTTCTTTCAACAATACCTGAGAAGATTTTACCCACAACGCTGATTAAAGAGATACCTCTGTAGTTGTTACAATCTTTTCTGTTTCCATGTTTAAAGATTGGTGTGATTACTACTTTTGTCCAGTCTGATGGAACCTGTCCCGACTCCCAGGCCATTTCAATTATCCTGTGTAGCCATTTAAGACCTGACATTCCACTGTATTTGATGAGATCCGACTTAATTTCATCCACCCCAGCTGCTTTATTGCACTGCAATCTATTGACCATTTTCTCCACTTCCTCAAACGTGATCCTATTTCCATCATCATTCCTATCCCATTCTACCTCGAAATCTGAAACATTACTGATCGTATTTTCACCTACATTGAGCAACTCTTCAAAATATTCCCTCCATCTGCCCAAGGCATCCACAGGATTCACCAGCAGTTTTCCTGACCTGTCCAAAATACTTGTCATTTCCTTCTTAGCTTCCTTTCAAAGACTGCTAATTACACTCCAGAATGGTTTTCCAGCAGCTTGACCCAATGTCTCCAACCTGTTTCCAAAGTCTTCCCAAGATTTCTTCTTGGATGCTGCAATTATCTGTTTGGCTTTGTTTCTTTCTTCAACATAACTTTCTCTGTCTACCTGGGTTCTGGTATGTAGCCATTTTTGATACGCCTTCTTTTTCCTTTTACAGGCTGCCTTGACTGTGTCATTCCACCAAGCTGTTTGCTTCCTCCTACTTTTACACACTACTGTTCCAAGACATTCTTTAGCCACTTCTAGTACTGCGTCCCTGTACCTTGTCCATTCCTTTTCCAATGACTGTAATTGACTACATTCAACTAACTGGTACCTTTCTGAGATCGCTGTTATGTACTCTTGCTTGATTTCCTTACCGTGAAGTTTCTCCACTCTTATCCTCCTACATATGGACCTGACCTCCTGCACTTTCGGCCTCACAATCGCAATTTCACTGCAGATTAAATAATGATCAGTGTCATCAAAGAATCCCCTGAATACACGTGTGTCCCTCACAGCCTTCCTGAATTCCTGATCTGTTATTATATAGTCAATGACAGATCTGGTTCCCCTGCCTTCCCAAGTATACCGGTGAATGTTCTTATGTTTAAAAACGGAGTTTGTGATTACTAAGCCCATACTGGCACAGAAATCCAAGAGTTGTTTCCCGTTCCTGTTGGCCTCCATATCCTCTCCAAATTTACCCATAACCTTTTCATACCCTTCTGTTCGATTTCCAATCCTAGCGTTAGAATCACCCATGAGCAGAACACTGAAATACTGCATAAGTATTAAAATCTAAATGAAAAATAAATGATCATTTATTAGTGTTAGTGGCTATTAGACTTGTATGAACATATGTAACTGTAAGATGGTGCAGAAAAATGGTAACTCTGGTCGCACAGCCACTTTAAGCATCACAGACTATCAGAGGTGGAACAGCAACAACAATGGATGGGATAGATAATGTCATAAGGTGTGCCACAGGAGAATGGAAGCCTGTAGTGTTCACTGGGTGGCTATAGTAAAGCCATAGATCCACTGAAACACACACACACACACACACAGGGGTGGACACCTGTTCGTCGAATACACAGTAAGGCACGGTATTCTGTGTGTCACAGAAGGGAACGTATCCAAGCACTGCGTGAGCTTTATGTAATGCTGAGTACAGAGGCGAACAAAATGAGGTGGGAAGATTTAATTTTATGGGACCAGCTGGAACTGCTGGTAGGTCTGGCCTGTGATGCTGCGAGGTGGTCTCAGTGTGCAAGAGGTGTGAGCAGCCAGACACTGCGGCACCGATGCTTACTTCACCTGGTTTTCTGAACATCTTCCATACAAGCCCTCCCAGCAGAGCATTCTTTTATATTATGTGCCTTTAGAGCAATTAACATCTTCCGTGTACTGTCTGGATTTGGAGAGAACTAAGAATTATCTTGGAATAGTTACTGGCATATGGCTTGCACGTGGAAAGAAAGTGACAGACAACTATGTAACAGCCAAAGCTGTAATACTAAGGTGTGAATAACGATTACTCGGATAGTCTCCTTTACTACACAAAGAAAATTCCACAGGTCAACATCAGCAATATAAAATTGTAGATAAGTTGCCGCCCTCCTCTAATCATTCTGCAGTACACTACCTTGCTCGAGGTGTCGGCTGTAAGTGACTTACTCGGTCATCATCTTCATGCAGTGTGGCACTATTCAAAGGTGTCTCATTGTCATCAGCCACAGAACCAATGGACAACTTTAGAGACCACTTCATGGGAACAGGGCTACAGCAACCCGTACAGGCTGCCGGTTGCAAACTACACCCGTCACTGTGTCTGAGCCTATGCTGGGCAATACAGCTTTGTGTCCACAGCAGTCTGCCTCATGCTCTATTCACACAGTGAGTGTACCCTCTGTCATGACAGTTGATGCTAAAACCTAAACAACCACTTTCTGTATACATGTAGTTTAATATAATGCCCACAAACTGGCTCTTTGATGGCTTTTGTTAGCTAACATACCTGGTAATGAACACTGTTCAGTTTAGGGGTTCGCTGAAACTGCTACACGAGGGTAATGATAGCATTGTGAGCTATCGTGAAATGACTGTCTATGATGGTGTATTTTACAGCAGACACACATCTACGAAAATTCAGTGGGAAAAATTACACAGTTGGAAATACACACACCTAGAACCGAGAGACACGAATCAGTGGGTTGTCTCACACTTACCTGGTTTGTGGTGGTGGATCGTACAGCAACCGGCTCACTTCGATCAAGTCTTCCGGCTGCTTCCGCATGGCATCTGCCCAACCCTGAGTGGCCATCACCTCGTGGGTACGTGCCTTAATAAATTCGATGGCGGCTCGCCTGAGGTCACTGCAGGAGTGGCGGACTGCGAGTACGGCTGCGGCCGCCGCGGTCTCGACGGTCAGCTGAGCGGCCACCTGCCGCTCGCACTCCGCCTTCAGCCGCGACGCCCCGTACTTATCTGCTGCAGCCAGCAGCTGGGGGGCCGTGCCGGGCAGCTGGGGGGCCCGCTGGGTGTACAGGTAGGAGACCAGCTGCCTCAGCACCGGGCCCCCGATGTCGGCAATCCTCACCACGCCAGTGCTCGCCTCGAGGGTGTCGTGGGCGAACATGGCCGCGAACACAGGGCTCCTGTCCGCCAGGACGGCCCTGTGCACCACCAGCCGAGTCTCACCTGCCTCGAGTATCACCACGGCGTCGTCCCCGGCGTCCAGCAGGTCCCCCAGGTCCACAGCCACCGTCTCTGTGATGTCCTTAACTGCTTCCATTGCGGACGATTCTGAAACACGGCAACACGGAGCAGCCCTTTCAGCATACAGGTGACTGACAATACTTCTACGAGTGACAGCCACATCTGTTTCCAGCGACAGTTGATAAATACAGGGTGAGTCACCTAACGTTACCGCTGGATATATTTCGTAAACCACATCAAGTACTGACGAATCAATTCCACAGACCGAACGTGAGGAGAGGGGCTAGTGTAATTGATTACTACAAACCATACAAAAACGCACGGAAGTATGCTTTTTAACACAAACCTACGTTTTTTTTAAAATGGAACCCCGTTAGTTTTGTTAGCACATTTGAACATACAAACAAATATGTAATCAGTGCCGTTTGTTGCATTCTAAAATGTTAATTACATCCGGAGATATTGTAACCTAAACTTGACGCTTGAATACCACTCCTCTGTTGTTCAATCGTCTGTATCGGAGAGCACCGAATTACGTAGGGATCCAAAGGGAACAGTGATGGACCTTAGGTACAGAAGAGACTGGAACAGCACATTACGTCCACACGCTGGCACCTTTTTATTGGTCTTTTTCACTGACACACATGTACATTACCATGAGGGGTGAGGTACACGTACACACGTGGTTTCCGTTTTCAATTGCGGAGTGGAATAGTGTGTCCCGACATGTCAGGCCAATAGATGTTCAATGTGGTGGCCATCATTTGCTGCACACAATTGCAATCTCTGGCGTAATGAATGTCGTACACGCCGCATTACACCTGGTGTAATGTCGCCGCAGGCTGCCACAATACGTTGTTTCATATCCTCTGGGTTGTAGGCACATCACGGTACACATTCTCCTTTAACGTATCCTACAGAAAGAAGTCCAGAAATGTAAGATCAGGAGAACGGGCTGGCCAATTTATGCGTCCTCCACGTCCTATGAAACGCCCGTCGAACATCCTGTCAAGGGCCAGCCTAGTGTTAATTGCAGAATGTGCAGGTGCACCATCATGCTGATACCACATACGTCGACGCGTTTCCAGTGGGGACATTTTCGAGGAACGTTGGCAGATCATTCTGTAGAAACGCGATGTATGTTGCAGCTGTTTGGGCCCCTGCAATGAAGTGGGGACAATGTTTCAAGCGTCAACTTTAGGTTACAATATCTCCGTGTGTAATTAACATTTTACAATGCAACAAACGGCACTGATTACGTATTTGTTTATATGTTCAGATGTGCTAACAAAACTAACGGGGTTCCATTAAAAAAACAACGTAGGATTGTGTTAAAAAACATACTTCCGTGCATTTTTGTATGGTTTGTATTAAACAATTACACTAGCCCCTCTCCTCACGTTCGGTGTGTGGAATCGGTTCGTCAGTATTTGATGTGGTTTACGAAATATATCCAGCGGTAACGTTAGGTGACTCACCGTGTACAGTCCATCCTTAGTCGGTTCCAGCAGTACCACACCCTTTCTGTCCGACTGATGCCATTGGTGAATAACAGCAGATCTTTAATAATACCATTTTCAAGCTTTACCTTTTCTTTCAGCATATTTCATTTGGAGAACAAGCTCCAGAAGCGGCAAGGACATTATTTCCATCTTTTTTTCTACAGTGCAATGTTATTTGGTATGGAAATGGTTTGAAATAGACGTCTACCAAAATACTAAATAGGCTGTACAGAACTATAGTATTACTCTATTCAACGAGATGTTCTCTTTACTTCTCCTGTTATTCAAGAAAGCAACACTGTTTTATGACCTGAATCTGTATTATTCGTCATTTAACAAGCAGTCATGCGTGTACCCTTGCAGGAGTTGCTTCACACAGGGGATGAAGCCCGTGCGTCGGGAGACTGACGTGCGTTCACAGTGAAAGGTCGTGAAGTGGGTTCAGCCGAGTACGTAGTTCAAATTGTCATCCACCAGGGTACAGTAGCGGACAGACACATTCAACAAACAGTGAATTGTACTGTTTATTTCTTGAAGGATTTTTCTTTTATGGTTGTACAGTTTTGTGTATGTTTTTAGTAGTGTGGATGATGTGTGAATGTGGTCTAAAGTAAATATGTAGATCACTGTTATAGTGACAAACGCCGTACGAAGTAACGTGAGAAATTTTTAATACACTGTGAATTAAGACGACGGGGAATTTTGTATTATAGTGTGTCAAGTATGTTTATGGTAAAGGGAAGCTAATTTCAGTGTAAATGTAAACAGTTAATAATGTAAAGTATAAATAAAGTATCAGAATGTCAAATATTTTGGAAAAAAGTACAGTTCGAGTGTGTTGTTTATTGATTTGTTAGTCATGAAAAAAGCGCGCTAACACAGGAGAATAATATTTTTGTATTGGCCTTAATGCAGACTGCGCAATCACAACAGAGTATTCTTCACGCATCTCTTCTCTTGCAAATGGAGAATGCTTACACCAATCCAAGAAGTCAGATCCCAGCCTTTCAATGGTACGGTCGTGTGTAGTATGAGCTCCGAAGGAAGTAGTTGTTTGCCAGTTTCATGTCTGCATGTGCTACATGTCTCAAAAGTGCTTTACAGTGAAGGTAAATAAATTCATTCATAGCGGCATCAACGAGCAGCAATACGGCAGGGCAGCGCTACCAACTTACACGACAAGCGGGGACCCTGAAACTGGGACGGCGGCAGACGGAGGAGGTCTGACACTCAGTTTCTGCACGCCGAGGCTGCAGCATTCGACGAAAGATGAGTTTGTTAGAACTGTTTTGTGTGTGTGTGTGTGTGTGTGTGTGTGTGTGTGTGTGTGTGTGCGCGCGAGCGAGCTGCAGACTGAGTAACATGGTAAGTGATAAAGATTTTGTAAATACGAAAAAAGAAGGATTCTCATTCAGTGGAAGTGCTTCACAAACTAGCACGCTTGAACAGAGAGGAGTAGATGTTAAAGTAAAAGAGGAGGTTTTTGAGGATGTTTCTTTGTTATTTACGGACGGTGAAGTAGACTTTGCTTCAAGTACGTCAGTTGATGTAACTAGTGGAGACAATGAAGATCCTGAAAGTCACATTAAGCCGGCCAGAGTGGCCGAGCGGTTCTAGACCCTACAGTCTGGATCCGCGCGACCGCTACGGTCGCAGGTTCGAATCCTGCCTCGGGCATCTATGTGTGTGATTTCCTTAGGTTAGTTAGGTTTAAGTAGTTCTAAGTTCTAGGGGACTGATGACCACAGCAGTTAAGTCCCATAGTGCTCAGAGCAATTTGAAAAAAAGTCACATTACGCATGAAATACGTAAAAATCAATTGCATGATGACAATATTGGTAGTGTTACTGAATCAAATGTGGATACCAAATTCGGAATTGTACCGAAGGAAAAAGATAAACAGGGAACAGTAAAGCAGAAAATAGAACAAAGAGGATATGTTTGCAGCATTAATGGATTCTATGAAAGATGGACATACTAATTTGGCTGAAACAACTGATCAGAACATCAATGGAAAACTTGAAAAGCAGACTGCGGTTTTAAAATATATGTGGGAAAATTATCTGAAGTCGTTTGAAAGTAAAGTGGATGGCAAAATTTCTGAAGTTGAGAATAACTGCCAACAATCCACTAGAACTGTAGAAAAAGAATTAACAGATGCCTTGAAAAAAGTTGCTATTGGAAACAAACAAAGGGCAGATGTGATAAAAGATAGAGTGCAGAAACTAGGTCAAAATAACGGCGGTAGTGTGTGTGTGTGTGTGTGTGTGTGTGTGTGTTTTAAGATCACAAACTGTTAGGCAGTAAAATCAGTTCTGAATATGCCAAATGTATGACTGAAGTAAGAAGTGTGTCCGACTGAATGGGCGAGACAGAAGAAAATGTTCTTCAGCTAAATAACCAGGTAGAAGAGGTTGAAAATAAGTCTGGTGAGCACAGCAGTAGATTATGCCAAGTTGAAACTAACCTCAGATATGGAACAAAGAGTAGTGGGTGTAGTTTTGTAGCAGCATTATCTGAAATATCATATGTCGCTAACAGGCAGTTTTGATTCAACAGAAAATGTACATCCAAAAGAATTTTGGAATGACTTCGAAGGAGTTCTACCTAGTTTGTGGCCAGACAGACAAAAAATAGGGTTCATTACCTCTCAATTCTAGGAAGAGGCTAGAATTTGGGGGGTTATTGCTACTAAACAGTACGATATTCTATATATATTTAAAGAGGCGTTTTTTAAAGAATTTTGGGGCAAGCAAAAACAAATGAAGTTGCTAAATAGCTTCTGGGCTAGGGAAACGTTTAATCCTAGGAAGGAAAGCTTAAGAAAGTTTGCGTTAAAATGGACGACAAACTTTTCATTTTTAAACGACAAAGCCGAGACAGAAGAAATTGTTATGGGCCTGGAAGGTAAATTGCCCATGAACTGGCGAAACAAAATTATTGCAGCGCCTAGGGATGACGTTTATAAATTCATTGCTGTTTGGAGAGAGTTGACAAGTTGTTCCATGAGGAGGAGCATGCAAATCGTAACATCAGACCACCAAATAATGCAGAACCGCGGCAGAATGCAAACGTTAACAGAATTGGTGTGAGCCCCGGAAACAGCAGGAGGTGGCGCTACCCAACAAATGATAGGCGAAATAATGGGGAGCAGGTGCTCAATTATCGGCCGTATTCTCCGGTGCGAGAGGATGATGATGCGCCAAGGTGACAGCAAATGGTGGTAAACTTAAGAAATGGTACAGAATCCGTTAAACTAAATGCCGTCTGTGAAAGGGCTAGCGTTTACAAGATGGGAAGTAGTAATTTGAACCCGCTAGCAAAACCCTTTGTACGTGTTAGAACTAAACAGGCTGGGACTGTGAGTGAGGAGCAGAAGAAGGTAGTAACAACAGACGAAACGAGCTATATACACACATCTGTACATTTAACGGAGGTCTAGGAGATTTTTTGGACAGACACAAAATAAGCACTGTATTGCAGACGAAACGGGTGATGAATTAGCGGAGAACGTCCTTAGCAACCAAGTTGAAGTCTAGTCATGTTCTGGGGAAGGAATAAGTACAGAAGCTGCAGAATTACAAGAGATTGGTGATGTCAGTATAGAAGAAATACTATTGTCTATAAATGACATTTGTGAGGCTATAAGGGAGAGGCAGGAAAATTGTGACCAAAATGGCGGTCAGCCAACTAATCATGAAAGAAAGAGAGAGAGAGAGAGAGAGAGAGAGAGAGAGAGAGAGAGAGAGAGAGAGAGATTGGGGCGGTGGGGAAGGAGAACACGGAGAATGGCGAAACGCCGGAAATTTTTTTTGAGCTGTCATTAGTGAACAGAATAAATAGTATGGGGGAGAAAAGTGATGTGGGTAATTCTGCAAAAATCTGTGTAATTTCTGGAAACAGGGAAGATTTCGATAGAAGAGAGGTTGTGAACGATTTTTGGAGCAGGGTTCTGACACCAGCAATGAAGGGAAGGTGTTGAGTCAGCCAGTAATCAGTCTGCAAGTGTGGAACGAAGAAGTGCAGTGCTTGGCAGATAGTGGCAGTGGTTTACGTGCTGTGGGTAAAAGTTTGTTAGGATCGTTGCCAAATAGAAATGAAGTTGTAATAATGCCAGTAACGGGGCTGCAGATAATTGTAGCTACAGGAAAAGTTGAAAACCTGTTAAACAGGAAGTTCTGTTGCGATTGAAAATAAATGGTGTACTCCATGACTTCCTTATAATCGCTGATCTATGTATAAAAATGCCAATTGGCGTAGATTTCTTTAACCAGTACAAAGGGAGATTAAGTTTTAATGAAAATGTATTTTTTGAAAGTAATAGAAAATGACTTAACATTTAAACTAGTTGCCCATCCAGCGGAAATAGTAATTTTATTTCCTCAAAAATGTGAAGGCACGTTTTCACAAACTCACTTTGGACTAAAAAAAGGAAAAAAAACCAAATGTGCAGGACTACGCTGACCCCCCCCCCCCCCCCCCCACACACACACACACACACACACACACACACACACACACACACACTTAGCGTTAAATGAATGTTGCTTTCGTTCTGTAGAATTTTACTCCTTGTTTTCCACATGGCTAATTTGCGTAACAGAAAAAAATGTTACGCGTAGAAAATTCTTTCTACATCTACATCCATACTCCGCAAGCCACCTGACGGTGTGTGGCGGAGGGTACCCTGAGTACCTCTATCGGTTCTCCCTTCTATTCCAGTCTCGTATTGTTCGTGGAAAGAAGGATTGTCGGTATGCTTCTGTGTGGGCTCTAATCTATCTGATTTTATCCTCACGGTCTCTTCACGAGACGTACGAGGGAGCAATATACTGCTGGACTCTTCGGTGAAGGTATGTTCTCGAAACTTCAACAAAAGCCCGTACCGAGCTACTGACCGTCTCTCCTGCAGAGTCTTCCACTGGAGTTTATCTATCATCTCCGTAACGCGCTAACAGTTTCGCAAACCGTCGACTTTTACACGCATGTTCGGCACAAACTGTTCTCCTGGTTCACCGATGACATTGCAATTCTGTCAGAGACAGCAAAGGACTTGGAAGAGCAGTTGAACGGAATGGACAGTGTCTTGAAAGGAGGGTATAAGATGAACATCAACAAAAGCAAAACGAGGATAATGGAGTGTAGTCGAATCAAGTCAGGTGATGCTGAGGGAATTAGATTAGGAAATGAGACAAAGTAGTAAAGGAGTTTTGCTATTTGGGGAGCAAAATAACTGATGATGGTCGAAGTAGAGAGAATATAAAATGTAGACTGGCAATGGCAAGGAAAGCGTTTCTGAAGAATAGAAATTTGTTGACATCGAGTATAGATTTAAGTGTCAGGAAGTCGTTTCTCAAAGTATTTGTGTGGAGTGTAGCCATGTATGGGAGTGAAACACGGACGATAAATAGTTTAGACAAGAAGAGAAAAGAAGCTTTCGAAATGTGGTGCTACAGAAGAATGCTGAAGATTAGATGGGTAGATCACATGACTAATGAGGAGGTGCTGAATAGGATTGGGGAGAAGAGGAGTTTGCGGTACAACTTGATTAAAAGAAGGGACCGGTTGGTAGGGCATGTTCTGAGACATCGAGGGATCACCAATTAAGTATTGGAGGGCAGCGTGGAGGGTAAAAATCGTAGAGGGAGACCAAGAGATGAATACACTAAGCAGATTCAGAAGGATGTAGGCTGCAGTACGTAGTGGGAGATGAAGAAACTTGCACAGGATAGAGTAGCATGGAGAGCTGCATCAAACCAGTCTCAGGACTGAAGACCACAACAACAACAACAACAACAAGGAAAATCTTGTTTCGCTAGCTGTCGATAACTCAAGAAATTAGTACCAATGGAGTCAAAAAAATAAGAAGGGAAGTATAAGTACTGATATATCGCCAAATATAAAGTTCCCTGTGTTTACGAATTAGCAAAATATTCTCCTTGTGTGCTATCATTCGCCGACTTTTCGTTTCGATGTCTCGAGCGGTTTAGGAGATACGAGAGATGTTGCGCGTATTTCATTCTCGCGGGCGTGAGACGAAGTGAGCGCGCTACATAGGATCCGTTTTCTCGAGATCGGAGGCAGATAGAGACCTCCTCCCAAGTCTAAACAAAAATTCAGCATGTTGGCTAAATTTCAAACGCAACAACATATGGTTTAACCAAACGCAAAATCATAGCGACCCTTATTTTTCATTGCAGGCTTTTCGAAGTTTGCGTAGCGTCTTACTATAATGTGTATATCGGAATAAGTATGACAATTAGCGAGATGACGGGCACTTGGCCACGAAGCTGCCATATAACGCTACAAGCAAGTAAAAAATGAAATATTTTTACTGAGTAGTTTCTGTAAAATCGTTTGAGAAAGATTACAGTGTGCGCGGGCTTCGTTTCTGTCAGCGTGGAGCGCCGTCAGCCGGCGCGTGCAAAACACGTGCACGCGTCTCGACCTGCGCGCCACCCGTGATTCGTGCGCGTCGCGCTGTAGCGTCGTGTCGCGCCCAGGCCTAAAGACGGCCCTTCCTCAGCAACGGGCGGGCTGGCACCAGCGGGGCTCTGGTGGGAGTGTCGCGGACTCGGTGGCGGCAGGAACGCACTGCGGAAGCGTGGAGCAGGAAGGAGGACGCTGACCGCCAATCGACGAACCACATTCACCACAAAACCGTACAATTTGTGTTGTCAAAGTACGCCTGCATGTGAACAATTACATTATTTATACAACCTGAAGGAAACTGTTGTTCCACCCGTAAACCGTAAATTTTAAGTGGTTCCAGTGTTTCCTGTTACGAATGTACCGGTATACTCTCGTCTGCATAATTGTTAATTCGTTACATCGCCCCTTACGCGTAGCAATCAAATCTAAACATGAAGTACTAAAAACTAATATTGCGATGCATAATGTAGCAGGAATGAGCTACCACCTGCATCTTCAAACCTAAGGCCACTTTACGGTGTGTGGTGGAGGGTATTTCGTACACCGAGGCCATTCTACTCTGCGCCTCGCTGGCTTCCCGCCCACCCCCGCCGACTATCACCAGCGTGGCCGCGTGACGTCACCTCCCGCCGCTGCCGACCCTGGACTGGCGACACGCACTTATCTGCACCCACCGCGCGGACGCCCGCTTCCTGCCGACAAACCGCAGTGCCGCAGTGCAAGCGTGTCTCCTCGACGCTTTCAGGCCTGCGGCGAAATGAGCGCGACGAGAAAATTCGAGAAACTGCAGCCTACACACGGGCTTAGCGCCGATGACGCCAGCCACGTACCACTCGCGAGCGGCACAGCCAAGGCGGATGGGAGCAGTGAGTGGTACCCTCTGCCACGCACTGCCACGCGGCTTGCCGGCACGTACATACAGACTTAGGTGTTAGACTTGCAAGTTTGCTGAAAGTCCTACAGCGGCATGAGGTACAGCGCAGAGTCTCACAAGTCACATCCAGTATAAACCCCACGCCACGGCCGATTCTGTCAAGACTACAACTCGCACTTATACTACACGTGTAATCTATTACTTTACAAATGCGCCACTGTCTCGAATATTTGACGTTATGCATGGAAGCGAGAGAAACTTTTGAGAAGGTTTGAGATAATGTTCAAACTGTTGCAAGTTGCCATGTGCTGTCATTCCCAGACAATCGATGAACGTATCGTGGGTTATTTGGGCTCCACGAGATGCGATGGCAATCTCCGTATCTGTCTCGTTGAGCGTAATACTTGTCTCGCTGTAAGAGGGCTTTAAACACAAGTTTGGACCTCTTAGCGAGCAGTTTACGACATAACTTTTAAATTCGCCGGATAACAGAGTGAAATACTGAGAATAAAATTTTTTTGCCTCCAGAAGTCGTTTGAGGCGCCTTATTTAACGAAATGGGTTCATCTACGTAACTATTTGTAAGAGGCTTGTACAGACGACGTGGGGCATTTGTAGTTTGATGTAGGCTTGTCGATATAAACGAATTTTATTTAGCCAATACGGAGTATCCTACTTACTTCACCAGAGTACTTTCAGTCACAGTTTCACTTCTAAACATGGAATAAAATTTCCAGAGTGAAATTCCAGAGTGTGCACTGATATTGAACTTCTTGGAAGATTAAAACTGGGTGCCCGACCGAGGCTCGAACTCCCGACCTTTCCCTCTCGCGAGCAAGTGCTCTACCACTTTTTTTTGCGTTTTGTTCGTTGTTGATCGTTGTGTTTGGTCGTTGCGGACGTCACATGACATCCGGTATGGTTCGTTTCTTGATCCTTGGACTCAGTTTTTTTTATTACAGAGGCCAAACACCTCTCTGACCGAACACGCTGAGCTACCGTGCCGGCTTACCTGAGCTACCGAAGCACAACTCAAAACATCTGCTCTACTTCCGCAGCAGAGCACTTGCCCGCGAAAGGCAAATGACCCGAGTTCTCGACTCTCGGTCCGGCACACAGTTTTAATCTGCCAGGAAGTTGCGTGCAATAAAATTTGTTTCGCGAGAGGCCGTGTCTGAGGGAACAAGTAATTTTCCTTCATTTCTATTCTATCACTTAGTAGCAAGCTGAGTTTATTGTACCTAAATGAGTTGTGAAATGCATGTTGCTGCCTTTTCAGATCACTACAACGAAAAAATTTGTTTGTTTTGAGATTAAACTGAGTACATACTGTCAATTGTAACAGCTGTCTGTACTTTGCGGCTCTTTATACTGAATTGAACTATCAGTACCGGCAATAGTTGCAACATTTTTTGCAAACAAATCTCGCACCCTTCAGACAGCACGGGGCGACTGCGCGTCGTCCCCACCTGCTGCTGCGCCCACACGCACACTCGCCCGCCCTCCCGTAGGAAAGCGACTGAGCGCCGCCTCGCTGTCCCACAAGCGGCGGGCCGGGCCGGCCCGGGGCAGCGGCTCTCAGGTCACGTGACCCCCTCCGCCGCCAGCAACGCCACGACCTTGGCGCTTCGTGGCAGCGTTTCATTCCCTTCTCCGAGAAGCGAGCACACGCAACGCTCACTGCGACAGAACGCTGCCTAACGAATGAACATCTCCGTCGCTCGCTTCTCCCTACGTTCAAAATTGGCTCCGAGCACTATGCGACTTAACTTCTAACGTCATCAGTCGCTTAGAACTAGTTAAACCTAACTAACCTAAGGACATCACACACATCCATGCCCGAGGCAGGATTCGAACCTGCGACCGTAGCGGTTGCTCGGTTCCAGACTGCAGCGCCTAGAACCGCACGGCCACTCCGGCCGGCTTCTCCCTACGTCATCGCCTGTATTTTCCGTAGTTATTTTGATTTCAGTCTTAACCGAGAAGCTCATAGGTCACAAGTACATAACGTAATTAATTCGCATGATCTGGCCATTCATCTTATAGCGTTTCAGTTGACTGCCTGCTGCCCTGGTGTCCATGCAAGAGCTTAAAATTTCCTGTCTGCTCCTATGTACTGCGCAAAGTACGACGGTCGAAATGTTTATTTTGCAGCAGCAGTTTTTGCAGTAAGCGGTAGTAATATTTAACAGTTCGTAATAAGAGGGTGTCATCTGTGCTGTGATTGGCTGAGGCAGAACACACTGAGCAGTCGTCGTATCCGGTTTCATACTATCGGCGCTTTGGTGCCACATTTGCTCACTTTGTATTCAAACTTACGTCCAAAGCAGAAAAGGCCACCGAACACTCGATATACCGGCGCAATTTCTTACAATACAACGGCGCAAAATAACCGAATATCAAAACGTCATCCCCGTAAGCTGCAGTTACTTTAGGGTCAAATACCAAGTTTAATTTCCGCCGCTTCAGTGTAAGGCCAACACTGTGGATCACCGCACAAAACTGTTGACGTCATAGTAGTTTTGTATAGTCCTGCCTGAAAAATTTCGTTCCAGAAAAGCCACGTTCATAAACTTTGGCATCAGCTGGAAACACTGTACTATTCGTCATGTAAAGAGTGGGTATTGCATCTCATAATGCGAGAAAAGACCCTACCACACCAATTACTACACTTTTTTCAAGACCTTCCCAGTGACCTCTGCTCGTGTCGAGACAGTATTTGACTGCCGTGTCCTCTACAGAGTCCTGACTACTGGACCGGCGTAAGGGGTCGTGGGTTCTCTCCCAGCAGTTGCTTTCCTGCTCAGAAATCCGCGCCCCGCCGCGGTGTGTAAGAACGTGGCGGTATCTGCTGGACCGCGGCCACACAGGACGGGTCTGAGAATTATTTTTGCATTTTTCATTATTATTCACTATCGTTGTTGGTTCGATTGTTTAGCTTTGCTACCACTCGTTCTCACCCGACGGTAAACTGCTATAAAGATAATAAACATCAAATAAAAATTTGATTAATAAAAAGATAAAAAATCAGCTCCTTATTCTCATATCAAGTAGACAGACTTTCACCCCAATTAATTCTGAGCCGACAGGTAAGACTGCGTACTTCCGCAGGTGATGTACATCGAAGATACCCCTAAAATATAGATACGCTTCTCGTCCAATTTCGCATCAAGAACTTACTTACATTGTACCATGCAATATGCAACAAAGTTTTCCAGATGAATCATTCATATAATTTATGCCACACAACATTTTCACCGTGTACATGATTACGGCGCGATTCACTCTTAAGAGCCTGGCAGAAGGTTCATCGAATTACCCTGCGACTAATTCTTTCCCGTTATACTTTCCCAAGAGCGCGCGAGAAAAATGCACACTTCAAGACGTTCCACGACAACTTTAATTCTCTAGCGACGGTCATTTCACTATGCAGCAAAGTATTCTTGTATTGGCAGGACAAAACTGGTGACTAAATTTCATGAAAAGATCTCGCCCCGACGAAATGGCCTTTCACTTATTGTCATCGCAACTCGCGTGTCATATCCGTGACACTTTCTCCCTTACTTAGTAATAAAACAAAACAAACTGTCCTCCTTTGGACTTTTTCGATGTTCTCAGTCAATCGCATCTGGTAAGCATCCCTTCACCACAGCAAACATTCCGAACGAGGAGACGTCAAGGGATCACCAATTTAGTAATTTGGTACAAGCGTGGTGTCGGCCGTCTCTCCAGTAGCTCTATTGTATCTACTAAGTGTTCTGCCAATAAAATGCGCTCTTTGGTTCGCCTTCACAACAACATTTTCTATGTGTTCTTTCCAATTTAAGTTGTCCGTAATGGTAATTTCAGTCGGCTTTGCATAAAGCTTAACACGTCATTATGTAGCATCAGTTGCTAGTATCCGTACAAACAAGTTACCGTCTCCAAATCATTTTGCATTTGGTTTCCATGTTCTGCTGACCTTACCAGACGGTAAATGTCATAATTTTATACAGTCTAAAATGGCTGCTCAGATTATCTAGTAAAGCAATTACGTACGTCAGGAACGGCAGAGGACCCTCAACACTTTCTCGGAGCACCATAGATGTACCTTCTGTTTTACTCGATGACTTTCCTCGAATGACTACGAACTGCGACCTTTCTGCGAGGAAATGACGAATCCAGTCGCACAACTGGGAAGGCACTCCCTGGACACGCCGTGTCAAATGGTTCAAATGCCTCTAAGCACTATGGGACTTAACATCGGAGGTCATCAGTGCCCTAGACTTAGAACTACTTAAACCTAACCAACCTAAGGCCATCCCACACATCCGTGCCCGATGCAGGATTCGAACCTGCGACCGTAGCAGCAACGCGGTTCCAAACTGAAGTGCCTAGAACCGATCGGCCACAGCGGCCGGCGACACGCAGTTCGATTACAAGTTGCATGTGAGGCCCGCTGTCATGAGCCTTCTCGAAATTCATAAATATGGAATAGATTTGAGATCCTCTGTCGACAACGCTCGTTATTTGGTGTGAAAAAAAGAGCTAGTTGTGCTTTACAAGAAATTTATTCTGAACAAATCGCTTTCTTCGAGGTAACTCATTTTCGAAATTATTCTGCAGATTGATTCCAGTGATGTGAGGCTGTCTTTCATCGCATTACTCCCATTTCCTTTCTTGAGTATTGGTGTGACCCGTGCGGCTTTCCCGTCTTTAGCTACGTATGTTTCTTCGTGTGAGTGGTTGTACGGGATCCATCGGACGTGGCTTGATGCCGACTAATTACTTTACCAAAGTAGAATATTCAACAAGTAGAAGATTAATCACCTCTAACGTATCACTGCACTGTAGAACAACGTCTGAAGCAAGAGATCAAACTGGTAACTGTATCTTTCAGCATCACTCAGTACGGCTGTAAATACGCATACAGAGGCCGGCAGGTTATGTGGGGGTCAGCATGACAATATGACCAGCGGCTGTCTTGAGCACCAGTGGGCAGAGATCGGCAGCACTGTGCGACACGCTTCCGGCACGGGTGCGCCGGCCAGAGTGGTGACGGAGGGCCGACACCCGCCGTGGTTCCACACCAGCGTTAGGAGGCAAACACAGCTCCACTGCAAAACTACGCGCGGCCAAAACCCCACAGCAGAACTAAATTAGAGTAAGGAGAGCCTTATGTGCAGCATTCAACGAATTTAGAACTCAAATCCTGTCTACCAACTTGACAGGATGTACTGGTACCAGGAAGTTTTAGTCCCACTTTAAGTGAATAAATAGGTCGAAACCATCTGTCCACCCCAACCCCCCTGTTTTACACTTCCCTCCACTACTAAATTGGGGATCCCTTGCTGTCTGAGAATGTGTCCTGTCAACTGATGCCTTCTTCTAGTCAGGTTGTGTCACAAATTTCTTTGCGCGGCAATTCTATTCAGTATCTCATTACTTACGTGATCTACACATCAATTCTTGTGCATTCTTCTGTAGCACTGCAATCTAAAACCTTTGTTCCTTTCCTGTCTGAACTTTTTATCGTCCACATTTCACTTCCAGAAAAGGCTACCACTAATACTGCCAGGAAAGACTTCTTAATATTTAAATTTATATTCGAATTTTAAACATTTCTCTTCTTCGGAAACGCTTTTCTCGCCCTTACCAGTGTGCATTTTATATCTTCTCTACTATGTCTACCATCAGTTAAGCATAACTAGGAAAGGTCACCTACTTCTTTTAGCGTCTCTTTTCCTAATCTAATTTCGTCAGAATCGCCTAATATAATCTGGCTACATTGTATCGCTTTTGTTGATGATCTTGTATCTTCCTTCCACGACACTGTCCATTACGTTTAACTTCTCTTCCAATTCCTCAGAAAACCTCAAAAACTTGGATTACAGAGAAAAGCCTTAAATACTAAACGTCCTTTTCCAAAACTGTTTCACTGACGAATATTAGTCCGTAGTTCCGCCTTTAATAATCGCACAAACGTCAAAATAGCAGATATCGAAAGATGCGACCATGTGATAGAAAACCAAGTGGAATCGCAAGAGAAAGTGCTACTGCGCTTTTTCTGAGAACTGTCTTGAGCCGCTATTTCGGGAACCCACACACATTGGGAATGTTTAGACGATTAAACTACAAAGTGACCTGACTTTATAGATATTGCAACTATATGGACAGGAATTGATGATCTCTATTTCAACGTAGGGACGATGCTTACTGAAGCTAATACATACTTCACGAAGCCTAGGAGAATATCTATGATGGATATAGTAGATAAGCAGGTATTAGTATCTTAAGACAATGAATAGGCATCATTTAATTTCGATGTGATGGACGTGAAGGAATTATGGACAAGGTGTAAAATAATTGGAAATTGCTCTCTGAAGCAGTACGAGCCGAGTGAGTGGATTAAGGGCAGTTTAATCACAAAATTGCGGAAAATCCAAAGCATACAACTTCCATGTCATAACTCACTTTGCCAAGTACCTGAGAAAATTCTGATCCCACGGCACAGCTGGGGTGTGATCCAAAAGGAGAAAGTAACCTACTTCCAGCCGCTTTACGGTGTGTGGTGGAGGGTACTTTCAGCACCAGGGCCTTCTCTGCCGCACATTCCCCTTCCCCCCCTCCCCCTTTCACCCACTACTGCCAGTAGTTTTCCGCGGGTGTGGCCGCATTGCGTCAGCTGCTCGGGGAAGTCCCGGCCTCTGTGCAGCCCGGGCTGGCCGCAGCGGACGCAGATGTCTCCACCGGCGGACGGCCGCTCCCTGGCGGCAGACCGCTCTCTCCCGGCGGCTGTGTTGTGTGTCTCCCCAGTGTCCAGGCTTGCGGACACAGTGTTTACTTCCGCGCCTGTCTGTCAACAGGACGCCAGCCGCACCCGAGTATTCTGGCTGTTGTGTCGTTTGTGCCCCGAAAGAGGCTTCCAGCGCGGAAGCTTCACTCTTGCCAGCTGAGCTAGCCGCCCACGCCTTACGACACAACTTTAAACATGTCCAGATACGGAAGCTTCATCTGTCGTGCGTCACAAAATTAAAATGTCAGCAAGTTTTACAACAGTATACGCAACCCCGCAGCGTTCACGGTTCATTCTGTTACCTCCTTTATACGGAAGATATGCAAGCGTCACATCTGACACACTAAAAAACTTACAAAATTGCAATTTGTGATGTTTTTCCGATAGACAATCTGTCTGCGTGTGAGAAACATAACCTCAGTAGAAACGTTACCACCGATCTGTGGTTCATCTAGCTTGGAAAGAGTTTTACATTTATTGTGAAATTTATTCCCATTTCGCGAATCCGAATTGACGTCCGCTATTTGCGAAACATGAAACTTTTTGCCGGAGCGGGACTCGAACCCAAATCCCGCCCAAACTTCCATGTGCCACAAACGGCTCACGTAAATCCAGATTCGTGAAATGCGAATCCATTTCGCTTTATTTACGCAGCTGTAATCGTGAGACGAGAGTGTATGCATCTCCCAAGGGCAGTGTAATGTGATACAGAGATGGTATTGACACAGCCATTGTAACCATCGAGTTATATTTGTTTCAGAGTATCTAGGCGTTACTTTAGCTCGATTACGGACCTAGTTGAATACACTGGAATATGCAGTTGGAACTATCGTGCACTGACGGAGACGGAGACTATTGGGTTAAGATTTCCCACAGCAGTCTTGTCAGGGCGCGAACAAGCGCATACGTCTGTGACGTGGGCCACTTGTACTTTGATAGCGATTTGTCTCTACTTCGAAATTACGCTGTCTGCTTCGCGAGCGGTAGTTTCAGCTGTCATTCCTTGCACAGAAGGAAGGACGTTTCTAAGGCAACCTGTAATTTTCTTTCATTTCCATTCCGAGCTCAGTAGCAAACTGCACTCGTAAATGACGCTAGCAGGGTGGTGTCGTACACATTGATGTCTTCTGATGTCACTTAAACGATGTGAAAACGGCGTCTTCCTTATAGGTAAAACACAGCACATGTCGATAATTTTGAAATTCGTCTCTGCTTGTACGTATTTAAACTGATGTCTGCATGTAACTACCGAAAACAGGAATCACGTTTTTGTGAATAAAGTTAACACACTAGAGAGAACAAGACGGGCTGCATGTCGTACAGAGAAGTGTGCCCGCCGATATGCAGCATCTAACACCACAGCTCTAATGCTCTACTGATTCATTTTGCCTTTTCTTTTATTTAATGTCAGATCGTTGAGTTTCTGTAAATGATGTTTGATTGAATCGATGACAAAATTGTATAGTCCTTTCTTTGTAAAAACTCTGATGTCATGGTTTGATTCTATGCAGTGTAGTGTATCTACCATTTAAATTATTTGTCTCATTCGGAGGGAGACGAAACTTAATGTATATAATTGTAATTTTGTTTAAATAATTTTTTGTAGAAATGTCAATATATGCTAATGTTCTGTTTTTTTAAACGTTTGTTTGCTGTTATGTAAACTACTGACCTTCATTTAGGGTTCTTAAGTTATTTCATATGTAAAAGGTGTTGTGGTTCCCCTCGGGAACGGAACTCCGTAGCACGCGCTAAACGTGGTGGGCATGGACAGAAAGGTGGAACCAAGAGTCAGTCGGGACCGAGCTACCAAACTGTCAACTGCTCATGTAAAAGTTGTGTATTGTGCTGGTACCGAGAGAGGCTTTCCGTGGCGCTTTCCAATGCCTCGGATGGATGGATGGATGGATAAAGAGCTGGAGCTATTCTTGAATTGGTATCTATCATCGCCACCAAGAAATGACAGGGCCCAGCAGTTCTACCTGCAAATCCACCTACCTACATGCAATCGCCACCACATTGCGCAGCCACTGAAAAGGAACCAAGCAATAGTAGAAGTGTATGGTGAAGGATCAGCTCATTGGATGTTTTAGTGTCGGCAAATACAAGGTAACTTATACTCTAACTCTTATACCTACCTTGATTTTTTTATCCTTAGTCACACAACCTCTTAGGGTCCTTCCCATTCTAAAGTGATTACCGAGTGTCTTTATTGAAAGAACATTTAAAGCTCAGTGTTTGAGCAGAACTGAGTAATACAGTAAATAATGCTTGCTGAAAATAATTTCTCTATTAAAACTGCTTATTAAAATTTTATTGCCAACTTCTAAAGTGAAAGTCCTCAAAACTGAGGCTTATGAAGTTTGCTTAGTAAATGATGACAGTGCAGTCTGTTGAAAATCAACCAAAGGCGAGCTATTGTCTTATAACCACATCGAGTTGTGTTCTACTGCAGTAAGAGTTGAGAACTAATACTATTGAAGGTTACATGTTCATACTTGTTAAGGCCTTGTTTCTTTAGTATATTGAAATTGTGTTTAGTATGCTCTGCTACAGTGGTCATGATTAAGGGCCCCTCTCCAATCAAAGTAGTTTCTACTATTCTTGCTATTCAAGTGAAATTCTGTACAATACTGGGTTCCTCTTGTGTATTGAAAGTGACCGTTAATGGTGTAACAGGAGCAACAGTTTGTCTATTGTGCTCATGCTAGATAACGATACATAGAAAGTCCACTTAAAACAATTTCTTTGTTCAAAAGACAGTGAGGAGTAATCTGTTGGTTAATTCCATTTAATTTTCATTTTAAGTAGAAAGGTGCTTAGTAGCGAAAGACTTAATCTACGCAGAGTAACTAAATTTGCTGTGGACCATATCCATATTTCATGTCAGATAGGAATTTGTTTGACGAGTAATATTAAATCTGTGTCCAATTTACGATTCTACAGTCTTCAAGGTAATAGTGTGTTTTGTTATCTGTTATATTTATGCAAATGGTTTGTTCTGATTTGGTAGCTCCAGCCTTAACGTGAACGTGCTGTATTCAGGTGCCAGAGTTCATTGCACTCGCGTGTGGCGAAGTATAGGTTGTGTTTGTCCCGTGAAGTTACTCACACCTATTTTGTTGAACAAGAATGTCAATCGTTCTCTTGCCTAATTAGGCTGGCGACCGTTTTCTTTATTCTTTGAACAGTGTAGATCGGTAAGATATTGTTTGTTACTGTTTAAATATTTACGTAATTTTGTGTTTCACTTCCGATAAACCACCTCCGTTAGGTACAACACGGTCAACATATCAAAATTCCTGTCAGAGGGTAACACTGCTCTGCTTCTTATTACTATAATTGCTTGAATAAAAATAATTTCATTATACGAACTGCGTCCAGTTTTGAGGTTATGGTATAACAGTAGGTGTATTTGACAGAAGTGTTATACGTGGCTTTTCCGGGACAGGACTGTTTGCTCTTCTGGGGCATAGCACGTAATATACCAAATTTGGTATGATTGCACACGCTACGTACAACCGGTTGCAGTGTTACAAGCAGCCTGTGTCGGCAGCTTCGGCAGCATTTGGTCTGGACTGGGGACACGCCACGACGCTGCAGGAACAGTCTGTGTGCGCCTCGCGCCGCCCTGTACCACGTGTGGGGCAGTCGCCAACGGCACTCTTAAACCTGAACTCCAGAAAGTAAGTTGCTTATACACGAACGCTACTGAAGAAGACATGAGATAATGTTTTCCTAGCAGAATATATGAATCAAAATCAACTGACAAAGTATTGGCGCATTTGTGGACGTCACGGACACACGCACTCTGAGAATAGAGATTGGCCAATGGCGAGTGTCTCAGAAACAGCCACTCAGCAGCGATCCGGTAACATTCTCGCTCGCCACCCTGTCGTGACACGGGAATATTACTATCCGTGAGTTCAGCAGCGCAATTCGCCTGGAAGAGCTGAACAAACTGGCACTCGCGACCCCACTGCGTGGTTCGGCCTCTGCCAGCCCGACTGCCGTCCCTCCACTCCTGAGGGCGTGGAGCGGCTCCCACTCCCTCCCTCCCTCCCGCAGCACGTCTCTGCGCTCGGCGTCCCGGGCAGTTTCCCCGTCGGCGCTATGCGACGCGGCGTTTTACCGCGGGGGAAAATGCGCGGTTTGCCGGCAGGGGAAGCTGTCAGGGCGTAGGCGGGAGCGCGCGCATTTCCCGCCGCGGGCAAATTGTTGGTACGAAGCGCTGTCCCACAGGACACTTTCTCCCGGCAGAAAACGCGCGGATTTTCGGTGGCAGAACCGACTGTCAGTCTGCTGTGTGGGGCGGGACAGGGTGGACGACGACGTCGTTTGGCTGTCGCTGTGCGCACTTCCGGCTCTGAAACTATACGGCTGCTTGAGCAAGAAGAGGAGGAGGACACCAACATTTTCGACGAAGAAATGGCTGCAAAGAAGAGAGGAGAGTCTCTCACCTAGAAATGTTGCCAGTTTTAGAGTGTGGTGATTTCGACAATTACCTAAGAATGGATGGAGAAACTTACCAGCACTTGCTCCCCCTTCGTGAGCCCTTTACTACAAAGACGGGAGACACAGATGGGGAGAGCTGCGGCACCGCATGAGAAATCAGCACCAACATTAAGGTACTTAGCTACTGGCCCTACATACCGTCATCTGCACCACTGTGTTGCTATTTCACAACTGGGTCTCTCGAAAATTATGCCACATACTTGTGCCGCAATTTTCTATGCTTTCATAAATGAACACATGGAGGTAGGTTGTAAATTAAAAAAAAAGGTTGACGTTATATGTAGCTGTGTTTTTCCTTCCTATGTTACAGGTCCCAAGGTCTCAAGAGGGATGGATTTACAATGCAAAAGAGTTCCGAAATGTCTTGATCATATCGACGGCGCGAACACGTGCGCATTAATCGTCCCTCCTCCTGGAGAGTGGTAACTACAATGGCTACTGCAACATGGTGCTGCTTGCAACAGTAAACGCAAATTACGAGTTCACTATGGAGGCTTTGGAACCAATGACGGGATACCTGATGGTGGCGTTGTGCGAAACACAGTATTTTGCAACAAACCGAAGAAAAGTAAGTTAAGAATACCGTGTGAATCTTGTGTCATAGGTCACAAACTGCCGTATGTTTTTGCAGGAGAGATGCCTTCTGCGTAAGGCACGATTTTATTGATCCCTATAGTCTCAAGGTACTAAATTCTGAGAAGGTGGTTAGCTATTATCCCCAATCCCGTTGTCGAAGAACTGTGGAGAACGTGTTTCCGACTCTCTCTTCCACATTCCAGTCCTTTAAAAATTGATAAGAAAATATGCAGAATGCGGTGCCTGCCTGCTGTGTACTCTGTAACTACTTACGACGAAGATGCGGCCAGCTCTACGCACCACCAAGCACGTTTTACGCACAAAACCCGGAGGAAGGTGCTTCTGCTGAAGTAGAGGTACCAAGTTCTGAATATTGCCACGATTGGATGTGGGGAGCAGTCCCTTCAGGAAAACTAATAACAGAGTAGTCTACGCCTAATCTTGCCGTTATTGCACTGGAAATGACAAAATTCTACCGTCGTTGTAGACTGGACGTGAAAATTTACACTACTCTTTAATCGTGTCATTTGAACCTCAAGTAAAGAAGTTTGTAAGTGACAGCGTCAGTCGTCCATTCTTTCGTAACAAAGGATGCTATTAACGCCCAAGCACGACTGCGGCAAATTTTTTGCACAAAAAGCCACACAGAACTCGAGGCGTTTCGGAGAGATCCCTTGTGCTTTGCTTTGTCAGCACGCCATGGACTTCTCACGCAAATTTTAACACAAGAACAGCCAAACAAAGCACTGCAGCGTTGCATAGTACAAAAAAAGTGTTGTGTCTGATAGCTCCACTTTCATCAGCTAATCTCGAAGCAGGAGACGTGACGTCACAGATGAAAAGAGAAATATGCAATATTTGATTTCACGAAGCAAAACATCACCACAAAACTTCGAGAATCCGCCTGCTGCTAATCCAGCCTTCGCCTCAGTCTAACCGAGGTGCAGGGGAGCGCACCAGGTCTCTCGCTCACCACAGCGTTAGTTCCATAAAATTGTGAAAATACCGAAATGAAGAAGGTTGTATACATAGAAGAATCCTGGAGAGACTAGAACGTATCAGATAGATTATATAATGGTAAGACAGAGATTTAGGAACCATGTTTTATATTGTAAGACATTTCCAGGAGCAGATATGGACTCTGACCGCAAGCTATTGGTTATGAACTGTAGATTAAAAACTGAAGAAACCGCAAAAAGGTGGGAATTTAAGGAGATGCGACCTGGATAAACTGACTAAACCAGACGTTGTACAGAGTTTCAGGGAGAGCGTAAGGGAACAATTGACAGGAATAGGGCAAAGATATACAGTAGAAGAAGAATGGGTAGCTCTCAGGGATGAAGTAGTGAAGGCATCAGAGAACCAAGCAGGTAAAAAGACTAGGGTTAGTGGAAATCCTTGGGTAACAGAAGAAATATTGAATTTAATTGATGAAAGGAGAAAATATAAAATGCAGTAAATGAAGCAGGCAAAAAGGAATACAAATGTCTCAAAAATGAGATCGACAGGAAGTGCAAAATGGCTAAGCAGGGATGGCTAGAGGACAAATGTAAGGATGTAGAGGCCTGTCTCACTAGGGGTAAGATAGATACTGCCTACAGGACAGTTAAAGAGACCTTTGGAGAGAAGAAAACCACTTGTATGAACATCAAGAGCTCAGATGAAAACCCAGTTCTAAGCAAAGAGGTGAAAGCAGGAAGGTGGAAGGAGTATATAGAGGGTCTATACGTACTTAAGGACAATATTCTGGAAATAGAAGAGAATGTAGATGAAGACGAAATGGGAGATACAATACTGCGTGAAGAGTTTGACAGAGCACTGAAAGACCTAAGTTGAAACAAGGCCCCGGGAGTAGACAACATTCCATTTGAACTATTGACAGCCTTGGGAGAGCCAGTCTTGACAAAACTCTACCATCTGGTGAGCAAGATGTATGAGACAGGCGAAATACCGTCAGACTTCAAGAAGAATATAATAATTCCAATTCCAAAGAAAGCAGGTGTTAACAGATGTGAAAATTACCGAACTATCAGGTTTAAGTCACAGCTGCAAAATACTAACGCGAATTCTTTACAGACGAATGGAAAAACTGGTAGAGGCCGACCTCGGGGAAGATCAGTTTGGATTCCGTAGAAATGTTGCAACACGTGAGGCAATACTGACCTTATGACTTATTTTAGAAGCTAGATTAAGAAAAGGCAAACCTACGTTTCTAGCATTTGTAGACTTAGAGAAAGTCTTTGACAATGTTGGCTGGTATACACTCTCTCAAATTCTAAATGTGGCAGGGGTAAAATACAGGGAGCGAAAGGCTATTTACAATTTATACAGAAATCAGATGGCTCTTATAGTCGAGGGGCATGAAAGGGAATCAGTGGTTGGGAAAGGAGTGAGACAGGGTTGTAGCCTCTCCTCGATGTTATTCAGTCTGTATATTGAGCAAGCAGTAAAGGAAACAAACGGAAAATTCGGAGTAGGTATTAGAATCCATGGAGAATAAACAAAATCTTTGAGGTTCGCCGATGACATAGTAAATCTGTCAGAGACAGCAATGGCTTTGGAAGAGCAGTTGAATGGAATGGACAGTGTCTTGAAAGGAGGATATAAGATGAACATCAACAAAAGCAAAATGAGGATAATGGAATGTAGTCGAATAAGTTGGGTGATGCTGAGGGAATTAGATTAGGAAATGAGACAAAGTAGTAAAGGAGTTTTGCGATTTGGGGAGAAAAATAACTGATGAATGTCGAAGTAGAGAGGAAAGCGTTTCTGAAGAAAAGAGATTTGTTAATATCGAGTATAGATTTAAATGCCAGGAAGTCGTTTCTCAAAGTATTTGTATGGAGTGTAGCCATGTATGGAAGTGAAACGTGGACGATACATAGTTTAGTCAAGAATAGAAGCTTTCGAAGTGTGGTGCTACAGAAGAATGCTGAAGATTAGATGGGTAGATCACATAACTAATGAGGAGGTATTGAATAGATTTGGGGAGAAGAGGAGTTTGTGGTACAACTTGACCAGAAGAAGGGATCGGTTGGTAGGACATGTTCTGAGGCATCGAGGTATCACAAATTTAGTATTGGTGGGCAGCGTGGAGAGTAAAAATCGTAGAGGGACACCAAGAGATGAATACACTAAGCAGATTCAGAAGGATGTAGGGTGCAGTAGGTACTGGCAGATGAAGAAGCTTGCACAGGATAGGGTAGCATGGAGAGCTCCATCAAACCAGTCGCAGGACTGAAGACCACAACAACAACAAACTGAAATGAACGCAAGTGCTGCGTTTCATCGCCACAACCATGTCGGGATGACGTCACGGGTTCTGATTCGCAAGTCGATTACAGGACACGCAATGCCGACACACGAAATAGCGCCCGACGACTGGTTGCTTTATAAATGAGTTAACGCGTGTGATATCCTACGTTACGCATGTATGAGAGGAGTTTGGGAACGGTTTGAAATTATTCTTAACATGTGTTCGATGTGGACAAGTGCTCTCATTCTGAAACACAGTTGGATTACAGTGTGGCTAGTTGACACAAAAGGAAGTTTCTCGCGCGACTAAATGTTCGACAAGCCAATCTCCCAGTGCGCGCGCATGTTTATGTGCGTGTGTGTATGTGTATGTGTATGTGTGTGGGTGTGGGGCGGGGTGACATTAGGGGAAATTATCTCAAGTGTTTGAAATGTTGTCTGAAGTTGGTTCCGGGTCGCTAACTGCCATCATTCTGAACTACTGGGTGAATGACGACCATGTATTTCAGAACTGTGAGTTACGTCACCGAGACACGCCAAGTTCCCAGCTGTGATACATCCCATTCTCTTAGCAATCACGGAGACCACAAGAAGAACTGCACCACAAGATGATTATTTCTACACCAAGCCAGGTATTTCCATCGCAGCTCTTCAACATATATCAGAACAACCACCAGATTTCATAAAACCATACTCAACATTAAGTTCAATAAACTATGTTTGGCTTCTAAAATTGTACCTAACTATATAACAATAACTGTAAACAACATGTCACCAGCAGCACAGCAGACAAAACGTAAAGCAGAAATCATGTGAATAAAGCAAGAAATCCGGTCTCTGTATTCCAAAAAACTGACTCTGAATATTGAATTATACAGATTGCATATAGAACTAGCTAATCACATAACACACCCACCATTTTTTGATGAACTAATGTACAGGGTTAGAGCATACACAGATACCATAATAGGCAGGAAACAGACAATCCAACAAAAGAAACACACAAAAATGTTAAATCACACAAACACCCACCATTCCCACCACCGATACAACAAACACACCTTTCACAAAGGAGTGATTAATCTAACAGACATAAAATTATCTGAACAAGAAAGCAGCCTACTTCAAAAGGGTCCCAAACATAACATTAACACAGTGGTGTCACACAGGACAGTAGAAAATATAACAGAAGCTGAAAACATCATAAAGCAACAAGAAAGACTAAACACACCTGTATTCAATGCAAACCTAACAAGAGAACTAATTGCTGAGGAAATAAACATAATCAAAGAGAACAAAACCACCATAAAAGAAAACACTAGGACTCCTGAAGAAAAAGTCTACAGAAAACTACAGAATAAATTAACACAAGAAAATGCCATCATCACAAAATCTGACAAAGGTAATTCAATAGTAGTCATAAACAAACAGGAATACATTCACAACATATTAGAACTCATCCAAAGCAACAACATCACAGAATTAACCAGTGACCCAACAAACCGATACCAAAGTGAGTTACAGAAAACCATGAGAAACATAGAAACAATTTTCACAGAAACACAGATTAAAAAAATGATACAGTAAAATCCCAAGGCCCCCACCCTAAAATCATTGCCTTAAGTTCACAAACCCAGAATACCCATATGTCTTAATAAACTTCAATAAAGCCACAAAATACCACTTCACCAAACACACTCTGCTACAGACAATATACAAATACACTGACAAAAGAAGTCTTAGACAAAGTAAGAAATGAAAACATACCAAACACAGCAACATTGGTTTCATTTGATATAATTTCAATGTACACACACACCCCAACAGAAGAAACCATCAACATAATAGAAAGAAACCTCCAACTGCAAGGAAACATACCCACAACAAACATACAAGAAATATTAGCCATACTCCAGCTCATCACAGAACAAAACTACTTCACATTCAAAGACAGATTTTACTCTCAACAAGATGGACTACCCATGGGATCCCCAATCAGTGGCCTCCTACCTGACATTTTCCTCAGTCAGATGGAAAAACTAATCTTTGACAAAATAGTAATACCAAAACAGTACAAAATAATATATTGGTACAGATACATAGATGACATAATTTGCTTAATAGATGAACCACTGTCTCGCATAAAAGAACTTCATGATAAACTCCATCCACCCACAAATACAATTCACCATAGAAACACAAACAGATGAAAAACTTCATTTCTTAGATCTCACTATACACAAGAGAAACAACAAACATGAATTCACAATCTACAGAAAACCCACACCCACCAGCACCGTTATTCATAACCAATCCAATCACCCCATACCTCACAAACAAGCCAGCTTCAGATATTTACTTCACAGGCTGAACAAAATACCCACAAACAAGCATGACTACACACAAGAACTGAACACGATAAAGCAAATTGCAAAGGAGAATGGATATGACGCAAAGAGAGTAGACAAAATAAACCAGAAAATACAGAAACAAACAGCACATAACCATCAAACACACACATCACCCAACAAATCAGCAGGCAGTAAGCAACAAATGGCACCTAATGACTTGCAACAACAAGGTCACACACAGGGTGGGTAATATACTAAAGAAACAATGACTCAACATAGCATACAGAACCAAAAACACAATACAGAGCAGACTCTGAAGAAATATCACCAACACTGACAAATACAGCCAGTCCGGCATCTACCAACTTACTTGAAACTGCTGTCAATATGTATATGTGGGCCAAACATGCAGGACCTTCAGAACCAGATATAATGAACACCTCAGAGCACTGAAAAGCAATAGCACACACTCAACATTTGCAGACCACCTGGTAGCACACAACCACCACCCAACAACTGACCTTCACATCCTAAAAACTAGCAGCAGCCTACACCAAAAATGAGCTACAGAAGAAAACTACCACATCCAAAAATCAACAGCCCAAGGAAGCAAAGTACTCAATGAATACACATCACTGTGCAACAAAACCCTCTTCGCTACAATAGAAGAACTATACAAGTAACACACACACACACACACACACACACACACACACACACACACACACACACCACTAACGCCAAATGTAATTGAAGCTCGCGCGCCTCACCCAGCAGAACACGCTACGAAACAAATGAACGCCACACAGCCACAACAACACGTAATGGCAGCGAAAACTCCGCCCATGTTTTGACAAACTGCATTGCCACGCGAACAAAGGCACAGAAGTAAGCCTATTTACTTCTCCAACAATACAGGGAAACGTACCACAACTTCGAAACTGTAAGTTACGGAAAGAAAACGCGATACAGTCTTATTTCCGTTCGTAAATGCATAACAAACAAAAAATCGTAACACAACACACAAATGTAATACTTACTAATGTAAATCCACCCGATGATGGAGGTTTAAACCTTCGAAACGCGTCGTGGAAAAAATAAAACGGTGACTGGTAACAGTGAACTTGTTGTTTCATTTAATGTCAGCAACAGTCACGGTAAAGCCTAACCTAAAAATGTTCGCATTTAAAATAAATTACGTTTTGCTGTTTGCAGATGACAAGTTGTATATTATGTAGCAGAACAGCTGCCAAAATAAGTGGACAATAATATCATGTAACGCATGTTACTCATGATTACACCCACTTTTCGCCAATTAAGTTATAAATGCAACTTTTACATAATGTTGTAAACGACACAAATGTTAATATGTCAAGAACAAATTTACAGTTAAAAAGAGACATAGAACCCACTGACGATAGCACAAAAGTGCTGAAACATGCATGTGTGAAACAAAGAAGAAAGGTGTCTTGCATAAGGCGGAATTTCTCATCCCATTTTCTTAGCAAGCACGGAGACGACAAGAAGAGCTGCACCACAAGATGATTATGTGATACTTTCCTTACTGCGTGTCAGGTTATACCTCTTAATCAGTACATTACAACATTTTAGATGTTTAAAGCCGGCCGAAGTAACCGAAATACGGAAGCTATAATTAACGAGTTCCCGTTATCAGCTTTCGTAACTAGGGCGCCATTATTCTCCAGTTTACAATTAAAACTTTTCACGGTTCTATAACGTAATGCTTTGATTGAGCGACAGACAATTCATTTCCTAAGATTTCACAGAATTCTTAGCCTAACCGCGTTTGAACATTCTTTGGCGTTTTGGTACACTCCAAACCTAATTTAAGGCCTGCTATGAAATTGTCTACCACGTGTGGTTCTTTAATCGCAGGTGCGATATTGAATTTCAGCCCTTTGGACAGTAACTGGGTCTTAGCTGTTGGAAATATAAGTTTTACTAATAACACGTTCACAGAACGTGGGTTTAAAACTTTATTGTTCGAACATCCTTGTTGGTTACCTCTGATAACACCCTTACACAAATTTGACGCTTTTTCGCATGACTTGCAGCGTGTTTCTTCTTTCTGTTTACCAATGAAATCATTGGCCAGCGCCCAAAAATCATCTATTCGATAATTTTAAGACTTCGAATAGTGCATCAATATTTCAAGATACAACAAGTAAGCTTTCTCGTTTAACCCATCTTTCTTTGTATACAATTCCGCAATTCTGTTATTGAGGATCTGAGCTATGAATTTCTTTTTGAAAGTAGGCGATTTGTAATATAATTTTCCTACATAATTGCGAGTACTAGCATGGCCATTTAATTTATTAATAAGTGTAAACAGAATAACGTGACCCCGAAGCTTGTCAGCGGATATTCGATGCCGCAAAACACAATCTTTCTTTCCGTTGAACGGACAGCACGGCTCTTATCAGAGACCCACCTGAGAAGAAATTCGCATGTTCTAGGTCAAAATGCGAGTAGATTTTTGTTTTGTAGAACATCTTCACATCCCCCCCCCCCCCCTCCCCTGGGCGCCCCCCCCCCCCCCACAGAGACAAAACGCGACGTTGTTAAGGCGGTAATGAACGGAAGAATTTCGGAACACTGACTGCTTCTAGCAGGAAAGAGAGGCGGTGAGCCCCACACAGCGTATCCCAGACCGACTCGTGTTCACGGTCGGTGCAGCAGTGTCCGCAGTCCGTGGTTAGCGTCCCAGGTTCGATTCCCGACAGAGCCGCCAATTTCCTTCTCTCGGGGTCTGGGTGTTTGCGCCGCCCCCGTAACTTCGGGTCATCTCACCGCCGAGCAGATGGGCCAAGTCGAGTGAAACGGGACGGCTTTCTCCTACCGGCCGAGCAACCCCGGGAGCAAATCTCCCGGCCAACACCGCCACCTCATTCTGTGTCCATGGCTCCGCAGCTCAGTCGGTAGAAACTAAACTCTTGTAGGACCACTCGTGTGTGTGTGAGTGTGTGTGTGTCCGCGCCAGTCCACAGACAACTTTTACTATATATCTAAACAGGAACGAAAAATTTATACAATTACTGTTGTCAAATTATGCCAACATGTACACTTCTGTATGATTTATACAAGCTGAAGGAAACGTTCTTCTGCCTGAAAACTTCCTGTGGCGTACACATTTTACGCCCCAGTGTTTTCCGTATCAGCGTGAAACATCTTTCAAACGATATGAACCACACAAAATGTACCGCCATGAATGTACCTGTATACCCTCATGTGCATAACCGTAATACGTTATAGTGCTCTTTTCCAACACACTTCTCAACTATGAATCAAATCTAAACATAAGCACCACAAAATTAATGTCTTGATGGGGCATGCAGTAAAACTAAGTAACCACCTACAGATTCAAACCTCACACGACTTTGCGGAATATGGAGGGAGGTACTTTTTGTTCACCGAAGCCGTTCTTCGCTGCGCCGTGACGTCAGTCTCGCTGCTGCCCCCCCCCCCCCCTTCCTGCCACTGTGTTTCTCACTGCAGCCGGTTTCCACCAGCCTCGCCGCGTGACGTCACCCGCTGACCCTGGACTGGCGACCCGCAGTTGTCTGCACTGCGCGGACGCCCGCTTCCTGCCCACAAGCCGCTGTTCCGCAGCGCCAGCGCGTCTCCTCGAAGCTTCCAGGCTTGCAGCGAAATGACGACGACGAGAAAAATCGAGAAACTGCGGCCAATAAAGACGCCTTACCGAGGATCACCCTACCCACGCGCCATTCGTGGGCGGAAGAGGAACCTAAATTTTCCCTGTCTGTTCCCTTGTGCTGCGCCGAGTACGCTGGCCGGAACTTATTTTATGGCGGCTGTTTTTTGCAGTAACCCTTATATATTTGCGCTGCTCACTTTCAGCGGTTCCCAGTAAGTGGCTGTTGTCTGCGCTCTGATTCGCTGATGCAGAGGAGACTGACCGGTCGCCGTATTCGGTTTTACACTGGTGCCACATTTAGTGGCTTTGTACTGAAGAAAGAGCAAGGAAAAAAAATCCCTCGAAATCCCTTAGTTAAATATACGAATTCTTACAATCTAACCGCGCAAAATATCGCTATATGACGTCATCCCCGCACTCTGCAATTACTTTAGGTTCAAATACCAAGTTTAATTTCTGACGCTTCAAACTAAGCACAGTAAGAAACTAACTACAGTAAGGTCCGCACTGTGGATCACCACACAAAAACTGCCAAGAGTGGACGCCATCGTTTTCTTTAGTCCTGTCTGAAATATATCGGTCGAGAAAAGTCACGTTAATAAATCTTTGCGTGAGCTTATAAAAAACTGCACCGTTCATCATGTAATGAATATATTTTTAAAGCACCTACATGAAAGAGGCTACAAAGATGGTAGTAATTCCTCTTTTAGCCAATTTAGAGACTAACCGTCCATAGATATATTTTTCATGTTCTACGTCCATCTAGGTGGTAACTATTATTTGCATATTTTTATGTAAAGAAGTAAAAAAGAGGAAATAATTTGTACACGCGGTAAGTATAAAGAAATACGCAATACTAATTTCTGTAGGAGAAAAAGAAAGAGAAACAGGTGTTTGAAACTCATAGATAAGGAGACAAAAATCCCTGACTTGCCGGTCATCTTGTTTCCTTGGAGTTGGCAAAATTTACACGACAGAAGAAAGAAGGCATGAAGGTCGGGGACATATTTTGATAAAATGTAAGCAGAACGACATTTGCTATCAGCAGATTTGCCCAAGTATTACGCATTTTAATCGTCAATAAAAGAGACGAAAATTCATTGTATCTGGTGTGCAACTCAGAGACAAGCAAAGGTCCTGCAGTGCTTTAGAGAACGTTACTTCACCTACTGTGGCATTTCGTAACTTGTACTACGAATTTTACGTACGGAAAGGAATGACGCTTCAGTGATACTGTAAGTGAACTAAGGGTAGGTAGGGCGTGAATTACAAGTTAATGAACAGCAACACTGACAGCTCACCATACACTAGGTATTTACGCGTTAAAACGCACTTGTGTATAAGTTTCTCAGCATTATTTTGAAAGAAGAATAAAGCCACTGATGCAGTGGTTTCCGTACTTGGCTCTCCACATAACGAACTTCAACATCCAATTTTAGAATTCAAACACACTCGACGTATTAACGATACCTGCGTCTTTGTATACGTCAGTTACACGCGGAACTGCATCGTTTACATGTACGTACATAATTAACTTGTGTACCACAGAGGAGTAATATGGGTTCAGTAGAAGTAGGCATATACTCATCATTTACGTACATTATCTTTCATTGCTTACGGAAAGATTCGCGACTAAGGTACACAGTGTATGTACTGGGATTAAAGTCGGCACGTGAAGTGTAAGCAAGCGTGTTCAGAAAGTACCAGATTCTGTGAATTAAATATTAGGCGCTGCAGTGATTCATTGTTAGGGCACAGAAGTACTTTGATGGTTAACATTTCGCGGGTGTTCCTGGAGGCACATTACGTGTACAGATATTACGTACGTTATTGAAATAATTCGTAAATGCAATGTTGTCAACCAGACTAAGAATTTAAAGACTTCTTGGCCTTGTGTAAAATGAGCAAGGGGATCGAGATCATGAGTTGGACTGCTCAGCACCGTACTGGTGCAGAAACTAAAGACGACGGGTAAAAGGCGAGACAGAGGGCTACCATGAACGATTCACTCGTTTCCAGAATTCGAATTTTTCCGCAATATTAGATGTACGAATATGATTGCATGCCATTACGAATTCAGCGCCTTGCCAAAATGCCGACAAGGCAAGGGAAGACTTTTCGTGTGTTGTAACATGCGAGGTATTTGACCAAATGTGGCAGGTGCAAAAAACCGTGTAAGGCGTGGGTGGGGGGGGGGGGGGGGGGGGGGGGGCTGAACGAGATTTATGTACGCAGTCCACACAAGTCAACAGCACGCAAAAGCCACGAACTCTGAACACCGCAGCAAAGTATGTGGAAGACAGTGCGTCGGCGGTTACACTCCAAACCGTACCGTCTGGATCCCTTACAACAATTAAAAGCGGACTGTTACGGCCGGCGCCTCCACATTTGCGCCACATTGCAGGGATCAATTGAGGATGGACATTTCGCCCCCACGCTGATATTCAGCGACAAAGCAACTAACACTTTACTGAAAAAGTTTATCTCCGCAATGTGAGAGTGTGCCGTACTGAAAAACCTCAGGTAATTTCGGCGCATGAAGGAGATTCGCCGAGGGTTAATGTATCCTGTGCTGTGTGACAGGCGAAGCTGAATGGGCCGTTTTAATACTGAGAGACAACTGTGCCGGATACATCTTACCTCGATATGTTACAGTTGTGGTTGTTTGGACTACTCATTCCTTCAGGGAGCATCGATGTTTGTTGCTACCTAAACGACGAAATTTCGCATCGCTGGATTGGCCGTAGGCGGTTAACGCAAGTACTGATCAGCTTGTAAAAGCAGTTAACAAGGGATGTTTGAAAATCTGAAGCTGGTCACGGGTTTGTGTAATTAAACTGTGTGTGTGTATCGTAATTGCGGTTGTCTCCTATATTTAAGTCATAATGTTTATAATTGTACTACAGCCCTGTTTCTCTTAATGTTTATTTTCGAAAATCTAGCGATTAAAATAGGGTTTCATTGCACTGTGGCTGACTCAAATGAACTTGAAATATTAGCAGAAGACCACTCGATCACTGATTACACAAAATAGAGGCCATACTGGATGTTACCGAGAACTCGCGCCACAGGTATGTATGCACGATGATCTTCAGAGCCATTTTGTATCTTTTTAGACCACTCGGCCAATGGGCTTGCGAAAATTTGAAAGGGCGCGAAACACAGCAACGTAACCGTGAGACGCAGTACAAAAAACAGACAGAAAAACACCGCGGGCGGGAGAGCGCGGTCTGTACTCGTCCGGAGAGTGCGGGCTGCCGCGGGGCGCCGTGCTGGCCGGCCGGCTGCACAGGTGTGGACCTGCCTCCACACTAGGGACAAGCGGGCCCAGCACTGAACCTGCCGATTCCAACTGTGCGTCACCAAAACGGACATACAACACTCTTCGAAAGCTAACATGCGTGAAATACGTGCCACACAAAAATTGTTACTGTAGCATTCCGTTTCTTTGGCTCCGCTGAGTGACAACCATACTGTAACCTGACAACCTGTACCAGAACTCTGGCCAAGCAACGGATCACTTTTCCACCACAACACTCTTTACAGAAAATAATATAGCAGCCACGCGTTCTGTTGTATCCGTGAGTGTGTGTGTGACGTCACGCAGCAAACCATTACGCCACGGGTCAATGTCGACGGCCGCTATCAGCAGCTGCGAGCTGCTCCAGTTTAGGCAGCCGCCTGTACTAAAAATACGGGTACTGGCAGAGCCTTGATGCTTTGAGAAAAGTGAAACACACGACGGAAGTCTGAGAAAACTGCAGATTTCTTCACTGATTAACTACTAAATGGTTTATGACCACATGGGCCACCAAGGTGACAGCGAAATTTTCACGAACTTTTTTTTTTCTCCGTCTGAGACATTCAAGTAGCGGGTGCTTGTAAGTAAAATGAAGCTACTGACCCAAGTCGACTGTGGTCTGTGAGTATGGTAAGGCAGCGAAACACTGTAGACATGCTAATGCGTTAACGCGAAACCAGTTGGCGCCGGAGGAAATCAATTCCAATACCAGGTGCGAATCTGTCACTGTGCAACACCTCGCGGAAGTCTCCGGTGCTCATACTGAACAAGTTCAGCAAGTGGCGGTTAATAATATCGACATTCTGCCTTTCTCACTTGTTTGTCCCTTCCTGTGCACGTTCCGTTCCCAATCCATTACATATGGGAACATTCCTTCCAGTGTAAATAGGTTCCGCAAGGGCGCATTAGCACACCAAGTTTCGCCGCCATACAGCAGTCACAGCCCACGATGGACCTCAGAGTGGCTCAACTTGGAGACTACAAGCAGCCAGTGGTAGGGCACGGCTACCCTCAGCCACGTGTCAGGGCGACACCTCGCCGCCGTCTCCACGCTGAGTCACGTTTACTGCCGGCCCAAGTATCCTGTGAGACACCACAATGTGAAATTTTATGCGGCTATCACATTTTACTGGTGGACAGAACACCTAATGAATTGAAAGCACCCGGAAACACTGCGCACATTCCCAAGTCACGAGTGACCTTACTCCCTTATTATTGGATATCTATGTGTGACCTAAAGAGCTGATTCCACACAATCGCGACCTTTTTAGGAAACACTTTTGGCTGCCGCTGCTGTTCATCCGTGAACGCCACAGTTTTCTACAATTCAGCAAATCTTATCTCGCTACACACGATACGCTTTGAACAGGTCTTTAATACGGCGTGCATCAATTGCGTTGTATATTTTGTGATAGGCGAGTATAAATACGAAAACCACCACACACAGTTCCATGTCACGAAAGTGAAGGGCATTTAGAGCACCGATTCCGGGTTGCTTTTTATACATAAAATTCGCGCAACTTTTATCAAATCATCGTGTCCCTCACGTGTGACGACAGTCACTTTTCCGTGACGTCACGCGTTCTTTGCTTGCAGTGGATGAGGGGGAGCACACTGAACAGTCGTGTTGATCTACCTGTTTCCGGAGATAAAATTGTCAATTTTATGGTTTTGGTATTCAAATTTGCGTTTTACGACGATGTGCAGTCTAACTGACACATGGCATTTCTGAACTCTTCAAGACGGGTCGTCTTCAGTACTTTGTCACGCCGAAGTGTCTGCAAATGCGACGTCAGTGGCCACCAACGATTACGAAACTGACTTACCATGAATAACGGGTAAGGCTTCTGTAACAGTATCTGGCTAAACGAAATAATGTTTACTGTTGGTTACTGTCAAACATAATTAGAAAATGCCCCCACAAATGTTATAATTTTGACGTGATTCAACCCTCTGACGGAAACTAACAACAAATCTACCTTGACTCTCGCAACTGTTGCACTGGAAATGGCACAAATTAAATCTAGATTCTGCCGCCGTTAGTGCCTGCACATAGAAATCTACACTGCACTTTAATGGTGTAATTTGAACGTGAAATGAAGAAGCTGGTAAGTGACGGCGTCAGAATCACCGACCTTCATCCTTCCCTCACATAATACACGACTGAAGCGCAGGCCGCACACAACACGGCGCGCCTCACAGATCGCTGACGCGTTCCTTTGTCGACACACCGGGCTCTCTCATCATAATCAGACAAATAGTAACACGAGAACAGCCCAACAAAACGATGCAGCGTTGTAGAGTGCTAAAAAAAATTTCATGAGCACATCACAAACGAGGAGACGTGACAGAGCGATAAAAAATACGAAATGTTTATTTCGTGAAGCACAAACATTACGATAAATTCTCAAGAATTCGCCAACTACTACGCAGATGGTCGCCTGTTTGTAATGAGGGTGTTGGGGAAAGCTACAGATTGCTCGTTGACCATAACCTTAATTCCAGAAAATTGTGAAGATACTGAAATGAACGCGAGTGCTGCGTCTCATCGCCACAAGCGTGTCGGCGTCACGCCACGAGTTGTGATTCGCGAATGGACTTCAGGATCCGCAACGCCCACGCACGAAACAGCTTCCGACGTCTGATTACTTTGCGGACGAGTTTACGTGTGTAACATCTGACGTTAAGCATGTAAGCGAGATAAAAGTTTACAAACGGTTTGAAATTGTTCTTAATGTGTGTTCGAAAGCAAGTGCTCATTCTGAAATACTGAGTAAGCACAGTCTGCTTAATTTGCGCTGCTTTTTAAATAAAAGCCCGTTTATCGCGCGTCTAAATTTTTGACACGTCATGTCTACTGATCTGTGGGCCGTACGACGATGTAATTTTTGCAGATACGCTACGGGGTGTGGGGATACTGTCTGTAAACTGCGTCGCGAATCGCTAGGTACCGATAAACTACAACGATACGTCTGATGCCTAAGTTGACTCCATGAACAGCGGCAACGTGGCCGGAGTAGGGCGGTAGCGGAAAAATCTCTCCAGTTCTCGTAGTCTTGCGTGCAGTTTCTTGGAAGTCGGTAACTGCCCTCATTCTGAAATACTGTCTGACTAACGTCCGCGTATTTCAGCGCCCTTAGTCACGTTACCTCGCGACGAGCAATGTTTCCAACTGCGGTACTTCTCTTACTGCGTGACTGAATGAGTACATCATGACAACATTTTACATGTCTGAATTCGACCACATTACGCGAAACATTAAAAAATAAATTTCTGCCGCGCCTGCAAGCCGCTACACGCCTTGTCGCACTAAAACTCGCTTACTACAAAGTTCTGCATTTCATGGTTTTCGTAAACTTGCGTCCTACGAACATAATCAAGAACGCGAGGTTTTCATTTCAAATGCCTGTTGTACGTGAATTCCGTGAAAATCTGCACTGGCACATCGAAACACTAGCCGACTGAATGTGACGTTATTTTCCATTCGTTCCACGTTATTCTCGCTCAGGTTTTCATGGACTGGAGCAAGGCCATAAGTAACGACCAATAAATCACTGAACACTCAAGACGGTAATTTAACACACTGTTAGCCACCCCCTTTGTTCGTAGCGGTCGTAATTTTTCAAAGTAAGACAAAGTATTAGACAAGAGCAGTGAGTTACGCGACAAAAACCACACAAAAGCGTGCAGAACATCCGCCGCTCCCATAAATTCCTGCCTTACCTTTCTGAGGTATTCCCGTGGAGACACAAGATACACGAGCTCTGTCTGGGCAGGCAGGACAACGTGGCACGCTGCTTCCCTCCAGGCTGCTGCGTCACAACTGGACCGCACAGACAGCCGGCTGCCCCCCCCCCCCCCCTCAGCGCTGACGTCACGGGGCGGCGTTGCCAGCTCGCGCGGCAGGCGAGGAACGGCTGCAGCAGGGCGTCTACGTCCGTGTCGGCATTGCCGGACCGCCTGCGTCCCATCCACGCCACAGTCAGTTATCTCGAACCACGCTATACAGCTATACAGCTGGCAACAGACACACCCTTCGCCTAGCGCCCCAAAAAACCGGATTTCGTCAACCGATTTCCCAGTACCGCTTTTGGTCAACGCAAAGATGGAACAAAGACGCTGCATTTTGGTCACGGGATGAGGAGAGGTGTGAACACAACATCTTCCGTCATCGTGCTGAGTGCCAGTGACTTACGCGCGAGCTTCGCGATTTGTGTCGATCATTTGCTACTCCAGAAACGACGGACGAGTGTGACAAGTTTTCGTTAAAGAACGTTACAGGGATATCAATGCTGAGATCATCGGTGCCTGGGCTCACGTACTACTGTAACTTAAAATAAGTTACACTGAGCACGACACACATTTACCCTCCACGTGTGGACCAACTGAAATCGTTCTGTGATTTCGTTGATACTGGGTACGGCAAAGTTCTAGGTAGTATTAAAACTAGATGGTTGTCATTGTTGCCAGGAGTTACGAAAGTTCTTGATACGTATGAACCTTTGAAATCTTGTTTTCTATCTCAGAATAGATGTCCCACGTTGCTGAAACAAATTTTCGAGAACCCACAGTCACTTCTTTGGCTTCATTTCACACAATGCCCATTGAAAATGTTTTTAAATTCAATCCAAAAGTTGGAAATAACCACGGTTTCCGCTTGCTTCAAGAAATAATCAATACCATTTCAAGTAACTTGGGAAAGGAAGGTACTTAGTCAAAATACGAGCCTTTTACGAATTCTAAGACACTTTTCTGACTTGTTTGGAAAAGTAGAGTTCTCCACTTCAACCTCTGAAATAATTTCATTGGATAACACAAAAAAAATACTGTTTCTTGGGCTTAACTTTTAAATTTTCTGATCATTCTTAAGACAGTAGACTGATGTGCAACATTTCAGACGAGATAGGATGCGTGAACAACATTGTATCCCAGAAACTTGAGGAATTGGAAAAAGCTAATTTGGAAACATAAGAAACTGTGTGATATATTCCATACACTTAAAAGTACATGTACTTCATGTAAAAATATAGACTCACTTGTGAGTTTTGCTCCTGCTGTACCAGACATAAATAATGTTGTGGAAAGAGTATTTTCAACTGTGAGTTCCCTTTGGAGTGGGGAATGTGTGGTGCTAGATCCACTTCCTTCCCCACAGGTGTTAGTGTGTCTCATATTAGAGGCCAAAACCGAACATAAAATTCTTTGTCAAGTACAGAGTAGAGGTGCTCTTATTCGGTAATTGTACTGTCAAATTATTGGGTTTATAGTGAATTCTTGCAACGGGCCTTTGTCTTCAGAAGTTGACTGTCGAAGGTAGTTGCTCTCTGTCCCAGTGTACTTAAAAACAGAATAAGCAAGCATTCTTCAAAACTATACAATCTATGGATATGGTCAGTGTCTGTATCAAGTAAATCCTACCCCATATTTGGCAGATTGGGTTCCGCATTTGGGGGCTGCATTCAGTTCTTATCCTCCCTTAATAGCGATCAATAAAATTGTAATATGTTGTCTTGTGTATCCAGTACGAGGATATTTCATTCCTTAGCTCATACAACAGCCTGACAGGTGGTGGTTTTCTCGGCTATTTTTCCAGTACCTGAACGAATTTCAGCCACAATCTAAGTTTGTGTGTCTGGTGCGTGCTCAATGAAACGAAAATAACCTCTGTTTGCCTGGTGGCTGTTGGTATTTGAAGTCAGGAACACGTTTCATTCGGAACACCGACTTTGCCATTAAATCTGAATTTTGCGGAGAACAGGTAGCCTTCATAATGGCGAGACCCTTTTGCACAGGATTTCGGTCACCCCAGGGATCTTATGTTGATGCTGTGACATTGTTAGGGTGTACTAACATGTAAATTTTATTTTCTACAGATCTCTCACAATTTCTTCATTGTAGTTGATCAGCGTTGTTGCTTGCTTTATGAAACAGTGTCGTCTTTGATGTCTGTTTTGAATTTTGTGTGAAGTGTGTTTATGGTACTTTGGGAGCTTTTCGTCGTAATCCTTTTCATTGGGGAGTTTTTTAAATGTAATTAATGCTCGTGTGATGATTTTGAGCTGGGAATTGCGTGTGAAGCTCATTTTCATTCTATTAGGTTTCTTGTGATGAATCTCTTGTTTAGCCACTGTGATGAACTTAGTAAAAATTTAGCATGTTATTTAAGTGAATGTTTCAGATAGTGTTTTTTCTGTATAAGATTTTCATTTGCGTTATTCGAAAGTAATTACGTGTAGTCGCTCCAAAAGCAGTACGAGGAGAAAAGAAAAAAGGTGGTGAGTAGACGAAATGCCTAGAAAAGAGACTTCGAAGGTACAGAGAAGTGTAGGGACATATTCTCCCCACTTTTAGCGACGAAAATGTGCAAAATGAAACAGTAGGTTCCTCCGATGCGAGGCAAATGAGTGAGCCAGACTTCAGTGGTGCAGCGGAGATGTTTAGATTTAGGACGTGCACAGCCTGTTCCACTCACAGCTAGCAGTGTTTGGGGTCGAGTGCACAACTTACTAAGCGTGAGTGCGGGCGAGGCTGAAGCAACGATAAGTGAACAGAGGGCAGCAGTGCATGTAGCTCTGAGCAGAACATGATTGGACAATTTGGCCACGCTGATAAAAAGAATGAGCACATAGCGAAGAGTTAAAGGCAGACTACAGACTTGCTGGCGTCAAAGGAGGACCTAAACTGAGATTTAGTTGCCGAATATGGCACCTCAATGACTACAGTAGAATCACTGAGCTCAGAAATTGATGATGATACGGAAGAAACGTTCAGAACTTAGCAATCAAAATGAAGGACGACACAGCGCAATTTGAAGAAGCTAAGGTCATCGGTCTCTAGACTTACACACTACTTAAACTAATGTAAACTAACTTATGCAAAGAACAACACACACACGCCCAAGCCCGTGGGGGGACTCGAACCTCCGGCGGGAGGGGCCGCGCAATCCGTGACACGGCGCCTCAAACCTCGCGGCACTTGGAGAGGTAGGAAACCGGTTGAGTGGGATAGAAGGCGAACAGAAAAGAGTGAGCGGGAAAGGCTGGTTGGCAGGTGGCTAGAACAGGAGCATGGGGGATGTGACTGATGGCGATCATAGGGAATTCTTTAATCTACTAAAACAAATGCCGATGTTCACTGGCAACATACAGCGTGGCGCACGAAATGTGTTACCATTTTGTTTTTGAATATGAACTTTACTGTCAATACGATCTGAAAGGAACATATACTATAATCAAGAGTCGTCCATGGAGATTTGTTCTAACTCGGCGCATACTCAATATGCCCACCATTTCGTTTCCGACCTTCCTTCAAACGAATACTGAAGTTAGTGATTACCCTACGGCACATGTCTTCCGTAATTTCACTGCAAGCTTGTTGAATAAGTCTTCTGAGCTCCATTAAATCAAGTGGACGTTTCGGGGAAATTTTTTCCTTTAGGAACCCCCAAAGAAAAGAGTCACATGGATTGAGGTCTGCACTATTGGAGTTTTTACACGAGCATTTCGACGTGCGGATCATTTCACTCAGGTCTCCAGCTCGCTTCAATCACGGACAAAATTGCCCCCCCCCCCCCCCCAATGGCAGACATATTGAGCATGTGCTCATTTAGAACAAACCTCCATGGACGGCTCCTCATTGTAGTATATGTTCCTTTCCGATTGTATTGACAATAAAGTTTATATTCAAAAACAAAATGGTAACACATTTCGTGCGCCATCCCGTATGTAAGCCAAGTACGGACATTATCGAGACACTTGGGAGCGAATAAACAGCAGGAGTTTTGGAACTGGAAAGTACAGGTAAGGGAACGCTCGATGTTGCAAATACAGTACATGCACAGAAGCCTTAGGCAAATCATAACAAATACCTACAGGCAGTCCACTTAAACTGGAATCTTTAACATTTTACAGGAATCCACAGTACTTGCGAGCTGAAATGAGAAACAACATTAGGTAATTTTGAAAGAGAAAATGGGAGCTCAACTTGGAATCGACCGAAGTACACGTAGGAACAACTGTGGATGAATAGGCCAGGTCGAGAAAGTGCAGAAGAAATCTACAGCAGAATTCCTGTGCCTGTGATGAAACGAAAATTAAGATACACTGCGATGAAAAAAGAAAATGACAACGAGAATTGCCCGAAACTACGGAAGACGCTGTGATAATTCGATGCTAAACAGCATCTTCTACATTTGCATCTACATCTACATGCTCTCCAAACGACCGTGGCAGAGAGTGCGTCCCACAGTACCAGTTGTCAGGGTTTCTTCCTGTTCCATTCACGTATGGAGCGCGGGAAGAATGACTGAATGCCTCTGTACGCTTAGTACTTATTGTAATCTTATCCTCACGATCCCTATGTGAGCGGTACGTAGAGGGTTGTAAGTATATTCCTAGCATCACCACCATCTAAAGCCGGTTCTTGAAACTTTGTTAATAGACTTCCTCGGGATAGTCTGGGTGTGTCTTTAAAGAGTCTGGAAGTTCAGTTCCTTGCGTACTTCCGTTACACTCCTACGCGTCAAACAAATCCATGACAATTCGTGCTGCCCTTCTCTGTATATGTTCAGTATCCCTTGTTAGTCGTATTTGGTACTGGTCCCACACACTTGAGCAATACTCTAGAACCGATGGTACGAGTGATTTGTAAGCAAAGTCCTTTGTAGGCTGACTGCTCTCCACCAGTATTCTACCAGTAAACTGAAGTCTGTCACCTGCTTTACCTATAAATTCCATTTCACACCAGGTACTTTTTATGTGTCGGCCGATTCCAACAGTGACTCCATGATATAGTCTTGGCATACTATTTTTAATTTTCTGGAGGCACAGTTTTACATTTATGAACATTTAAATCAAGTTGCCGTCTTTCAACCGCTTTGAAATCTTATCAAGATCTGAGTGAATATGCTGCTTCTTTCAGACAATACATCATAGATAACAGGATCATCTGAAAAAACTATGAGGTTAGTATTAATATTTCGTCTTCCGCAGACATAGCGATGTGGTGTGATCTTGCAGCTGTGTTAAGGGCAACCTACAGTTCTCAGGAGTTTCTGAAAACGTGACGTCATTCTGACGCCAGAAGTTTTGCATTCATGTGGACCAGGCTGTGCATAAGTGAGGGATTAAAACGTTGGCAAGAATTAGCTCTGAAACATACTGAAAAAGTTGTGCCAACTGCTTTTGCTAATACGCCTTCGTTAACATCAAAAGTGAGACCACTTACTGACTTACAAGCAAAAAGAATCTTAAGCCAGCCAGCACAGAATCCAATAACCCGCTCATTAACGTTTCTCAAGAAAAGTTACTTTTTTTAAAAAATCTGAAAACTGACGTGTAGAGTTGGAGTCAGAAAAAAAAAAGGGGGGGGGGGGGGCAGCCATTCTAACAAGTGAGGTAAACCATCAGCTCACTCACCTTGCGTCCAGTAAGTAAAGCCGTTTCGAAACAACACAGCTAGCATCTCTCGAAAACACGTCACTATCTGTAGCATTTGGTATAATAAAATGAAGAAAAGCGTAATGTAAGTGGTTCAAGAGGTACTTTAATGGGAGATTTTTGTCTGGGAAAGAAGTGGCCTAGAAAAACTAGCCCGTAAATTGTCTTTTGTACACTTCACATATGGCTACATTTTATGTATAGCTGAGACTACGCCACCTTTTTATTCTGTTGCAAATGTGTCAGTCAGTTCTATGCTTTTTATTTTGAATGGCAATTTGCTTTGCCAGATGATAAACGTGTGAATATTTATTAGCATTTGCGAGTTTCACACTTAATACGTAGATTTGTAAATTGACAATGACAACCCAGAACTGATACGCACACCTCCAGAGAAAGGGAACTACTATATGTACACAATATCGAATATTTAAGAACTAACTGCAATTAACGTAATAAAGAAGTCCCAGAACCTTTACAAACGTGAAGGTGAGATGGTAGGACGCGAAGTCACCTCCATAGCTACCCTCTGCTCTGTAACTCAACGCTTACAACCGCTGCCTCACAATCAACCGCTGGAAGATCAGCCCCCGCGCCGTAAACTGAATGTAATGAAGGATTTAGCAGCCGATACTTCCTTACATGACGTCTGGTTATAAAACATCCGAAAGAAAGTGACGTGTTTTTACAAAGCTTCCATGTACCGTTGCCTTGAAACTGTGCTGTTTCATAATACGGAATTTAGGGCCTCATATCCAGTAGCAGCAATGACAAATGATTACTTTTTTTGATGCATAAACAATTATAACGGTCACGTGCAAATGTCGTCAACTCACGGGGTAACAGTGTGATAAGTTTCTTTTTTTTTTAACCAGTCTTGACGGCCCACATGAAGTCTGGTCTTCCGCCATTTCCTTTTTTTGTCTTCACAGGAACACAGCCGACCAAGCGAGCAGAACCGTTGTTCCAGCTCCAAGTACTGGAGACACTGTCCAATGCTCTTACTGCATGCCTGGACTGCACAGTTGCGAAGGACGTCTCCGTTTCGCAATACCTATGTACCCTAAAATGTATCACAGAGTTTCGTGGTGTGCAAATGTCCACATTTCCTCCTCCTCCTCCTCCTCTTTCGTGACGTGCTGTTCTGCAGTTCGCCATCGTTAGGCAGTGGCGCGTCACAAAGCTTCGCGCATTAGTTGCAGTACGTTTGACAGCGTAGTGTCTTGTTATTCCTCGCGACAAATCCCTTAACTCTGCTCCATATCAATTCTGTCGGGTTCAGACTGCAGTGTTACGACCACAACTCTAAAAATAATCCATTTGTACAGCGTGCTCGACGCCATCAAAATTTTCTTCCATCTTTCTGCGACATTTATCACTCTGGCTCATGTGATACCACATCTGTCCTACAAAACAATGGGCATATTCAAACAGTACTTTTTAATTTTTCTCCAAAAAATTTAATCACGTAATGTTTTATCTTCAACCATCTTTTGCAATCTTTTATAATATATCTGTAATTAAGAATGTATACTTGCAATGATCACCAGAAATTTTCGCTTGATACGTAATTGTAAACTACGGGATGTGCATTTTTCTTAAAATTGGTGATGCACAAGTTAATTGCCATATAAGGCTCAAAACCATATCAACCAAAACCACTAAAAATAAACGCAAAATATATCTATTTAAAACAGCAGATAAAAATTCGCTTGATGCCTTCCTAAGAGAGAGTCTCCATTCCTCCCAAGCTAATTATGTAAGTGTAGACCAGATATGGCTCAAATTCAAAGATACAGTATCGACAGCAATAGATTCATACCATCTAAGTTAATAAGAGACGGGACTGATCCATCACGGTACGCAAAACACATCAGAACACTGTTGCAGAAACAACGAAAAAAGCATGCCAAATTCAGAAGAACGCAAAATCCCCAAAACTGGCCAAGTTTCACGGAAGCTCGAAATTTAGTGCGGACGTCTATGCGAGATGCTTTTAATAGTTTGCACAATGAAATATTGTCTCAAAGTATGGTAGAAAACCCAAAGAGATTCTGGTCGTATGTAAAGTACAGCAGTGGCAAAAAACAGTGAACACCGTCACTGCGCGATAGCGATGGAGAAGTTACCGACGACGGTGCCACTGAAAAACCACAGCAGCTGTTAGCATGAGTGGCATAGAAGTAGGTATCTTAGGTGTTGCGACACAACTCGAATCTCTTAAGAAAGGCAATTCTTCCGGTCCAGATGGTATACCAATCAGGTTCCTTTCAGAGTATGCAGATACAATACCGCCTTCTTGGCAATCACATACAACCGCTCACTTGACGAAAGGTCTGTTCCTAAAGACTGGAAAGTAGCACAGGTCACACCAATACTCAATAAAGGAAATAGGAGTAATCCATTTAATTACAGACCCATATCACTGACCTCAATCTGCAGGAGGATTCTGGAGCACATACTGTACTTAAACATTATAAATCACCTTGAAGAAAATGACTTATTGATACATAACCAACACGGCTTCAGAAAATATCGTTCTTGTGCAACACAGCTAGCTCTTTATTCCGATGAAGTAATGAGTGCTGTCGACAAGGGATCTCAGATCGATTCCGTGTTCCTGGATTTCCAGAAGGCTTTTGATACCGTTCCTCACAAGCGACTATTAATCAGATTGCGTGCATATGGAGTATCGTCTCAGTTGTGTGATTGGATTCGTGATTTCCTCTCCGAGAGAGGTCACAGTACGTGGCGATAGACGGTAAATCGTCGACTAGAACAGAAGTGATATCAGGCGTTCCGCAAGGTAGTGTCATAGGCCCTCTGCTGTTCCTGATTTACATAAATGATCTAGGTGATAATCTGAGCAGCCCCCTTAGATTGTTTACAGATGACGCTGTAATTTAGAGTCTAGTAAAATCATCAGACGATCAATTCCAGTTACAAAATGATCTAGAGAGAATTTCTGTATGGTGCGAAAAGTGGCAATGGGCACTAAGCAAAAGAAAAGTGCGAGGTCATCCACATGGGTACTAAAAGAAATCCGAGTAATTTTGGGTATACGATAAATCGCACAAATCTTAGGGCTGTTAATTCGACTAAATACCTAGGAATTACAATTACGAGCAACTTAAATTGGAAAGATCACATAGATAATATTGTGGGGAAGGCGAAACAAAAGACTGCGCTTTGTTGGCAGATCACTAAAGAGACAGCCTACATCACACTTGTCCATCCTCTGCTGGAATATTGCTGCGCGGTAGGGGATCCTTACCAGGTAAGATTGACGGAGGACATCGAAGAAGTTCAAGGAAGGGCAGCTCATTTCGTGTTATCGCGAAATAGGGGTGAGAGTGTAACTGATATGATACGCGAGTTGGGCTGAGAGTCACTCAATCAAAGGCAGTCTTGATTGAGGAGAGATCTGTTTACGAAATTTCAATCTCCAACTTTCTCTCCCGAATGTGTAAATATCTTGTCGACACCCAACTACGTAGGAAGAAATGATCATGATAGTAAAATAAGAGAAATCAGAGCTCGAACGGAAAGATATAGGTGTTCCTTTCTTCTTTTGCTTTCTCTCATTCGAGAGTGGAATGGTAGAGAAGTAGTATGAAAATGGTTCGATGAACCCTCTGCCAGGCACTTGAGTGTGAATTGCAGAGTAACCATATAGATGTATATGTAGATGCTTTAGGTATTCAAACCAAACAAAGAAAATTACGCACCACGTGGAGCGCAGAACCGCCGCCCGCCGGCACACACGATGGTCAGTCTACGACCGTGTCTATCACGCCACGCATGTAGTTAACACCTCCCTTATTTCTGATACATAGTCCTACTCTAAAAATTCAAAAGCTGATTTTTGTCTGTAACCTTGTGAAGAACATTAACTACTTGTTTCTCGCCATTAACTGTGTTCCACGCGCCTCTTTCACTACGAAGCAGGAAGCAGTGTCGTCCATTTTCGCGGTACGTATGAACAGCGAGACAATCAGAGCACAAGTAGTGGTTACAGAGACACTGTGACTGTACACAATTTTTAAGATAAAAGTTACGTAGGTAAAGTACGATTATGATAGACGTTGATGGCTGTTAATACGTCAGAATCTCTGAAAGGTTCTTCCACACTGACATAGTAATAAGCTATCGAACACTTAAGTTGGACCTACTTCCATGGGCGGAGCACCACCAGTGGTAAGAGAGCTACGGCTGCTGACCAGTCACCGCGCTTGCGTTTGTTTACATCTGGTTTGCTCTTATGATGAAGTACACTCTTTGACATAAAACTTGACCGGCGGCCGGCCGCTTCAGAGGCTAAGTCCGCGCCGATCGCGACATGGGACAAAAAAACTGGCCAACTCGCTAATTCTCTTAAGTCCGGTTATCTGCACAATCTGGCAACACTGTAGACTGCGGCACTTCCTGGAGGAAAACTTGTCCCATGATAGAGAAACTCTAGTCTGATTACGCCTGTGGTCTAGCGGTAGCGTGCGTTGTTTCTGTTCATAATGTCAGTGGAACGAGAGCAGCTGGCATAAAACATTTTTATAGCCTCTTCTGTCTGAATGCTGAAGACGTGAATGTAATGGTAGCGCAGATTCAATCTATTTCGCTTTGTGACACACCGATATCAAAATTTTATCCAGTAACGATTTTGCGGCAGATTTCCTGCAGACTGTCCTCTGGACGCCGTATGCGGCAAAGCTCCGGGATCCATTTGCTGGCTACTGGCAGCGGCCGTGGCGACAGCAGCGGCGCTGCACTCCCCCGTTCTTTATCGAAAGCGCCTGCTACCGCTCATCGCTTTTGATGATTTAAAACGCTTTATTATTAAATGTTGCTCCACAGAAAATTTCTACAATTTCCATTCACGCACAAAAGCAACGGAGACAGACGCCCTGATTAGTAGGCGGGTATTATATTACATTAATCGGCAAGAGCCGAGTATGGCCCGAAATTAATTTTATAGACTGGGACGAAATTAAACCACCTCACTACATTCGATGAATTTATAAATGCTTCATACCTCGTTTCTTTTCCTTTCAAACTCAATTATTTGTGCAACTTTTGGTCAACGTTTAGATGTTTTCGTCAAGCCAGAGTGAGCGTCTGTGGTGTAAAGTGTATTACAGTTCTTGTTTCATTCCTTATGGTAAGTCTATGCGATAAACTGTGTGAATACCTTGCAATGCATGCTCTGTAGCAGTGCAGGAACACTGCACATTTGGAGTTCCATGTATGGGTTCATGAAGTATTTATTGTTGATCGGAAGTGATAGTTAAGGTCATCAGATTTAAACCAGAAAAATTTGTCGTTTTGAAGGTTTCAGAGAACGGAAAGAAATTGCTAACGCCGGTGTTAGAAAACGTCTACAGTTAAATGCTATTGCAAAAATTTAGAAGAAGGGAACTACATTAATGAACATGTGCACTTCATAAACAACCTTCTGAAATGTAGACCTATATGACGAACAAAGCTCAAATTTATATCGTTGACAGTCGGTTTGAATCTTTTCAGGGTCTATTTTACAGTGAAGCACCTTGGAATTCGCAAAGCAGAAATCCATGATATTAACTTAATTTACTAAGTCGAAATCGGACGAAGATTGATGTTTAAAGGCATTCTTCAGATTTCGCATAAGAAATTTTTACTAGCAGTTTGCAACTCCATTAATTAAAATGGAAAATAAAAGGTTGTACTCAGCGGCTTCTACCGTGATTCGAACTGCTATGTCTTATAGTACAAGCACTGCAACGCACAAGGGAATCTCTGAGCTAACGACACACTGGCGGCCAGAGGCGGAATATAGTCACTGCGATGTTGCCTGAGCCTCAAAACGCAACCTTAAACACACGAACACAGGAGGTGGAGATTACTGTTTTAACGTCCCGTCGACAACGATGTCATTAGAGACGGAGCACAAGCTCGGATTAGAGAAGGATGGGGAAGGAAATCGGCCGTGCCCTTCCTAAGGAACCATCCCGGCATTTGCCTGAAGCGATTTAGGGAAATCATTGAAAACCTAAATCAGGATGGCCGGGCGCGGGATTGCACCGTCGTCCTCCCGAAAGCACACACAAACAGGTGTTACTTATGTGAAGAACGCCATTCTTGGAGTCCAGAAATTAAATATACTTTCTAATTGTCATCTTGCAGTGGATTATATCGTACGAGTCTTCGATGTGGAAAACGAATGTCAAGTGAATTTAGCGAGGTAACGCCGACCTACACCCGGGAGTAAATGCACTATCAGAGTGTTGACAAATACTTGCTACGACGCTGTCATTTCTAGGCTCTCTGACGAGGCAGCTCTTCAGCGAAATGCTTGCCGTGATTCTCCGATACGGTTCTTCAGAGTGGAGACGCGCGCGCACGTTTGGTTTTTATGCGGCGTTCTCCCCTGATGGTTTCTGACGTCGCCTTCTGGGCTATGTATACATATGAGACATTCAATTATCATTAATCCAGAATGATACAAGTTTCAGCTTCCGGTGTGGAAGAAGGCTGTTGACGCCGACATTATATCATTTCAACGTAGGGAAAGCAAAACGGATCATTCAATGTTTCTCATTCAACATAAAGCATGTGAGATAATTTTCCGTAACGTTCATAATCATCTAAAAATACAAACGAAGTAAAAATACACCGGAAGCTTATTCGAATTGAATATAACGCTTTGCACCTCGATGTCGAATTTGTCCACTTGCAATCTTTTGCAGCATACACATAGAATGTCATGATTACCACGAGAATGAAGATGTATGTTGGTAAGGATGGAAGCAAGAAGAGACGCAGTCAACAAATATTCTATTCCTCATGGCATTCATTTCATTTGACACGTAAGAAGAGGTAAAGCGGGAATTTACTTTCGTTAACACGAAAGATATGCCGCACATATTGATAACGAGGAAGTCTGCGTCTTCATACGTTTCCTCCTTGAAATCTGTATGCTCTATTATATACTAAGTAGCCCGATCATTGTTTCAGTAATGTTACCCTCTTGTTTGACCCCGTAACGATGAACAGATTCCAAATGCATGTCTCCCTTCCTGGGTTTTTTTGTGTTTTATTGCTTGGAATTCCTGAAGCAGACCACTGTGCCTTCCCCCCTCGTGGGTTAGGTCTCAAAACTAAACCGCTTTGTATCCAATGGCATAATTTATTCAGACAGCATCAGCATAAGACCATCAAACAAAGCCTTCCATTTACAGTTGCAGCACTCTAACCAGCACTGACCAAAGTGTAATCCACGGTCATGGTCCTAAATTACCAGCTGTCTGCTACTGTGGCAAAGTCCGTACTACACTGTCGATTCCGCAGCACCATTTTATCTGGTAACACTGTGTAGTTGCACAGTTGTGCTACCAGGTCTGTCCTCACACTGTCAACTTTATGTATCTCACTTCTCCTGTAGCGTAGATCACGAGGAGCCGAAGTAAATGAGTGTATTCTGCATGACGTAACATTCAGTATTCCCTTCTTTCATAGCCACTCTTCATGTGCATCGATACCAAATAGGAATGCGAAAACTCTTGCGAGTGAGAGAATGGCAATAACAATCGTAACAAGAACAAGCAAATAATGAATGATGTTTATTCCAACGCAGAACGAGAATGGCTTTAAATATAAAAATCTGTATCTATATCTATATCCATATCTATTGATCTTTGAGTTGGCACAATGCAAATATATTCTTAGCATTTAGTTACTGAATTTAGTTCTGGATGTTTGCAGAGAAAAGGAAAAGTCGGTACTTCTCGCTAGTGTAATATAATATGAACCAGCAACTACCCTTTCCTTAGAACACGACTCAAGCAGGTCCTCAAGTAGGTAGCAAGGCACTGCTGCATTCTGTTCCCTGACATTGCTCTGATGACGGTTAATGCAGATAGTTCCGATTATGAAATACAAAACGTATTGCAGGTTAGTTCCTAGGATAGTAACATTAAATTTGCGTTGTAGACGGCACATGAACGTGACGACTATCCACATTACTCATCAATATAAAAAGACAATATTTAGGGAATTTAGCAGGATTACTCAAAATGAATTCTGAAATTGGGTGACTGACTGCACAGGTGCTAAACGTCGTCAAGAGTATACGATGTCCTAATCGCATTAGGAATATGAAGATCGTCTTCGACAGCTCGCAACTTTCACATTGCTATCTCCACCCTACTCCAGACAGCCCTCGGTGGAGTTGCACGACGTTGCCGATGTTATGGAAGGCCTTCAAACCGACAACAGACCACACATTGAAAAATACAAGCGAACTCTCTTGCAGCGTAAGCTTATTGTAACTAATCTAAAAATTATTGGAGAGGAACATTGTCCTATTCAAAAAAAGTAAAATGTTACACACTGTTGACGTCAAACGGACATTATCTATGTCCTGTCTTGTGTCCTACTCATCTATAATATCAAGTGTACTATGAAAATGATTATATATAATGGATGATAGGGTAATGCATTGATACCAGATGGTGGGGGCCGGCCGGTGTGGCCGTGCGGTTCTAGGCGCTTCAGTCTGGAACCGCGTGACCGCTATGGTCGCAGGTTCGAATCCTGCCTCGGGCATGGATGTGAGTGATGTCCTTAGGTTAGTTAGGTTTAAGTAGTTCTAAGTTCTAGGGGACTGATGACCTTATAAGTTAAGTCCCATAGTGCTCAGAGCCTTTTGAACCATTTGAACTATTTAACACAAAATGACATTAAAAATTAAAGTTATTCACGAGCAGCTAGTTGAGAATATGTATGAACATTAAATGACACGACGAACTGAAATATGACGAAGAGTTCAGCGCTCACTGGGAATAGAGCCCCACACATATCGTTGTTGACTACACACAAAGAGACGTCAGCTACCGAATTTTTCTTCACCAGCTGCTCAGAATAGCATCTTGAACTTACAGTCATCTCGCAAATAGTTCTGTGTCTCACTGGGAGTTAAAAACGTCAGATATCGTTAGTGTTGACAACGAATGAAAATACATTAAAAATCAAAATTATTATCCACCAGCAGATAGGTGTTCTCATGATAGAGCTTGATAATACATAATTAAATCTTTAGTGCCGGGCCAGGATTCGATCCCATTCACGCGTAATATGTGAAGGTATTGAGGAATCTGCAGTTTTGGACAAACAACAAATTGTAGCCGAGCTGTATTGCCACGAAGGGATCAAATTCCGCGTTAAGGGCGGTCTGAGTTGCATTCCCAGTTTAGAACCAATTTTATCGACATACAGAAGCTCAAATAAAAGATGGAATAAGTGTCCTGTGACCATACATAGCGTTTGTGTCGTCACTTGAAATAAATAACTAGTATAAGAAAGGTTACTGGTGATAGAGTTTCTACATGTCGCCACTCCAGACTTTATTGTGGTTCAAGCTACCGCCTACTTGGTAAAGAAGGAATATCATCTTTAATGTGAATTTTCAGACCACGCAGCCATTATATCTCCTCACTTGGTGTAGCCAGGAGAGAATGGAATCTGTTTCTCCCTATCTAAAATCATTGACGGAAGTGGGAATCGAACCCAGACCATAGGTATAACAACCTACCATCCGTCCAACAGACCACGAAATCCTCTTCTCTGCGAGTCATTTTCCTATCTTAACGCAGTTGCGCCACACTGGATGAGAATTCTGACACACAGGCTCCCTGTAGTAATTTGCAGCATGTTCAGTAAATTCATTTACTTGGTTGACCGAATCACTATGAACTAGCTGCCTCGGCTACCCAGTGCATACATTCGACTATTTTGTAATCACAGAAATAAAATCACGTAACTGCCACCTACACACAACTGCCAACAGTGTAGGATGCAGAAGTTTAAATAGGAAGTGTTCCTTTCCACTTGAGCTATTCTATTGCGCTATCTGTTACTAGAAAACGTCGTTCAGTCCAAAAGAAAAGCTGTAACTGTTTGTCTCTCAGAAGTCAAGACCTGGCCATATGCATAATCTCACAGTGCTGTGGAATCCAAAAGTTCTGGAGGAATAGTTACCGAGCTCTGGAGCTGCTGTAGCTACGTGTCAGCTTGTAGCATAGATAAGATGTCGCGAGTTCGAATACATTCAGTGCTACATTTTTTAAAACGCAATTCTGCTCTCTGCTGAAGGTATCAATCTAATGGAACTTTGAACATAATTCCCTTCACTTCTCAACCCAAAGTAGTCGCATGTGGAAAAAGGGCTAACTACTGTGACATTTTGTTCTATTCAGGTTTAATAGACAGCAGGCAGCAGATGCATCTCGAAGATGTGCAGGGAGAGCGCATCGTGCCATAATATGTCAGAAAAGTATTTTCTATATTAGCCGTCGTGTGGTAGTGATATTTTATTCTTCTTCAAACTTTGTTTGACAGCTTTAACTCAGAACAAGTTTTCTACATGCATGTAATCAATAAACTGCATGTGCATTGTCAGACTGTCATAGGTAACATCTGAGAATTCGCATATATCGTTGATGATTAATTTCTCTCTCATGTTTACTATTGTTTTAACAACACTAAAGGAAACCTTACGAAAATTGTGCACTGTATTATAAGAAATGAAATAAAACTAACCATGGTAACCTTACGACGAAAGTATCTGTAAACAAGCATGCCTCTATCGACACGAATTAGTAAAATACTACTCACTTAGATTTTGATTGGGTCTGTGCTTAATTGGTATGCTGTGTCATACTCAAGAGGTATGCAGATGTGGCATTTCATAAATATAGTTACGTATTCCTAGAAACCCAAAATTCGCTTGTCAGCAGCGGAAAGAGGCCTTACCTGTTGTGCAGCATTGTAAGTTTTTCAACATTGCACTATGAGCTGAAAGCATTTTCTTGCGATTTCCTTATTGATGTTTGATCTGACTGCTTGTAGCTCTTTCACAGAAGGGATAAAAACGTTACAGTCAGTGAGACTGGAACTGCGAACCGTATCAGACGCTTTTTCACAGCTCAGCACGTTACCACAGAGCTGGCGAGGAGGTATGGGTCTTAGCTTCCTATTAGGAGGGCAATAGTAACTAGAACTCGTAAACCGCTATTTGAATGTCGAGATTAGTTGCGGTTTCCACCTGCAACGACTTTCCTGGGCTGGAAACCGTAAATTTTCAATCTTTTGTTACCCTGCAAGCGATAATAACTCGGATTATTCAATGGAAATGACAGGTAAAATCAAGTGAACTTTGAGGCTTAATTCCGTGCACACCAGGAAGTAACTCGTCGATCAGAGTTGCCAAACATACGTTGCCTTGTTGCCAAATCTCAGTTACAGTACTAGCAGGAAGAAGACGAACCCATGTGATCCTACAGCGGTCTGGGAAGTGACCATAGCTAGTGTCTCCAAGTCACGGCTGCTACGGCCTGGAATACGTAATGCGTCTGATTCGCTTTCTGTAACTAGGTTTAGGGACTGGAGCGTAGTTACTAATAATACTCAGAACTGACTGCAAACTGAGCATCATAAATCAGTAACTCTCATTGTTGTTTTTATATTTCCTTCGTAAGTGTACTCAAAACTAAGAAAGTCATTCACAGGCGTTTTCGTGCCTCGCCGATAGTCGAGCACAACATACAAATAAAAATAAAAAAGAATGTGTGTGTGTGTGTGTGTGTGTGTGTGTGTGTTTGTGTGTGTGAGAGAGAGAGAGAGAGAGAGAGAAATAAAAAGCAATGAGAGAGAGTGTAAAAAATTGTTTTAAAGAAATTGAATCAAGGTATTTAAAGAAATCTTTCATTAAAATGACACGTTCCATATCATTACGAAATGTCGTATTCATGATCTATGGAACAAGAGTTAATCTAATGTAATCTAATCTAATCTAATCACATCATATTGATGATTAGCCATGAAGAGTCATGAATTACCGAAATTTTGGCCAATACCAGTAACCAAATCTAAACTTGAAAATAAAAGACGACAATTTTTGTAATAAACCATGACTCCTATCAAGACCCTTTCGTCCCTGTTATCGAACCACGAAAGATGTCTGATATACCTCCATTCTGAAGTAACAAAGTGTGCATGCATTTAAAGATGAAGTGCATGATGTGAAGTTCTGTGACGGAGATACGAACCCAACACGTAAGCCGATTGTTAACTAAGAAAAATCAAATGTTACGTATCGGTTTTTCTTACGAGCCGCTAGGTGTCTGAATCTAATATAAGGATACAAACTTTGGTGCCTAAGCGACAATCGAACTGCACACCTACCGTGCATCCACGAATATACACTCCTGGAAATGGAAAAAAGAACACATTGACACCGGTGTGTCAGACCCACCATACTTGCTCCGGACACTGCGAGAGGGCTGTACAAGCAATGATCACACGCACGGCACAGCGGACACACCAGGAACCGCGGTGTTGGCCGTCGAATGGCGCTAGCTGCGCAGCATTTGTGCACCGCCGCCGTCAGTGTCAGCCAGTTTGCCGTGGCGTACGGAGCTCCATCGCAGTCTTTAACACTGGTAGCATGCCGCGACAGCGTGGACGTGAACCGTATGTGCAGTTGACGGACTTTGAGCGAGGGCGTATAGTGGGCATGCGGGAGGCCGGGTGGACGTACCGCCGAATTGCTCAACACGTGGGGCGTGAGGTCTCCACAGTACATCGATGTTGTCGCCAGTGGTCGGCGGAAGGTCCACGTGCCCGTCGACCTGGGACCGGACCGCAGCGACGCACGGATGCACGCCAAGACCGTAGGATCCTACGCAGTGCCGTAGGGGACCGCACCGCCACTTCCCAGCAAATTAGGGACACTGTTACTCCTGGGGTATCGGCGAGGACCATTCGCAACCGTCTCCATGAAGCTGGGCTACGGTCCCGCACACCGTTAGGCCGTCTTCCGCTCACGCCTCAACATCGTGCAGCCCGCCTCCAGTGGTGTCGCGACAGGCGTGAATGGAGGGACGAATGGAGACGTGTCGTCTTCAGCGATGAGAGTCGCTTCTGCCTTGGTGCCAATGATGGTCGTATGCGTGTTTGGCGCCGTGCAGGTGAGCGCCACAATCAGGACTGCATACGACCGAGGCACACAGGGCCAACACCCGGCATCATGGTGTGGGGAGCGATCTCCTACACTGGCCGTACACCACTGGTGATCGTCGAGGGGACACTGAATAGTGCACGGTACATCCAAACCGTCATCGAACCCATCGTTCTACCATTCCTAGACCGGCAAGCGAACCTGCTGTTCCAACAGGACAATGCACGTCCGCATGTATCCCGTGCCACCCAACGTGCTCTAGAAGGTGTAAGTCAACTACCCTGGCCAGCAAGATCTCCGGATCTGTCCCCCATTGAGCATGTTTGGGACTGGATGAAGCGTCGTCTCACGCGGTCTGCACGTCTAGCACAAACGCTGGTCCAACTGAGGCGCCAGGTGGAAATGGCATGGCAAGCCGTTCCACAGGACTACATCCAGCATCTCTACGATCGTCTCCATGGGAGAATAGCAGCCTGCATTGCTGCGAAAGGTGGATATACACTGTACTAGTGCCGACATTGTGCATGCTCTGTTGCCTGTGTCTATGTGCCTGTGGTTCTGTCAGTGTGATCATGTGATGTATCTGACCCCAGGAATGTGTCAATAAAGTTTCCCCTTCCTGGGACAATGAATTCACGGTGTTCTTATTTCAATTTCCAGGAGTGTAGCTTAAGTTTCAGTTGCTTACTCATGAACAGTTAGATGTGTGCGTGTTTGACCAGAAATAACGACACCTGTTGCCATTGTTGGAAACACATGAACAGACATTGAAATTGCGCGTTAATTTTCACTAGCAGGTGGGTGTGCACTTGATAAAGCTAGAAATGAAATTATGAATATTTTTGTACTGGATCAGGTTTCAGACCCACATACTTACCTTTGGAGGAGACCTAGAGAAGATTGCAGTCTTGGGAAAAGGAACGAAATGACTGAACTATACTGTTCCGAGAGATTCAGATCCTCGAAAGAGGAGATACGAATTCGAATCACAGTCCAGCACCAAATTTTTAAACGTCTCTAGTTCAATCAAGTACAAGTAAAATAAGAGCCCTGTCCCTTTAAATGGCTATAGGTTCATCAAATAAAATAAAATTTTCTAATGTAAGTAAGCTTACTGGCGACTGTATTTCTGTTTTCCATGACTTCCGCTGTGTCATTTCCCAACGTAAACCGGCTCTGCCCAGTTGGTAATGAAGGAACGTGATGTTTAATGCGGATTCTGGATTATAACGTCTTTCTCTTGAGGTTACCAGAGGTAAAATAAATCTGTTTGTGCCTCTTAAAAGTAAATGCCTGAACCCACGCATTGCACCTGTGATAGCTCGTTCCACCATACCATTGTGGCCACATTACCCAGCCCCAAGAGTGTGCTGTAACGGATGATGTGCTTAGCTTACAAAATTAGTCACGGTGGAAAAAATGCGAGTCTATTAAATGGTCGAGTAGAAGAAAGCTTCTGACGCAGAGATTATGCTATTCTCATGTCATCAGGATGTAAAGACTCTTCTAGGCATCATAGGCTGGATGTGAAGCCATTTTGATTTTTCACAAATTCAGCAAATTTCTTAGTTCGAGAAAATTCACTGTGAAGTGTGAAGTTGCCGGATAATTCGATTATTACTGTTATTATTACTATCATTTTATTCATACCGCTGCTGTAACACAAGTGCTTGAACATCATTTAATGCCTTTTGGTCACTATAGATGTAGTTTCCCATGAACAGGTTCTTTCCCTGTCTACGGAATCCTTTCATGTTAATATCAAACACCAGCAATTACTCGTAGATTACTTTAAAACTAAAGTAATTGACGAAGACGTTACTTGGTAACTTGACGACGTTTAGCACCTGTGCAGTCAGTCACCCAATTTCAGAATTCATTTTGAGTAATCCTGCTAAATTCCCTAAATATTGTCTTTTTATATTGATGAGTAATGTGGATAGTCGTCACGTTCATGTGCCGTCTACAACGCAAATTTAATGTTACTATCCTAGGAACTAACCTGCAATACGTTTTGTATTTCATAATCGGAACTATCTGCATTAACCGTCATCAGAGCAATGTCAGGGAACAGAATGCAGCAGTGCCTTGCTACCTACTTGAGGACCTGCTTGAGTCGTGTTCTAAGGAAAGGGTAGTTGCTGGTTCATATTATATTACACTAGCGAGAAGTACCGACTTTTCCTTTTCTCTGCAAACATCCAGAACTAAATTCAGTAACTAAATGCTAAGAATATATTTGCATTGTGCCAACTCAAAGATCAATAGATATGGATATAGATATAGATACAGATTTTTATATTTAAAGCCATTCTCGTTCTGCGTTGGAATAAACATCATTCATTATTTGCTTGTTCTTGTTACGATTGTTATTGCCATTCTCTCACTCGCAAGAGTTTTCGCATTCCTATTTGGTATCGATGCACATGAAGAGTGGCTATGAAAGAAGGGAATACTGAATGTTACGTCATGCAGAATACACTCATTTACTTCGGCTCCTCGTGATCTACGCTACAGGAGAAGTGAGATACATAAAGTTGACAGTGTGAGGACAGACCTGGTAGCACAACTGTGCAACTACACAGTGTTACCAGATAAAATGGTGCTGCGGAATCGACAGTGTAGTACGGACTTTGCCACAGTAGCAGACAGCTGGTAATTTAGGACCATGACCGTGGATTACACTTTGGTCAGTGCTGGTTAGAGTGCTGCAACTGTAAATGGAAGGCTTTGTTTGATGGTCTTATGCTGATGCTGTCTGAATAAATTATGCCATTGGATACAAAGCGGTTTAGTTTTGAGACCTAACCCACGAGGGGGGAAGGCACAGTGGTCTGCTTCAGGAATTCCAAGCAATAAAACACAAAAAAACCCAGGAAGGGAGACATGCATTTGGAATCTGTTCATCGTTACGGGGTCAAACAAGAGGGTAACATTACTGAAACAATGATCGGGCTACTTAGTATATAATAGAGCATACAGATTTCAAGGAGGAAACGTATGAAGACGCAGACTTCCTCGTTATCAATATGTGCGGCATATCTTTCGTGTTAACGAAAGTAAATTCCCGCTTTACCTCTTCTTACGTGTCAAATGAAATGAATGCCATGAGGAATAGAATATTTGTTGACTGCGTCTCTTCTTGCTTCCATCCTTACCAACATACATCTTCATTCTCGTGGTAATCATGACATTCTATGTGTATGCTGCAAAAGATTGCAAGTGGACAAATTCGACATCGAGGTGCAAAGCGTTATATTCAATTCGAATAAGCTTCCGGTGTATTTTTACTTCGTTTGTATTTTTAGATGATTATGAACGTTACGGAAAATTATCTCACATGCTTTATGTTGAATGAGAAACATTGAATGATCCGTTTTGCTTTCCCTACGTTGAAATGATATAATGTCGGCGTCAACAGCCTTCTTCCACACCGGAAGCTGAAACTTGTATCATTCTGGATTAATGATAATTGAATGTCTCATATGTATACATAGCCCAGAAGGCGACGTCAGAAACCATCAGGGGAGAACGCCGCATAAAAACCAAACGTGCGCGCGCGTCTCCACTCTGAAGAACCGTATCGGAGAATCACGGCAAGCATTTCGCTGAAGAGCTGCCTCGTCAGAGAGCCTAGAAATGGCAGCGTCGTAGCAAGTATTTGTCAACACTCTGATAGTGCATTTACTCCCGGGTGTAGGTCGGCGTTACCTCGCTAAATTCACTTGACATTCGTTTTCCACATCGAAGACTCGTACGATATAATCCACTGCAAGATGACAATTAGAAAGTATATTTAATTTCTGGACTCCAAGAATGGCGTTCTTCACATAAGTAACACCTGTTTGTGTGTGCTTTCGGGAGGACGACGGTGCAATCCCGCGCCCGGCCATCCTGATTTAGGTTTTCAATGATTTCCCTAAATCGCTTCAGGCAAATGCCGGGATGGTTCCTTAGGAAGGGCACGGCCGATTTCCTTCCCCATCCTTCTCTAATCCGAGCTTGTGCTCCGTCTCTAATGACATCGTTGTCGACGGGACGTTAAAACAGTAATCTCCACCTCCTGTGTTCGTGTGTTTAAGGTTGCGTTTTGAGGCTCAGGCAACATCGCAGTGACTATATTCCGCCTCTGGCCGCCAGTGTGTCGTTAGCTCAGAGATTCCCTTGTGCGTTGCAGTGCTTGTACTATAAGACATAGCAGTTCGAATCACGGTAGAAGCCGCTGAGTACAACCTTTTATTTTCCATTTTAATTAATGGAGTTGCAAACTGCTAGTAAAAATTTCTTATGCGAAATCTGAAGAATGCCTTTAAACATCAATCTTCGTCCGATTTCGACTTAGTAAATTAAGTTAATATCATGGATTTCTGCTTTGCGAATTCCAAGGTGCTTCACTGTAAAATAGACCCTGAAAAGATTCAAACCGACTGTCAACGATATAAATTTGAGCTTTGTTCGTCATATAGGTCTACATTTCAGAAGGTTGTTTATGAAGTGCACATGTTCATTAATGTAGTTCCCTTCTTCTAAATTTTTGCAATAGCATTTAACTGTAGACGTTTTCTAACACCGGCGTTAGCAATTTCTTTCCGTTCTCTGAAACCTTCAAAACGACAAATTTTTCTGGTTTAAATCTGATGACCTTAACTATCACTTCCGATCAACAATAAATACTTCATGAACCCATACATGGAACTCCAAATGTGCAGTGTTCCTGCACTGCTACAGAGCATGCATTGCAAGGTATTCACACAGTTTATCGCATAGACTTACCATAAGGAATGAAACAAGAACTGTAATACACTTTACACCACAGACGCTCACTCTGGCTTGACGAAAACATCTAAACGTTGACCAAAAGTTGCACAAATAATTGAGTTTGAAAGGAAAAGAAACGAGGTATGAAGCATTTATAAATTCATCGAATGTAGTGAGGTGGTTTAATTTCGTCCCAGTCTATAAAATTAATTTCGGGCCATACTCGGCTCTTGCCGATTAATGTAATATAATACCCGCCTACTAATCAGGGCGTCTGTCTCCGTTGCTTTTGTGCGTGAATGGAAATTGTAGAAATTTTCTGTGGAGCAGCATTTAATAATAAAGCGTTTTAAATCATCAAAAGCGATGAGCGGTAGCAGGCGCTTTCGATAAAGAACGGGGGAGTGCAGCGCCGCTGCTGTCGCCACGGCCGCTGCCAGTAGCCAGCAAATGGATCCCGGAGCTTTGCCGCATACGGCGTCCAGAGGACAGTCTGCAGGAAATCTGCCGCAAAATCGTTACTGGATAAAATTTTGATATCGGTGTGTCACAAAGCGAAATAGATTGAATCTGCGCTACCATTACATTCACGTCTTCAGCATTCAGACAGAAGAGGCTATAAAAATGTTTTATGCCAGCTGCTCTCGTTCCACTGACATTATGAACAGAAACAACGCACGCTACCGCTAGACCACAGGCGTAATCAGACTAGAGTTTCTCTATCATGGGACAAGTTTTCCTCCAGGAAGTGCCGCAGTCTACAGTGTTGCCAGATTGTGCAGATAACCGGACTTAGAGAATTAGCGAGTTGGCCAGTTTTTTTGTCCCATGTCGCGATCGGCGCGGACTTAGCCTCTGAAGCGGCCGGCCGCCGGTCAAGTTTTATGTCAAAGAGTGTACATGCTACATACGAACCCCGTAGCCCCACCCTTTATTTCGCATTCATGTTCATTGTCTTACCCGTCTCACAACCATACCACCTTATTCCATACCAACCTACAGCTCTTGCTGTGCTACAGAGTACTGAAAGCTTGTTCACAACAAATAAGTAGGATTCTCAGCCACACATGTATTTTTCCAGATAGACTGAAACACGCTGTTGTTCAGCAACTGCACAAAAAAGGGGATAGGTCTGATGCTAGCAACTACCACCCAACCCCACCTCTCATAGCTTTATCCAAAATTCTTGAAAAAGTAATGTATTCAGGAGTAGCATCACGTATCTGTAAAAATGAAGTACTAATCAAATGTCAATTTGGTTTTCAGAAAGACTTTTCAACAGAAAATGCTATATATGTGCTTTCACTGATCAAATATTAAATGCACTGAATAACCGAACTTCATCCATTGGAATATTTTGTGACCTCTCAAAGGCTTTTGATGGTCTGAATCGTGAATTTCTTCTAGACAAGCTTAAGGATTGTGGCATGAGTGGGACAGTGCACAAATGGTTTAATTCATATTTAACTTAAAGAAAGCAGAAGGCTGAAATTAACAGTACAAATGGTCTGCGAAAACCAGGAGAGTCCTTTAACTGGGGAGTTATCAAGAACGGTGTCCCACAGAGTTCACTCTGTTTCCTTATTGGTCTTAATATACATTAATGACTCGCCACTCTATATTCATGAAGATGCAAAGCTAGTTCTTTTTGCTAATGATACAAATACAGTAACACACCCAAGGAAATCGTAAATAATGTCTTTCACAAAATTACTAAGTGGTTCTCTGCAAGTGGACACTTATTAAATTTTGAGAAGAAACAGTGAATATAATTCTGTGCAGTAAATGGCATATCAACCCTCATAAATATAGGCTATGAACGCAAGTCTGTTGCTAGGGCAGGGTATTCAAAATTTCTGGATGTGTACATTGATGAGAAATTGAATTTGAAGAAACATCAATTATCTGCTGAAATGATTAGGTTGAGCTACTTACGCTACTGGGATTATTGCAAAATATTGGTGATGAACATCATTAAATTAGCCTACTATGCCTATTTTCATTCACTGCTTAGACATGGTATCGTATTTGGGGGCAATTCGTCACTAAGAGGAAAAGTATTCATAGCACAGAAAGGTGTGATCAGGCTAACAGCTGGAGCCCACCGAAGATCACCTTGTGGACGTTTATTTGATGAACTTGAGATATTCACAGTACCTTCGATGTACATATATTCATTTATGAAATTTGTCATTAATGACCCACCCCAATTCAAAAGTAACAGCGAAGTGCATAGCTACAACACTAGAAGAAACGATGATCTTCACTACTCTGGATTAAATCTCACTTTGTCACAAAAAGGTGTGAATTATGTTGCCACAAAAATATTTGGTCATTTGCCAAATAGCATTAAAAATCCGGCAGATATCTAACCAACATTTAAAAGAAAAGAAAATTATGGAAATACGGAAGCGTCCGATCCCGCCCGTCTGCTTTGACCCATGACGTCACAAATATGGCGGAAACGACCATAAAACACGATTCCAATATGGCGCATATAAAGTCGCTATGTACACATTGTGAGGACGAAAATACAGCGAAAAACTAACACGCACACTTTCCACAAGAAGCGTAATGACACTAACGGGACAAGTGCGGGAAATGGGGTGTTTTGGGTGGGGGGGTGGAAACAATATAAACTAATTTAGACACCCACCCCCATACAAAACAACACAAAAAGACGAAAAAACAGACATCACAAAACTCCCCAAATACCACTAAACAGTATCATCTGGAATCGGACACTTCCCTTGACCTGTATAGCTCAACAGCAGCTCCCGATCCCATAAATTAGGAGCAAACACTTCCTTTGGCCTATATAGCTCAAAAACATCTCCTGATACCAACGTACACAGCCACACATCGGGATCGAACACTTCCCTTGACCTGCGCACTTAATTTTATCCGTCATATCTACTCCTGAACAAAAACAACCGATTAATTTTACTAAAATTACCACACGACGTACAGCGAACACTAAATTAACCTTCACACAAAATCGTTAACTCACTGAAACGAATTCCACTACAAAAACAGCTGACACACTAACAATTCTGGATAATGAGTAAAAGCAAACTGAGCCCATTACACCACACGAACGAAAACCCTGATCATACCATCAGAGAGCACAACAAACCACAACACGACGACATCTACAAACACGCCACACACAAACCAAACTCCGCGCCGTCATGACGTCACACACAACACCCTTACGTCACGGCTCAAAGCCGACGCGTGGGATCGGACGCTTCTGTCGACCCTCCTGAATGACAGCTCCAACTGAATAGATGAATCTTTAGACATGAAGTATTAACTATAAAAATATTTACTATTTTGTGTAAAGAAAACTTAGCCCTTCTTTGTGAAAGTTTGTCTACAAACACCTGCATTGCCAGTTTTCATTTACTTACGCAAAAGACGATGAAATTACTCTTCACGTATTAATGTCAAGAGATCCGCTTGCCGTGATATAAACTGTGTATTCCTTCCTCTACGCAACAGCAACACACTTTATACTGTAGGCAACTACAGATTTAACAATGCGTTCTTCTTAAAGCCGCAACAGTTGAATAATTCTTTATTTGTCCTAATAAAGTATTACTCAGCAGCATCCGTTTGTTTTGACAGGAACATGTATGTGAATCTTCAGTTTCTCCCAGCTTATTTTTTGATGGGACAGTCCACAGGTGAACTGCCTGTTCGTAGTGTCCTGCGTGCACGCTATGAACCGAAAGTACAGCTATGGACTGTTCCATCAAGAATATATATAATAGTTGAGTTCTGCAGCGAGATTTGTAGCTGATACTCTGTATTTTGATATCGTTCTGAGCAATGACAAACACGTATCAGAAAAGATTCTGAGGATGGCTGGTTTTACTGCCAAAGTGTTTCAGTACTGGTCCTTTAGGTGGGGCACTGCTTCACACATCCAGATACCCCCTTAGCAGAAAACCGACTACTTTTTTGGTAAGTGTACGGCACAGTCACTGCCTGGAGATGCACGATTATTAGCAGAAGTGAAGACGAAGCCCGTGACGCCGGGAATTTTGACAACTTTTCTAGCAAGAGGATCAATTTTAGGTCAACGTAATAATTCATTAATTTCTGCACTTACACGTATAGAACAAAGACGAAATGGAGGGTAACATTATCTGTCTTACTGACTACCCAACAGACTACCTTGTCACCAAAAACATTTCTCTAGAAAAGTGAAAATACAGAAATTAAATGGAACAGCGTTCTGTACTAAAACACATTTGCGTGACTTAACGTGCTGACGATTGCTAATGCAGGACTGGGAGAAAGAAGCTAACAGATTAGTTGTACTAAATTCGGCAGTTTTCGTGGAGCTGACTGCTTCGGGAAATACCGGATTCAATGCTCCACTATGGAACTGTCAAAATGCGTCTAGCTTGGTTTGATTGCAAACCATTAGGAATAGGATCAGGCTGTACCACGGTCTACGCACTATCCTGACGTAAAGTAATTGTTTGATTCGTCAATAGTCGAAGTTGCCATAGCATCTTATCTACTTGCAGAAGCAGTGTTCCGTCATTCTGTTCTGTTATTCCTAACACGCAGAATAATTCTTTTATGGATCACATGTGTACAAATACGAACCTGTATTTCGGAGAAAAAAATTCAACAAAATGGCGCGAATACGAGTAGAAATCTCGTCCGAGCCTACGCTTTTCTCTCAAGCCTAAAGTCCGTAGAACAGCAGAATTAATAGGAATGTCGGTAGGACTTTAAAATAACAAGGTTTGTAATACGAAATTCGTTAGTATTTTGAGAGCGTAATAACCGAACGCGGTTTGCTTTATACGCGATAGTCTCCATAGTGAACCTAAATGAAACCTTGCAGCTACCATAACTTTGCAAAAACAAACCAAAAGAAAACAAAGAAAATACTTCAACACTACGGGAACGCATGAAAACAGTCGTCCTTACCTTATTAAGGGTGTGGGTGTAGCAGAAGAAATTCTCGGCGCAAAAACAGCAGCTCGAAATCCCAACGCAGAACGTCACACTGGACACGACTCGCTACAAATGCGACAGACTCCTGAAGCGGCAGGGCTGTGGCACGCAGTCAGTGCTGCCAACGGCTGCGAGGCCGCCAGGTACCAACTGCAGCCTGCTACGGGGGCCTCACACAGCGGGCAGCGCTTCCAGGGACCCCGCGCAGAACATGCGAATGTAATACGAAGACGGTCGTCCTAATTTTGTTATTGCGGACAAGCTGAAAAAAAATAAAGTAACATGTTTGTGAAAGTACTTTTAACGTAATGTAATCCAATTCTACGCTCATTGTGACACTGCTGTGGCCACTTGAGTACCTCTCACAAGGGAACCTCCCCATCGCACCCCCCTCAGACTTAGTTATAAGTTGGCACAGTGGATAGCCCTTGAAAAACTGAACACAAATCAGTCGAGAAAACAGGCAGAAGTTGTATGGAACTATGAAAAAAATAAGCAAAATATACAAACTGTGTAGTCCATGCGCAAGATGGGCAACATCAAGGAGAGTGGGAGCTCAGGAGCGCTGTGGTCCCGTGGTTAGCGTGAGCAGCTGCGGACTGAGAGGTCCTTGGTTCAAGTCTTCCCTCGAGTGAAAAGTTTAGTTTTTTATTTTCAGGCAATTATTATCTGTCCGTCCGATGCGAGGTAACTGCGCCGTGGTATGGGGACGCCACACCTAAACAAACATCGAAACACACGACGTCAGTCGACTACAGCGCACGGAGGAGAGAGTATTCCTGCTAACGAGGCTCCCTGGCTGGCAGTTGACTGTTCGCTACTTTGGACGAGAGTGCATTAAATACGTGAGATGTATTCCGTGGGCAATATGAATTGAGCAAATATAGCTGGCGACTTCAATAACAATCGCACGGTTTTGCGGTGCGGTCGCAAAACACAGACACTAAACTTATTACAGTGAACAGAGACTTCAATGAACGAACGGACAGGTCATAACTTTGCGAAAATAAAAAAGTAAACATTTCACTCGAGGGAAGACTTGAACCAAGGACCTCTCGACCCGCAGCTGCTCACGCTAACCACAGGACCACGGCGCTCCTGAGCTCAGATGCTCCTTGTTGTTGCCTATCTTACACATGGACTACTCAGTTTGTATATTTTGTTTATTTTTTTCATAGTTCCACACAACTTCTTCCTGTTTCCTCGATTGATCTGTGTTCAGTTTTTCAAGGCCTATCCACTGTGCCAACTTATAACTAAATCTGAGGGGACTGCGATGGGGAGATTCCCTTGTCAGAAAATTATGCCCGCACCGGAGTCGAGGGAACCAGGGTTTTTAAGATACCGACGCGCTACAGTACCGTTTATTGTCAACACATGGCTGTTACCCATGAATATATTCGGTTCATTGCTTCTCAGCCCCTGTCCGCGCCATTCCTACTCATTGCTGTGGATAACAATGAAGCATTACATCCCACTCGTCAGCAGGTTGTTTCCCACAGAATGATTGTTTTATTGCTGTCAGTTGAAACATATGCCTGCCGTACTTTCCCACTTCACGTGTTGTGTGTGCAGTGTGTGTGAAGATACAGTATTTTTCCCCGCCCCGTGGAGTTCAAAGTGCCAACAGGGAAACCTTTCCTGAAAGGAACAGATTTAAAAAATACGATTCACGTGCTCAAAAGATCAAGAAAAAGCTACAACTGAACAGTTTTTGAACTCACAAAAAGGCGCTCCCGGAAAATTTCTCCGACCAACAACGTCAGACAGTGAGACTTAAGCGTGCTTAAAAGGCCATGTCGTTAACAGCAGCCTCTCATCGTGTGGTGCTTCAGATGCAAATGAACACAAGCACTGGAATATGGACCTCCCGCTGTCCCACATTCGGGTAGGCCTACTGCTAGCAGCTGTGAAGCAATCAGGAGTTTGGACCCAGGCACTTGGCCTAATAGGTTAACATCCACAATGACAAATGAAATTTTACATAAAGGCCCTAATAACATTGTAAGTTTTGAGTATCCTTTAAACGAGAATGGAAGAAAATTTTCAACTCATTATTAACATAAGAAGTTTACCAAATTGAGAAAAACAATGATCGTAAATGGCTTAAGTATTCGAAACCTACCGACAACGTTCTTTGTTTTTATTGTAAACATATTCGATCTCCTTCAAACAAGATATCAGGCGATGGACTCTGTGGCTGGGTTCATTTAGGAAATCGGCTTCAAGAGCATGAACAATAATTTAACAGCATAAACAGTACAAGAAAGTGGGTAGAATGCGAGGTAATTTGAAACAACAAAGTGGTATTGATCATACTGACCTTGAACTACTGGAAAAAGAGAAAGAACATTAGCGTCAGGTTCTAATATGAATTATACTCACCATCAGGTACCTACTTCAAAGCAATATTGCCTTAAAGGGAGGCAGCGACAAGCTCTATCAAGGAAATAACGGTAGTTTTCTTGGTTTGATCGAAAGACAGCAGAATTTGACCCCGTTTTGCAGGAACATTAGAGGTGGGAAAAGGCTCAAGTAAGTCATGACCATTTTCTTGGAAAAAAACATTCAGAATGAACTCATAAATTTGCTTGCCAACAAAGTAAAAAACAGCATTGTTAATTCTGCAATCGAAAGTAAATATTTTTCTGACGTGCTTGATTGTACTCCTGATACATGCCACAAGGAACAAATGACATTGATTGTTAGGTCTGTAAATTTATCAGAAGACGCAGCGACTATAGAAGAACACTTCCTCGACTTCCTGAGCGTCACTTCAACAACAGGAGAAAGTTTGACCGAAACCGTTTTTTCGAAATTAGATGAACTAGGGCTCGATATTCATGATTGCAGAAGCCAACGTTATCGAATATGAAAGGTTATCGAACTGGTGTTCAAGCCAGAATATTAAGGTGCAAACCAAGAGCATTTTATATGCCATGTGACAGCCACAGTCTTGTGTTATCAGATGCGGCGAAATCTACTGCAAAAGCAGTCACATTTTCTGGTGTAATTTAAAGAATATGCATTATTTTCAGTGCATCCACTCAGAGATGGGAAATCTTATTGCGCAGGGCGCCAACTTTAACAGTGAAGAATCTTTCAGATAGTTGATGTCAAAGTAGGGTGTAGAGTGTCAAAGCTGTTAAGGTGCCAGACGAGAGACGTCAGGGGCGCCCTTCCTGAGGTGAGCGACGGCGCTGTTGAATCGAAAACAAAGAGCGGAGCTCACTCGCTTGCTGTGGACGATTTGAAAAGCTTCGAGTTTATTGTAGGCGTTGTCGTATTGTACGGTCTTCTCTTTGCCATTAGCGCAACAATTAAGGCAGTTAAAGCAGCAAACGTTGACGTGAAAGTAGCAACTAAATCTCTCGAAAGTCTAATTACGTTTATTGGGAATTTCCGCGAAGGAGTTTTCGTTAATGTGCAGTTAACAGCGAAAGAGATAACTGAAACTTCGCAGACTTGACCAAAATTTGGAGAAAGGAGAACTGGCAAGAAAGGCGAAGCAATTTGATTATGAAGGTGACGATTTGGTTTGCATAGCTCAACCGTCAGAGGAGACATATAGGATCGATTTTTTCTACCCTGTCGTTGAGACAGTGTTAAAAAGTTTGAAAGAGAGGTTTCGGTAAATGGCTAAGTATTACGGAGTACTCGACTTTTTGTTTTCTCTAGACAGTTTAAAATACATACAGGATGAAGAATTGAAAATGCTGTCTACAAACCTTGAGAAAGAGCTAAGTGTAAACATAAACTGTGAATGTTCGAAAGACATTGTTGCTTCAGCTCTTTTGTCAGAAATTAATGTGCTCAGAGAAATGGCGCCCAATGACGTGAAAACTCCTACGTTAATACTGAAATAGTCGAATGATTCTGCAAACCCGTTTCACGGGATTTACATCGCCCACAGTATTTTGCCAGCCGTGCCAGGAACTGTCGCCTCCACTGAAACAAGCTTTCCACGTTCAGAGCTCGTCAAGAATTATTTCCGAAGCGGTATGTCGGCCATGTTGTCAATAGAACACGGCGTGGTTCCAGAATTGAGTTCTGAAGATACTATTCATGAATTTGCTCTTCAAATAGCGAGGAAAAGATGTTTTGTGTATACCCTTTGTGTTTATAACCTACAACTCAGTTAATTTCTTGTGAACACAGAGCACAGTCGAGTGATGAAAACATTGAAGCATATATCCTGAACAAAATTTGTGAACCTTACCTGATTTTGAATTTCATTGAACTGGAATGATTCCTGTAGCAGTCTTATTATTAACATTTTTGTAATAACCATAACTATTAAGATTTCTTCACCAACTAACTATTTTCCTACAACGACAGTAGGTCCCCTGCGGTAACAGTCTGCTGATGCACTGGTACTGCGTTAATGACGGAAGTTAGAATTCTTTTGAACGTCACGGAGGTATGTGAGCTGTGTTGGAGGAGGGACTGGGAGTTTTGGGGGGGAGGGTGTGGGAGAGCCCCTCGCAGAACTTGGGCACACGTCCCCACGCCGGCTGAGCCCTGCTCACCCACTGCTGGCTCTGGAATTTCCTGTAAGTAGGCTTTCACGCCAACACTACTTTGTCTATTCGCACTACCCTTCTCTGTACGCGTTCAATATTCCCTGTTAGTTCTCTTTGTAATGGGTCCCACACACCCGAGCGGTAGCCTAGGATGGACCACACGGGTGTTCCGTAAGCTGTCTCCCTTGTAGACTCACCGCATTCATCCAGTGATCTCGTCCACTCTGCCATCTAGTTTACCTACAACTCAGACTATGTGATACTTCCATTTTATATCACCTCAGTGTACCACACCCGTGTCTTTGTATGAGTTGACTGATTCCAGAAGTGAGTGATTAATATTACAACAACCTTAGAATACGACGTTTCTGTGTGTTTTTAAGAGCACAATTTTGTACGTAACTTCTCTGCAAAACAGACTGAAGTGGATGGCAAATTAGATTTTGTATGATACTGTTCAAAGCATTGTGTTCCACAAACCCCAACTTCGCACTCTACACAAAACACACGTGCTTTTCTTCTCGCTTTTTTCCAATTGGCAACACACACGGCATTTTCGCGTCGGTGCCTGCTTTTACGCGAAAGACTGTGTGTGTCATCCTGGAAAATGTCGTCCCACCAGACGTGTCGGCACCGACACATGTCAAGGTTCCATGCTGAGAGGATCAACTGACATCCATACTGCCTCTTTCTGTGAGCTTCATTTGAAACTCAAGTCTTCGGAATTTTACCACCAAGCTGGTTGTACTACAGGTACGGATTCAGAGCTGCTAAGTCCATGAAATGTCGAAATCACTGCATATATATTTTCTAAGACGTTTGCTCGTGGCCCAATAAGTGGTCCTGTATTGGTCAGCTGAATCAACGCCAGCCGTTCACTCGCTGCACTCCAGTATCTCTTCTGTGGCCCAAGGATTTCTACTAGCCCTCGTCTTTTTACCTACTTGATCCTCTGCTGCCTTCACTATTTCATTCCTCAAAGCTACCCATTCTTCTTGTACTGTATTTCTCTCCCCCATTCCTGTCAATTGTTCTCTTATGCTGTTCCCGAAACTCTGTACAACCTCTGGTTTTTTCAGTTTATCCAGGTCCCATCTCCTTAAATTCCCACCTTTTTGCAGTTTCTTCAGTTTTAATTTACAGTTCATAACCAATAGATTGTGGTCAGAGTCCACATCTGGCTATATCTCGCGAAAAGTCCACGGGGATAAGATTGTAGAGGCCTACCGGTAATCTCTCTTCCCGCGAACCATACATGACTGGAACTGGAAAAGGGGGAAGCGACACCGGTTCACAAACTACCCTCCGCCACACACCGTCAGGTGCCTTGCCGTATACACTTTAAATGCAGACGTAGAGCCGCAGACCTGCGGTTTTCCTCAGAGAGCAACTCTCCTCACTTGTTTTTAGCAGTTTTCTTTAACAAACCGAATCAAAATTAGATGAATATGATGCAGGTTTAATTTCAAACGAGTACGCTGTGCAGTTCTCATTAGCAACTGCTGTGGAAAATGAAAGCGTCTCAGCAGTTAGTATTCTCTCTATCCTAGGTCATCAGTCAGAAATTTTCTCTCGTTTCCAATTCCCGAGAGGTTGACTTGGCTATTATTTTTTACAAAGCCATGTGATGTATGAATAACATTGAGAACGTTTTAGATGGCGAGTCGCCATGCGAACGTTTCACGGCGAAGTGTCAGACATGGTGGGGCGGGTATGCACAGCTGAACACAGCTAATGTGTTCCATTAGGAGGAAGCAGCCTGTGCTATTCTGTCATCAGCAGTAAAGACAAGTGCTGTCCATAGATGTCTCGCATATGGGGGCTGCACCTTGGAGTTCTGTTAGGTCGGTATAACAGTGACTGTATACTCGGAAATAGAGGCAGCTTTCACCTGTGTCCGGAACTGGATTGCGGCTGCACTCTCACCCAGTCATGTCAGCCCCTGTGTCTAGGTGAACACGTACTTGGATAGGAATTTATCTGGTGTCAAGTATGAAAGGGATGCCGCGACCTCTTGCCTGAGGGCACCTGTGTGCAGTGTGACAGCTGACGGCCGCATCACTTGGCGGGGATTGCCGCTAACCTCCTGTGCATTCTACTGGGCAGTGTCTGCCCGTTGATTGTGTGTCTGTTGCATTATTTTGCGAGCCAGTCTGTGAGCTGCCCTGTTCATTATTTGGACAGTTTACGAGTACTGAGCATGTCTACACATCACTGTGCTGCATTACTTAGGAGGAGTCTGCATGTCTGTACTGAAATTATTTTGGTAAATTAGGAGTTGTTTGTGTGTCTGGAGAGCGTTGTTTAGGAGTAGTTTACAGATCTGTGGGCTGTGTGGCGTGACCCCAGGCATGTCAGAGCGTGTGTTTTGTGTCAGTGTGATAAATATACTCCATCCCTAAATAAAATATTCCAAAATAAATAGAGTGCACTCCTTCCCTACTCTCCCCAGCGCAAGCTGAGTCAATTTCGCGCCATTTTCCCCCTATAGACCACCATCTCGGATTACGTCACAGGAGCGATGACAGCACCCTCTCGTGACACAAATGTGTACAGTTCACTTGGAGTCTAGATCTCATAGCGGAGACACTGCTTGCAAAATAAAAACTCATGTCCCGCACAGGCAGTGTCATTTTCCCCCATTTTACACCCACCGTCTTGGGTTATGTCATGAAAAGGATGACAGCGCTCTCTGGTGGTGGTACTGAGTACTAGGTCCTGACCTAGTGGTGAACACACTGTTTGAAGCCATATTGGATAACTGTACTTGCATCATCAGCTGATGTAATGGCTGTCATCTTGGACAGCACCCTCCGGTGGTGGTAGTGTGTACTAGGTCAGCTGGAGTGCGGACCTCCTGGCGAACACACTGGATGGTGGTGCTGTCTGTGATTGTTTAAATAAAGACTGGTGCATGATTTCCATACTTGACGATTAGCAAGCATGTTTGCAGAGTATTTTAGATGAATTATTATTTTGACAATTTACGAGTTGTTTGGCTCTCAGGACGTAAATGTACTGCATTATTTACGAGTGGTTTGCATGTCTGTGGGCTGTGCAATGCGTTATTTTGACAGTTTGCAATTAGCAAGTGCAAGTGTAGATCATCATACATGAGTTATTTAGGAGTAGTTTGCAAGTATGTATGCTGTGTGGCATGTCAGAGCATGTGTTCTGTATAGCTTTGACAAATATACTCCATCCCTAAATAAATTGTTCGAAAATAAATAAAGTACACTCCTTCATCTCTCCAGCATCCCAGTGCAGGCATAGTCCATTTCCCACCAATCCCAAGGAAGAGGTGGCGGTCAGGTGACTTAGGTTAGTGGAGGTGAGCTTTGTTTTCTGCAATTTTGTTAGGTTGGTAGAGAAACCCCAAGTGACCTTTCTTTACAGCCAAAATTCAAACTTGGCGCCAGTTCATAGGAAGAAGTGGCGGTCGGATGACTTTGGTTAGTGGAGGTAGCACAAGTTAGCTGTCTTCCCGCGATTTTCTTAGCTTAGTGGAGATAACCGCCGTGTGATGCATTATCCTGCTGGAATTTGAACTTCCTGACAGTTTTCTCGGGGAGGGGGGCGTTTCACTTTCCCGCCAAAATTCCAACTTCCCACCAAAATCCGTCATTTTGGATAACGTCATTGCCGACATCTTGGATGACTTCATGCGCTGTTGCCAAGTCTATACGCTGCTATCTTGGATGACATCATCGCCACCATCTTGCATATATATGGCAACAGTGCAGAGTGGCGCTGTATTCCCTTTGTCCCAATACTGGTCTTCTTTGGTGCAAATAGAAAGGGAGCAGCCATGATTAACAGCGCAGCAGCGTTAACGAAACTAACCTAGCAGGTTGATAATTGTAAAGATATAACTATAAATAAACAACTCATGCTTCATAAATGTAAAACGACAGTAGTACCAAAATAAACAAAACTATGACTAAATTGTGGATAATAATTGACTTACCCTTGTGCACAGTTGTGTATAATCCTCTGAGAGATCGTAGTCGCCAGCCGTAGTGGCCGAGCGGATCTAGGCGCTTAGTCCAGATCGGCGCGACTGCTATGGTCGCAGGTTCGAATCCTGCCTCAGGCATGGATGTGTGTGATGTCCTTAGGTTAGTTAGGTTTAAGTAGATCTAAGTTCTAGGGGACTGATGACCACAGATGTTAAGTCCCATAGTGCTCAGCGCCATTTAAAAAATTTTGATGGTAGCTTGTTTTGTACGACTAGCATGGCAGGTTTGCGGGAAAGGAAGCGTATTAGGTTTTTCTTCAATTCCCTTTATTTAAACAAACTAGTAAGATGACTGCAGATGATGTTAGCATGATGTGATGTAAGTACTGCTACCAATGTGATGTTCTAATTGAACACAAAAAGTGTATGTGTGCTAGAGACACAGAAGTAAATTCAGTCTGAGATCGCAACTGAAAATACATTCTAGCTGCACAGCTTATATGTCAGTAAATTGAGTATGGTGCAGTTTACGCCAATCTAAGATAGGACCATACATGCTGCCAGCAAATAGTTTCCAGTAAGCTGATAATGTAGGGGACTGGTTCAAACAACAAATGGTAATAGAGTTGGGTGATGTACTAGACAGCCACCAATATTCCGGCATTTGTACCTTCAAAGAGATTGGGAGTTTATGTTTGGAAATAGACGAGATTGTGAAAGATGTCAGCAGCATTATTGTAAGTTGTATGGATACATTATATTCCACGAGAAACACAAGGTCGAGAGAGAGACGTTGTGTTTCTTAGCAGAAGACTATTTCTCAATAGTTGCAGTGCTATTGCAAAGATTTCTGTCACAGTGTTCACAGTTCATACTAATTAATGGAAAGTTATTGAGTGAAACAGCAGTCATTTCCAGTGTTTCCTAGGTTTATGCTGTTCCTTATCTATATAAACGAGTTAGTAGACAATCTGAGCAGCCCTCTTAGGATGGTTGCAGATGATGCTGTCATTTACCATCTAGTAAAGTCATCAGAAGATCAAAAAAATTGCACAACGATTTAGAAAAGATATCTATATGGTGCGAAAGTTGGTAGTTGACCCTAAATGATGAAAAATGTGAGTTCATCCACATGAGTGCGAAAAGGACTCTGTCAAACTTTATTTAGACGATAAATCATTCAAATCTAAAGTTCATAAATTGAACTAAATACCTAGGTATTTGAAAATAAGTTAGAGAACCATATAGACAGTGTGAATATAGTGATGGGAGATTTTAATGCACAGGTAGGCAAAGACAGAAAGAGATTTGAGCAAGTGTTGGGATGTTTTGGATATGGGGGCAGAAATGAAGAAGGGGAAAGACTCCTGGATTTGTACCAGAGGAATGGAATGAAACTAGCAAACAGCTGGTTTATGAAGAGAGAAAGTCATGTTATCACCAGATATAGTTCAGATAGAAGAACCAAGAGTGTAATTTATTATATCCTAGCAGACAGGGAATTGGGAGAGAGAGTAACAAATGTGAAGATAATTTCTAGTGTGAGTGCAGATGGAGACCATAGATTACTGGTGGGACAATGGAAAATGGATCAATGTGTGAAAAATAGAAAACAGTAGAAAGTGATGAGGATATGGAATTAGAAACTGAAGGAGAGTAAACGTGCTGACAATTATAGAGAATTAATCACACAAAAATTTCCAAAAGAAGTTTTCTGCAATGTAGAAAAAGAATGGAGTTTATTCAAAGACACTTTAGTCGAAGCAGCACAAAAAGTATGTGGTAGAACATTTGGAAAAGAAAAAGCAGGACAGATAAGTTGGTGGGATGATACCACAATCCAAGCAATTAGAAGAAAAAATGGAGCATGGAGAAAGTGGTGGAAAACTAAAAATGACGAGGGCCATATGAGATATGAAGAGGAAAAGAAGAAGTGCAAAGAAATAGTGGAAACAGCAAAGAAAAAGGCATGGGAAGAGTTGACAAAAGTTTTTGAAGAAGATGTGAAGAGCAATAAGAAAATGTTCTATAAAATGATGAAAAATAAAGGAAGGCTTATGAAGTACCAGTAAAGATGGAAACAGAGGAAGTTACTGTGGTTGAAGATCCAGGGAATATAAAAGACCTCTGGAAAGAACATTTTAAGAAACTGTTAAACGCTGAGGAGCAGGTACACGAGGTAACAGCAAATAATGGAGAAATTGAGAGAAGTTGGGAAGCAGAAATAGGACAAATTATATAGGAAGAAACGGAAATAGCTGTGAAGAAGATGAATGGGGGGAAAGCCGCAGAACCTGACGACATGATAAGAGCAGCAGGTCTGTAGGGAATGCAGTGGCTGTGTAGAGTACTATCAAGTGTATGGAGAAATAGTACAGTACCTGACGATTTGAGAAGAGGAGACATTGTTCCCATCTTCAAAAATGGCAATAAAGGCTTTCTAAAAACTACAGAGGAGTAACCCCTATGAATCATACAGCCAAATTTTTGACAGAATTTTACTAAATCGAATATGTGAAAAGATAGAAAAGGAGCTGAGTGAAGAATAGCATGAGTTTAGGAAAGGAAGAAGCACAACTGACCTCATGTTTTCTATCTGTCAACTGATGGAAAAAAGTTGGGAATATAACAAAAGGGTGATAATGCTTTTTATCGACATAGAAAAGGCATATGACTCACTTACCAGGGAAAGACTCTGGGAAGAAATGAAGAAAATAGATATAGAAGATAGATAAATTAATGTAATGAACTGTCTACCATTTTGAGGGGTTCTCCATTCAAAGTAATACATCAGTTGATCCCTTGGTCTCTTCCAAATACCATTACTTCACTCTGATCTTTATTTATTTTTAATCAATACCTTTTCATTATTTCCTTCCACACATCGAGTTGTAACTGTACATGTACCTCTTTATCACCCCATATTACCATATCATCTGCAAAAATAATCTTTTTGTCTTTTTCTTTTACTATATCTTTAAATGCCCTATTCATTTCCTCCATCACAACATTAAAAAGTGCAGGAGATAGAACACTTCCTTGCTTGAGTCCTTGTCTTATTTCGAAGTATTCAGAGTTCCCCAATGATGTTCTAATTCTACAATAGTGTCCTTTGTACATTATTTAGGGAGTGAAATATCTAGTGATGGAAGAATAACCAACGAAATTAATAGGAGGTTACAGAAGGGAGGCAATTTCTACCAAACAATAAAACACCTGATTTGGAATAAGGAAGTTTCAGAAAAAGCAAAACTCCTTATGTATAAGGGTTATTACTTCTCTATTGTTACTTATGGAGGAGTAACATGGACAATGACAGGAAGGGTCTGGAGCAGACTGCAACCAGGGGAAATGAAATTTCTCAGAGCAGTTATGGGAAAAACAAGAATGGGCAGAGTAAGGAACGTAGATATCAGAAAGGACCTTCAACAAGAATGTATGAGAGAAGAATCTGAAAAAAAGAGATTAAGATGGTACGAGCATGTTAAGAGGATGTGTGGGCAGAGACTCCCCAAAATTATGGAAGAACTAAAGATGGATGGAAAAAAACCTAGAGGGCGCCCAAGAACACGGTGGAAAACGGTAGTGAAAATATCTGTGGAAAGGAGAGGTGTGACCTGGCAGCATGTGGAGGAAGAAAAGTGGTGGGAGGACTGAGCCAAATGGAGAGGACTCGTCAGCACCCAGAACTGGCAGTAGCTGGAGCGGGATCCAGATATAGATAACAACATAAAATGGAGAGAACACACAGGAAATGTTGTGGGGGAGAGCGAACCAAAGATTGCGTTTTACTGGCTGAAGATACAACAGATCGGCTACAGAGACTGCCTACACTACGCTTGTCTGTCCGCTTTTGGAGCGCTGCTGTGCGGGGTGGGACCCTACCAGATAGAATTAACGGACTACATCGAGAATGTTCAAAGAAGAGCAGCACATTTTGTACTATCAAGAAATAGGGGAGCGAGTGACACAGACGTGATGCAGAATTTCGGGCGGACCTAATTAAAAATAAGGTGTTTTTCGTTGTTCTAGAAACTTCTCACGAAATTTCGATCACCAAGTTTTTCCTCCAAATGCGAAAATATTTTTTTGACACCGACCTCCATAGGGAGAAACGATCATCATCATAAAATAAGGAAATCAGAACTCGCTCGGAAAAATATAGGCGTTTTTTCGCGCCCTGTTCGTGATTGTAATAATCGAGGATTATTGTGAAGGTGGGTAGATGAACCCTTCGCCAAGCACGTAAGTGTGATTTGTAAGTGTCCGTGTAGATGTAGAGGGCTCCAAGAACTATGGGACTTGACATCTGAGGTCATCAGTCCCCTAGACTTAGAACTATTTAAACCTAACTAACCTAAGGACATCACACACATGCACGCCCGAGGCAGGATTCAAACCTGCGACTGTAGAAGCAACGCGGCTCTGGACTGAAGCGCCTAGAACTACTCGGCCACAGCGGCCGGCATGTAGATGTAGATTACGAGTTTACTACGAGTGATATTGTAGTGGACTTTGAAGGCCAGCTATGGTTCTTTCACTTGCTCGTGTAAACTGTGATAATAATTTATTTAATGCGTGTATGTTTTTTATGTTGTTACTTTCTTTTTTGTTACCCCAATTTCTTTCCGATGTAACTTGTGACAATGTAATTAATCGCGTGAGCTGCAATGGGATGTTATTGTATGTATGTGTATTATCTTTCTTTTCTGAAATACATTTTTTGATTTAGGAATAAATCTCATTGCCTTCATATGTCGCCTCTAAGTAGCGTCTGTGACTCAGATATGAAGTCGGTGAAAGCCACAGAGTAGAAAAATCTCTGGAGTGTGCATTTCGTGCTGCGCATGTTGTCAACATTAAGCCGAAATTGTCACATGATCTCAGGATGACTCTTTTTAAGACCAGTTCACCTTGGCCGTGATGTTCTGTAATGTCAAGTCATAACATTCCGCAATCCATTTGAAATGGCGGCATTCAGACAAGTCATCAACAGACCGTCACGTCACGTCACGGCAGGCCAAGGTTTCCCGGCAAGGAATTGTCGACGGTATCATCGTCTGCTATCATCGTAAGTTAACCTATTTTGCGGCGCTCGCTCGTGTTATAGTAGTTGATGTTGTGCTTTTGTATCTTCTTAATCTTTATTGTATTATTGTATGTTGTTATATGGCAAATTGTAAAGGTTTAGAATTATTTCCACTGGATGTTTTAACACAAGGAATGTGAGATATCAGGAAGCGAAAAATTATTCAGGTATGACAATAACAGAACAGACGCCCTCTTTTCCATAGCACAGAAATGTCGATGTTTTGAAATATTGTTTCACGTCTCAGTATTTCAACAAACAAAACTGATCAAGAACATACGTTATGAGGTTTGGTTTGGCCATTAATAACCGTAGTTCCTCAGTTGCAATACTACACTCTGACACGGACTAAGTGAACTGACGTTACATGACGTGAGAGACAGTGTGAATACACGCTGATGTGACGCTTCTGTGACGTGATGCCCGCTCATTTTGCGCATCAAAGCTGTGAGAATAGTTTATTCTAGGTATCAAATTCAAATTGGTAAGGTGTTTACAAAATACCTGTCCCAAATACACAACACATACGAAGGGAACCTATCTGTACTAACGATATGGCGGCATTCAACATTTATAGAACGTTTTATAGAGAAACCTACGCCACCCCGAGATCACATGTCCGCGGTGGCAATGTATGTCCACAATAGAAAATAAATTCTGTGCATCTGAATCCTCACTCTGTGGTCAAAGCCGAGGGTGAAATCAGACACTAGAATTTATTCATTTTTTTTCTGTTAATGTATCATTAAATGGGGTGTCTTTATCGTCCTTGTGCCAATGTAATTCGCATCCTTAACACCAGTGCAGTACTGTCCCATAATCGTGGGTTCTCGTCTCCCTAGAACTGTATTAGTAGAGACTGCGCGAATTTGAGCTACTAATATGTTGATTCATTTCGCTATCAACTTTGGCATTCAGGCCATAGGCCTGACACTCTAGTGGTCTGCAACATATTGGTTACAACGCAAAATATTTTAATAGCAAACTTTCGCAGTTCTCTGTAGCATGGTATGTATGACATATGGACGTGTTCCTCATTAAAACCTGTATACAACGTGAGTATTCTTTTCCGGATGATACCATATTCTTGTTCTGCAAACATACTGTTTACACCTTGCGGTCGCAGATAACACTGTTCTTCCAGAGATGTATTTATTTATAAATCTATTCACAGATAACATAGTTCTTCCAAAGATGTTTGATTTTATGTATCTATGATCTTCCTGTGAACATGGATTGTCCAACATAGACATGTTATTCATCGTTGGCCATGTCAACCAGTTTCTTCCATAGTATATCTTCAGATCAAATTCATTATACATGTAACTACTGTACTGATGTTCATTGTGTGCTTCGATTGTTTAATGACTGGAAAACATAATTGCTACCTGTCTGTCGTAGACTTGGACAATTCTGCACTTTCTTGATGCTGGAACATCCATTTTAGATCTTGACGATGCCTTCACATACACTATGTGATGAAAAGTATCGCGATACCTGGCTGAAGATGACTTACAAGTTCGTGGCGCCCCCCATCTGCAGTGCTCGAATGCAATGTGGTGTTGGACTTGTTATTATTCACAACTCCAAATGAATTACAAGCTTTCTCTTTAAAGTACTTTAATCACGATATGGGATCGTAGTAACTTTGAAAATTAATTGTAAATGCTCTTGGGAAATCGTAAATTAAAAAACGGGAGAAAAGTTGTGCATAATTCGGGCAGAACTTGCTCAGTCGTATTCCTCGCTAAACTCCAGTCGTGGCAGAGATCTCGCTCAGACGCCGACTTCAATTCTCCAGTCGCGAGACTGGAGTGAGAGTGGCACTGTTGCAGGGACGCCGATGATGGGGGAAATGGAAGAGAAGTTGATCTCGACAACCCAAAGTGAAAGGATTGAAGGTTAAAGAGAAAAGGAACAGAAATAAACACGGAAGCACTATGTAACACAACGTTTTTGCTGATTGACAATCCAGTGTTGGGCACCTTTAATTGAAAAGACCCTAAGTAAGTCTTGGTGCCAAGTCTTGGTCACAAGTAGTGTTGCTGTATTTGGGATAGAATTATACATTTCGATTTCCAGCTTCAGAGTGAATAACGTAACAATTTCTGAAACAGACTGTTGCAAGTCCAGTATTGGCTGCCAACCAGTGGGAAAACTTTCTGAGCCGAATTACCTCAATGAGTGTGCGTCATCATGGTTTGGTGCAACTTACAAAATCGCGATCTTCCGTCGTATGAATACGACGGAGAGTCTACTTTATATTCTAAACTTTGGAGAACATTCCCAGGTTCGTACAAATAAAGCGAGTCGGAGGATACACACCGTCCGAGAACGTCCTCAGCTTGAGTAAAGGTGTGGGGGAGGTCCCTCAAAACAAAGAACATTTCGTATCAGTAAAACTAGAGGAGCCTATCACAAGTCGAGAACATTCTCTGTTTTTTGAAGTGATCTCTGTATCATACATCGAACTGAGTAACTTCTGTAGAGGTTAATTTTTACCGACATTTTGGCGGTAAAGGCAGAGTTTATATTGCCTGGAAGGTAAGAAGGTATACGTAACCTGAAGAAATAGAGAAGAGAAAAACTATTGAAGCTTATACGGGTTTCCCAATAAAAAACATCACTTGCCTGGCGCATTTCCTTCGAGAAAACCATGATAAAAGAGAGGGATGACCTTCCAAACGAAGTGAAAATTAAAGCATTTTATCAAAGTGATGTACGAGAAGACTTTGGTATACACAGAACAACTGTGCCGCTGACATTTCTGGATATTCATAATCATGTCTTCTCACAGCATAAGTCTAATATCTTGTTACGTTAGAAATGTAGGCGAATCAGAAAAAGTATCAGCTGGTTGATTACAGACCTAGCGATCTGTTTCTCGTAACGAACCCCACAGGCGATCGCTTGCCTCCTTGACACGCGAGCAGATCGTTCCGCGTCGTATTCAATCAAAATTATCTCGTGTTAGAAAGCTCTGCCACAGTTCCGGTTTGGAGTAGATGAAAAATCGTGTAATGTGTTCACCTAACTTCAGTAACAGAAGAGGTTCCCCCATATCGTTAATTCGATAAGATCGCAGAAAACGCATTTTTCTAAATTGTCATTAATCGTCTTAATAGTTCGTTGCCCCACGTAAAAGTGAAATCGATCGTAGTGCAACTCTTCCAGAACACACTGATCCCAGTTCCATCTTTGTACACTAAATGATTAGCCTGTTTGAGCGAGCTGAATGAAGTCTGACGTTACGCGTGCGTTCTGTGCGTCACATGGCGGACGACACACACAGAGAACCTTCTCAGGGAGGTGGGGTGGCAGAGGGGAGGAAACTCTCTCGTCGGAGAATACGCTTCCAATTTTTCATTCATATGAAACTGCAAACTTTCTCAGTGAATACTCTTTTGCTCTGAGAATCTGCTCTGGAGAATAACCTCACGGTTTGTCCCTATGAATGTGAAATCGAAGGGCGTAACCACGATATAAACTAGTGGAATTGGGTGGGAGAGGGGGGCAAGTCACGGTATTATCGAAGGATAGGGAGTAGGCAAACCAGGCATCATTTCTTGATAGATAAAACGGAAAACTGGTGACAAAAGGCTTTCAATAAACATTTTAAACACAAGAATACACTCGCATAACAAAATAATTTAAATTCTTGGATAGGACTCAGATTTTTCTGATACTTCCTTTTCTAACATCCCGCCAGTAGGGTGACAAGGGGGCATCACCCGAAGGGGGACATCACCCCAAGGCCGGTGTCGCCCCAAAGTAGGTCGCCCCAGACCAGGACGTCGCCCCAAAGTAGGTAGACTCCAGATGACGCAAGTGCCACACCCCTTGCCACACACCCCTGGCGGGAGGTTTGAAATTTGGCGGGAAAGTGCCACACTCCCCCCCCCCCCCCCCCTCACCAAAATGGCGGGAAGTTCAAATTAAAACAGGATAATTCATCACACCACGTTTATATCCACTAAGCTAAGAAAATCACTGGAAGATAGATCACTCTGGTTACCTCCACTAACCTGTTACCTCATCCTAGGAGCTGGTGGGAAGTTTGGATTTTGGCGGGAAAATAGGTCAATTGGTCTACTTCTGCTACCCTACGAAAATTGCGCGAAAGAAAGGACACTTGGATTAACATAAGTCATCCGACTGCCACCTTCTCCTAGGGATTCGTGGAAGAAGGCCTCAGCTTGCACTGGGCTGGTGGAGAGAGGAAGGAGTGTACTTTATTTATTTTGGAACAATTTATTTAGGGATGGAGTATATCTATAACACAGATACAAAACACACGCTCTGACATGCTTGGGGTCATGTTACACAGCCTACAGACACGTGAATCACTAAAAGACTCTGCAAACGTGATTGCTAATCACCAACTGTCGAAATCATGCACCAGTCTGTATCTCAACAATTTGAGGCACTACAGCCGTCCAGTGTGTTCACCACGAGGTCCAGAGCCCAACTGAGCTATTACACAGTACTGGCACCAGAGGGCGCTACCATCCTTCTTATCTTTTCGACCACTTTCTTAGATTAGATTAGATTAGGTTGGTACTTGTTCCATAGATCATCAACACAACACTTCATAATGATGTGGAATGTGTCAGGTTAATAAAAGGTGTCTATACAAGATATTACATTACACAAAATATTACATGACACTCAATATTTTTAATTTCTTTTTTTTTGTGGGGGTTGGGAAAATTATCCACTTAGTATATCCAAAAATTCGTCTAATGAGTAGAAGGAGTTGCCATTAAGAAATTCTTTTAATTTCCTTTTAAACGCGATATGGCTATCTGTCAGACTTTTGATGCTGTTTGGTAAGCGACCAAAGACTTTGTGGCACCATAATTTACTCCCTTCTGAGCCAAAGTTAGATTTCACTTTGAGTAGTGAAGATCATGCTTTCTCCTAGTGTTGTAGCCATCTACACTGCTATTACTTTTGAATTCGTTTGGATTGTTAATAACAAATTTCATAAGTGAATATATATATTGTGGGGCTACAGTGAAGATCTCTAGCTCTTTGAATAAGTGTCTGCAGGATGATCTTGGATGAGCTCCAGCAATTATACTGATTACACGCTTTTGTGCAATGAACACACTTTTACTCAATGATGAGTTACCCCAGAATATGATGCCATACGAAAGCAGAAAATGAAAATAGGCGTGGTGAGCTAATTTACTCATATGTGTATCACCAAAATTTGCAATGACCCTAATACCATAAATAGGTGAACTCAAACGTTTTAGCAGATCCTCCGTTTGTTTTTTTCAGTTCAACACCTCATAAATGCGTACACCTAGAAATTTTGAATATTCTACCTTAGCTACCAATTTCTGATCAAAGTCTATATTTATCAATGGTGTCATTCCATTTACTGTGTGGAACTGTATATACTGTGTTTTGTCAAAGTTTAATGAGAGCCCATTTGCAGAGAAACACTTAATGATCTTTTGAAAAACATTGTTTACAATTTCACCAGTTAATTCTTGTCTGTTGGGTGTGATAGCTATAATTGTATCATCAGCAAAAAGTACCACCTTTGCATCTTCGTGAATATAGAACGGCAAGTCATTAATATATATTAAGAACAGCAGAGGACGCAAGACCGAACCTTGCAGCACCCCATTCTTGATTGTTCTCCAGTTTGAGAAATCATCAGTTTTTTGCATATTGTGTGAACTGCTTATTTCAACTTTCTGCGCTCTTCCATTTAGGTATGATTTAAACCATTTGAGCACTGTCCCATTCATACCACAGTACATAAACTTAACTAGAAATATTCCACGATTTACACAACCAAAAGCCTTTGATAGATCACAAAAAATTCCAACAGCTGACTTCTGGTTACACAGAGCATTTAATATTTCATTAGTGAAAGTATATATAGCATTTTCCGTTGAAAAACCCTCCTGGAAACTAAACTGACATTTTTTTTTAAACTTTATTTTTACAAAGGAGTGAAGCTACTCGACAATACATTACTTTTTCAAGAATTTTGGATAAGGCAGTCAGAAGAGAGATTGGCCAGTAGTTGTTGACATCACACGTATCCCCTTTTTTATGCAGTGGTTTAACAATGGCATACTTCAGTCTATCTGGGAAAATACCCTGTTCAGAGAGTTATTACATATGTGGCTAAGAATCTCACTTATTTCTTGGGGACAAGCTTTTATTATCCCATTGGAAATGCCATAAATTCCATGTGAGCTTTTATTCTTGAGAGAGTTTATTATCTTCCAAATTTCAGAAGGAGAGGTGGGTGGAATTTCAATTGTATCAAATGGTGTGGGTAAGGCCTTTTCCATTAACTAACCTGTAGCATAGCTAAGGATCTGAGACAGGCTGGAGTGTTGTATGTTTTAACATAAGTGATGTTTAATTGACAGAGTAGGAATTACTGGTCTTCCAGTTACATATTGTTGTTTTGTGAATTTAAAAGGGATGCTAAGGAAATGTGAAATACACTGTGAGTGAATAATGAAAACTCTGTTGCCTTCTTGAGTTAGCTGCATTATACACCGTTCATTTTTTGTTATGTAGTTCCTGATAAAATGTTGCCAGAGTGTTTTTTTGGTCTGTCTGCCAGAGCTCCCCCGAAGTTTAGGGTGTGATGATAGACTAACCTGTAGCATAGTTAAAGGTCTATGTCAGGTTGGAATGTTTTGTGTTAAATATTAGTGGTGTTCAATTGCCAGAATAAGAATTACTGGTCTTCCACTTAAATATTGTTGTTTTGTGAGTATAAAAGGGATGCTAAGGAAATGTGAAATACACTGTGAGTGAATAATGAGAATTATGTTGTCTTCTTGTTTTAGCAGCGGCATACACTAATATTTTTATTATGTAGTTACTGATTAAATGTTACCAGATCGTTTTATTTGTCTGTTGTCCATGCTGCCCTGAAGTTTTGATTGTGATGGCAGACTAAACTGAAGCATATCTAAGGATCTAGGTCAGACTGGAGTGTTGTATGTTTTAACATAAGTGATGTTCAATTGCCAGATTAGAAATTACTGGTCTTCCAGTTAAATATTGTTGTTTTGTGAAATTAAAATGGATGCTAAAGAAATCTGAAATACACTGTGAGTGAATAATGTGAACTCTGTTGTCTTCTTGTGTTAGCTGCAATACACACCGATTTTTTTTATTATGTGGTTCCTGATAAAAAGTTGCCAGGGTGTTTTATTGGTCTGTCTGCCAGAGCTCCCCTGAAATTTTGGGTTTGATGAGAGACTAACAAATAGCATTGTTAAAGGTCTGTGTCTGGTTGGAAAGTTTTGTATTTAATATAAGTGATGTTCAATTGCTAGATTATGAATACCTGTTCCTAAAGTGAAATAACGTTGTTTTGTGAAATTAAAAGTGATGCCAAGGAAATGTGAAATACACTGTGAGTGAATAATGAGAACTCAGTAGTCTTCTTGTTTTAGCAGCGGCATACACTTATTTGTTTTTATGTAGTTACTGACGAAATGTTACCAGAGTGATTTATTGGTCTGTTGTCCATGCTGCCCTGAAGTTTTGATTGTGATGACAGACTAACCTGTAGCATAGCTAAGGATCTAGGTCAGGCTGCAGACTTGTATGTTTTAACATAAGTGATGTTCAATTGACAGAAAAGGAATTACTGGTCTTCCAGTTAAATATTGTTGTTTTGCGAATTTAAAAGGGATGCTAGGGAAATGTGAAATAAACTGTGAGAGAATAATTAGAAATCTGTTGTCTTCTTGTGTTAGCTGATTTACACACCGATTTTTTTACTACGTAGTTCCTGATAAAATGTTGCCATAGTGTTTTCTTGGTCTGTCAGCCAGAGCTCCCCTGAAGTTTAGGGTGTGATGATAGATTAGCCTGTAGCATAGTTAAAGGTCTATGTCAGGGTGGAATATTTTGAGTTTGATATCAGTGATTTTCAATTGCCAGAATAGAAATTACTGGCTTCCAGTTAAATATTGTTGTCTTGTGAATTTAAAAGGGATGCTAAGGAAACGTGAAATACACTGTGAGTGAATAAAGAGATCTCTGTTGTCTTCTTGTGTTAGCTGCATTATACACAGATTTTTTTATTATGTAGTTTCTGATAAAATGTTGCCAGTGTGTTTTATTGATCTGTCTGCCAGGGCCCCCCGGAAGTTTAGGGTGTGATGTTAGACTTACCTGTAGCATAGTTAAAGGTGTATGTCAGGTTGGATATTTTGTGTTTAATATTAGTGAAGTTCAATTAAATAAATAGAAATTACTGGTCTTCAAGTTTAAAATTGTTGTTTTGTGAATTTAAAAGGGATTCTAAGGAAATGTGAAATACACTGTGAGTGAATAATGTGAACTCTGTTGTCTTCTAGTGTTAGCTGCATTATACACCGATTTTTTTAGTATGTAGTTCCTGATAAAATGTTGCCAGAGTGTTTTATTTGTCTGTCTCCTAGATCTATCCTGAAGTTTAGGGTGTGATGATAGTATAACCTGCAGCATAGTTAAATACCTATGTCGTGTTGGAAAGTTTTGTATTTATTATTAGTGATGTTCAATTGCCAGAGTAGAAATTACAGGTCTTCCAGTTAAATATTGTTGTTTTGTGAGTTTAAAAGAGATGCTAAGGAAATGTGAAATACACTGTGAGTGAATAATGAGAACTCTGTTGCCTTCTTGTTTTTGCAGTGGTATATACTTATTTTTTAGTAATGTAATTCCTGATGAAATGTTACTAGAGTGTTTTACTGGTCTGATGTCCATGCTGCCTGAAGTTTTGATTGTGATGACGGACTAACCTGTAGCATAGCTATGGACCTAGGTCAGGCTTTAATGATGTATGTTTTACCGCAAGTGATGTTCAATTGCCAGAATAGAAATTGCTGGTCTTCCAGTTAAATATTGTTGTTTTGTGAATTTAAGAGGGATGCTAAGGAAATATGAAATATACTGTGAGTGAATAATGTGAACTCTGTAGCCTTCTTGTTTTAGTAGGGGCATATACTTATTTGTTTATTATGTAGTTACTGATGAAATGTTACCACAGTGTTTTATTGGTCTGTTGTCCGTGCTGCCCTGAAGTTTTCATTGTAATGACAGACTACAATGAAGCATAGCTAAGGATTTAGGTTAGGCATTAATGTTGTTTTAACATAAGTGATTTTCAATTGCCAGAATAGTAATTACTTATCTTATAAGTAAATATTGATGTTTCGTAAATTTAGAATGGATGCTACGAGAATGTGAAATACACTGCGAGTGAATAATGAGAACTCGGTTGTCTTCTTATTTTAGCAGCGGCGTACACTTTTTTTTTTTAATTATGTAGTTACTGATGATGTGTTACCAGAGTGTTTTATTGGTCTGATGTACATGCTGCCCTGAAGTTTTCATTGTGGCGACAGACTAACCTGTAGCATAGCTAAGGATCTAGGTCAGGCTTTAATGATGTATGTTTTACTGTAAGTGATGTTCAATAGCCAGAATAGAAATTTGGTCTTCCAGTTAAATATTGTTGTTTTGTGAACTTAAAAGGGATGCTAAGGAAATGTGAAATACACTGTGAGTGAATAATGAGAACTATGTTGCCTTCTTGCTTTAGCATTGGCATATACTTATTTTTTTAATATGTAGTTCCTGATGAAATGTTACCAGAGTATTTTATTGGTCTGTTGTCCATGCTGCCCTGAAGTTTTGATTGTGATGACAGACTAACCTGTAGCATAGCTAAGGATGTAGGTCAGACTGGAGTGTTGTATGTTTGAACATAAGTGATGCTTAATTGCCAGAATAGAAATTAGTGGTCTTCAGTTAAATATTGTTGTTTTGTGATATTAAAAGGGATGCTAAGGAAATGTGAGATACACCGTGAGTGAATAATGAGAGATCTGTTGTCATCTTGTTTTAGCAGTGGCATACGTTTATATTTTTACTATGTAGTTACTGATGAAATGTTAAATGAGTGTTTTATTGATCTGTTATCCATGATGCCCTGAACTTTTGATTGTGATGTGAGACTAACCTGTAGTATAGCTAACGACCTAGGTCAGGCTGGAGTGTTATACGTTTTAACATAAGTTATGTTCAATTGCAAGAATAGAAATTACTGGTCTTCCAGTTAAATATTGATGTATTGTGAATTTAAAAGAGATGCTAAGAAAATGTGAAATACGCTGTGAGTGAATAATGAGAACTCTGTTGTCTTCTTGTGTTAGCTGCAATACACACCGATTTTTTTTATTATGTGGTTCCTGATAAAATGTTGCCAGGGTGTTTTATTGGTCTGTCTGTCAGAGCTCCCCTGAAATTTTGGGGTTTGATGATAGACTAACAAATAGCATAGTTAAAGGTCTGTGTCTGGTTGGAAAGTTTTGTATTTAATATAAGTGATGTTCAATTGCTAGATTATGAATACCTGTTCCTAAAGTGAAATAACGTTGTTTTGTGAAATTAAAAGTGATGCCAAGGAAATGTGAAATACACTGTGAGTGAATAATGAGAACTCAGTAGTCTTCTTGTTTTAGCAGCGGCATACACTCATTTGTTTTTATGTAGTTACTGACGAAATGTTACCAGAGTGTTTTATTGGTCTGTTGTCCATGCTGCCCTGAAGTTTTGATTGTGATGACAGACTAACCTGTAGCATAGCTAAGGATCTAGGTCAGGCTGCAGACTTGTATGTTTTAACATAAGTGATGTTCAATTGACAGAAAAGGAATTACTGGTCTTCCAGTTAAATATTGTTGTTATGCGAATTTAAAAGGGATGCTAGGGAAATGTGAAATAAAGTGTGAGTGAATAATTAGAAATCTGTTGTCTTCTAGTGTTAGCTGCATTATACACCGATTTTTTTAGTATGTAGTTCCTGATAAAATGTTGCCAGAGTGTTTTATTGGTCTGTCTCCTAGATCTATCCTGAAGTTTAGGGTGTGATGATAGTATAACCTGCAGCATAGTTAAATACCTATGTCGTGTTGGAAAGTTTTGTATTTATTATTAGTGATGTTCAATTGGCAGAGTAGAAATCACTGGTCTTCCAGTTAAATACTGTTGTTTTGTGAATTTAAAAGGCATGCTAAGGAAATGTGAAATACACTGTGAGTGAATAATGAGAACTCTGTTGCCTTCTTGTTTTTGCAGTGGTATATACTTATTTTTTAGTAATGTAATTCCTGATGAAATGTTACTAGAGTGTTTTACTGGTCTGATGTCCATGCTGCCTGAAGTTTTGATTGTGATGACAGACTACAATGAAGCATAGCTAAGGATCTAGGTTAGGCATTAATGTTGTTTTAACATAAGTGATTTTCAATTGCCAGAATAGTAATTACTTATCTTATAAGTAAATATTGATGTTTTGTAAATTTAGAATGGATGCTACGAGAATGTGAAATACACTGTGAGTGAATAATGAGAACTTGGTTGTCTTCTTATTTTAGCAGCGGCGTACACTTTTTTTTTTAATTATGTAGTTACTGATGATATGTTACCAGGGTGTTTTATTGGTCTGATGTACATGCTGCCCTGAAGTTTTCATTGTGGCGACAGACTAACCTGTAGCATAGCTAAGGATCTAGGTCAGGCTTTAATGATGTATGTTTTACTGTAAGTGATGTTCAATAGCGAGAATAGAAATGTGGTCTTCCAGTTAAATATTGTTGTTTTGTGAACTTAAAAGGGATGCTAAGGAAATGTGAAATACACTGTGAGTGAATAATGAGAACTATGTTGCCTTCTTGCTTTAGCATTGGCATATACTTATTTTTTTAATATGTAGTTCCTGATGAAATGTTACCAGAGTATTTTATTGGTCTGTTGTCCATGCTGCCCTGAAGTTTTGATTGTGATGACAGACTACCCTGTAGCATAGCTTAGGAACTAGGTCAGGCTGGAGTGTTATGCGTTTTAACATAAGTGATGTTCAATTGCCAGAATAGAAATTACTGGTCTTCCAGTTCAATATTGTTGTATTGTGAATTTATAAGGGTTGCTAAGGAAATGTGAAATACACTGTGAGTGAATAATGAGAACTCTGTTGACTTCCTGTGTTAGCTGCATTATACACCGATTTTTTTTTAATGTAGTTCCTGATAAAATGTTGACAGAGTGTTTTATTAGTCTGTCTGCCAGGGCTACCCTGAAGTTTAGGTTGTGATGATAGTCTAACCTGTAGCACAGTCAAAGGTCTATGTCAGGTTGGAAAATTTTGTGTTTAATATTAGTGATGTTCATTTGCCAGAATAGATATTACTGGTCTTCCAGTTCAATATTGTTGTTTTGTGAATTTGAAAGGGATGCTAAGGAAATGTGAAATACACTGTCAGTAAACAATGAGAACTCTGTTGTCTTCCTCTTTTAGCAGCGGCATAAACTTATTTTTTTATTATGTAGTTACTGATGAAATGCTACCCGAGTGTTTTATTGGTCTGTTGTCCATGCAGCCCTGAAGTTTTGATTGTGATGGGAGATGAACCTGTAGCATAGCTTAGGAACTAGGTGAGGCTGGAGCGTAGCATCTTTTAACATAAGTGATGTTCAATTGTGAGAATAGAAAAAACTGGTCTTCCAATTAAAAATTGTTGTTTTGTGAATTTAAAAGGGATGCTAAGGAAATGTGAAATACACTGTGAGTGTATAATGAGAACTCTGTTGTCTTCTTGTGTTAGATGCATTATACACCTATTCTTCTATTATGTATTTCCTGATAAAATGTTGCCCGAGTGTTTTATTGGTCTGTCTGCCAGAGCTCCCCTGAAGTTTAGGGTGTGATGATAGACTAACCTGTAGCATAGATAAAGGTCTATGTCAGGTTGGAATTTTTGTATTTAGTGTAAGTGGTGTTCAATTGCCAGAATAGATTTTACTGGTCTTCCAGTTCGATATTGTTGTTATGTGAATTTAAAAGGGAAGCTCAGGGAATGTGAAATACACTGTGAGTGAATAATGAGGACTCTGTTGTCTTCTTGTTTTAGCAGGGGCATACACTTATTTGTTTATTATGTAGTTCCTGATGAAATGTTACCAGAGTGTTTCATTGGTATGTTGTCCATGCTGTCCTGAAGTTTTGATTGTGATGACAGACTAACCTGTAGCATAGCTAAGGATCTAGGTCAGGCTGTAATGTTGGATGTTTTAACATAAGTAATGTTCAATTGCCACATAGAAATTACTGGTCTTCCAGTTAAATATTGTTGTTTTTTGTATTTAAAAGGGATGCTAAGGAAATGTGAAATACACTTTGAGTGAATAATAAGAACTCTGTTGTCTTCTTGTTTTAGCAGTGGCATACACTTATTTTTTTATTATGTAGTTACTGATGAATTGTTACCAGAGTGTTTTATTGGTCTGTAGTCCATGCTGCCCTGAAGTTTTGATTGTGATGACAGACTAACCTGTAGTATAGCTAAGGATCCATGTCAGGCTGGAGTGTTGTATGTTTTAACATAAGTAATGTTCGATTGCCAGAATAGAAATTACTGTTCATCCAGTTAAAAATTGTTGTTTTGTGAATTTAAAAGGGATGCTAAGGAAATGTGAAATACACTGTTAGTGAATAATGAGAACTCTGTTGTCGTCTTGTTTTAGTGGCGGCATACACTTATTTTTTTTCTATGTAGTTACTGATGAAATGTTGCCCGCGTGTTTTATGGGTCTGTTGTTCATGCTGCCCTGAAGTTTTGATTGTGATCACAGACTAACCTGTAGCATAGCTAAGGAACTAGTTCAGGCTGGAGTGTTTTATGTTTCAACATAAGTGATGTTCAATTGCCAGAATAGAAATTACTGGTCTTACAATTAAATATTGTTGTGTTGTGAATTTACAAGGGATGCTAAGGAAATTGAAATACACTGTGAGTGAATAATGGGAACTCCGTTGTCTTCTTGTGTTAGCTGCATTATACACAGATTTTTTTATTATGTAGTTCGTAAAAAAATGTTGACAGTGTGTTTTATTGGTCTGTCTGCCAGAACTCCCCTGAAGTTTAACGTGTGATGACGGACTCACCTGTAGCGTAGTTAAAGGTCTGTGTCAGGTTGGAATGTTTTGTGTTTAATATTAGTGATGTTCAATTGCCAGGATAGAAATTACTGGTCTTCCAGTTAAATATTGTTGATTTGTGAATTTAAAAGGGATGCTAAGGAAATGTGAAATTCACTGTGAGTGAATAGTGAGAACTTTGTTGTCTTCTTGTGTTAGATGCATTACACACTGATTTTTTGATTATGTAGTTCCTGATAAAATGTTGCGAGAGTGTTTTATTGGTCTGTCTGCCAGAGCTGCCCTAAAGTTTAGTGTGTGATGATAGACTAACCTGCAGCATAGTTAACCCTTTCAGACCTGGTGGTCACAATTGTGTACATAAAGTTTGTTCATTAATATTTCGCTGACAAGATATGTCAGGTGCATCCAAACCCACTTTTCACATTTGTGTATGTTTCTTTTAGCGATGCTCCAGCAGCTGCGGCTCTCTTGTGAGCCACATAGCGAAATATACTATCTGGTGTTGTCTCTCTGTGGGAAGCCATTACTCATTGACTTTATTTCTATAATAGTCCTGTTGTGGATTTTGTTTATGAATGTTTTGTGTGATTTCCTTCTTTTGGAAACATTAGACATTCTTTCAGTGGAATTTTCAGCATTTTAATTCACTTCATATTTGTGCTATGTATCAGGTAAGACTAATGCACACATTTGTGTACAACAGGTTCTTAATGGTGAATAATAGGAAATTAACCTAAAATATGTGTCAGCTATATTTGCATGGCTATGGTAGTTATGTATGGAAATATTTCAATTAACTTCAGTATCAACAGCAAGAAAGGAGAATAATTGACCTGGTCATACGATTTTATTTTATATTGCTGCCTTTTGTCTTACAAATATGGATAATGAATATCTTTCTGTGGAGAAAGATTGGGACTTGATTATGGACATAATTGAAAATGGTCTAATTTCTGACATTAGTTTGAGAGGAGTGTACCACTTATTGAAAGGCAGGCTCCACAAATAGTAAGACGTGTTGGAGCAAATAAAGTGGGCGTGAATGATGTGTGTAGAGACACCATATCTGAAGATGAAGATGATGGTGAGGTGGTGGATGATGAAATGAACTTCTTATGCAATGAAAACAACCCAGACTTGAATAACCTGTGTGACAACATGATGGTGACACCTAAAGAATCCATAAAATGGAAACGCAAGGCTCTAAGTACCATTGCAGAGACATACAAAGCTCCAAATTTCGAAGAGTCTCTCTTGTGTTCTCCAATGCAATACTTCAAAAGATATATACCAGATGATTTGTTCACTAGCATGGCAGCACATACTCATATTTATGCATTACAATAAGGCAAAACCTCATTCAAGCAGACAACTCCTCAAGCATAAGAGATGCTATTTGGTTAGCATATATTGACTGGCACATTGAAATTTCCAGATTATAAGTGTATTTGGATACAAGCATGAAGGTAGGTGTATTTTGGGAAAACACGTCACGAGACAGATTTTTAGAATTACGAACAAATTTACACTTGGTGAACAATCTGGAAAAGCCACCTGAAAATAAGTAGAAGAGAATGTTGTTGTCAGTGAAGGAAATATTCCTTTCACTGGGAAGTTTTCTGCAAAGCAGTATGTCAAAGGGAAACCAAGTCCATGGGGAATCAAAGTCTTCATGTGAAAAGAGTGGAATAGTGCAAGATTTCCTTTTGTATCAGGATATCAATGCATCAGGTACTGTCCATTTAGATTCAGATTCTTTATTAGTCATTCAGCATTATTACATGCAATAGACTTCGGCAGTTCACTTAACCTATTAATTTTATAAAATAAATTTTTACATATTTAAGTTGATATTGGGCATTTCTAAAAATTCTTCTAATGAATAGAATGGATTAGTTAACAAGAAGTTATGAACATTGTCTTTAAATAATTTGTCAGGCTTGATTGACCCATTTTTAGACAATTTGTTAAATATTTCAATTGCCATATACTTATGACTATTGTTAGTTTTAGCTAATCTATTTTGTGGCAACAACAGAGAAGTACACATTCTTGTATAGTAGCCATGCCTTTCATTTGTTACACTTAAATTACGTAGTTCAGCAAGTATGTAATTAACACTGTCAAGAATATATAAATTAATTACTGTTAAAATACTATATTTAATGAACAATGGTTTACAATGTGTTCTATTATCTACACTAGCCATTACTCTGATTGCTTTCTTTTGGATCACCATAATTTCATTTATTTTTCTGCTGTTTCCCCAGAGTATTAACCCATACCTTAAAACAGATTGAAAAAAGGCAAAGTACGCTGTCCTTACATACTCAAATGTCACACAACACATCAGTCTCTTCAACAAATGTATAACTCTTGACAACCTAACCACTATGTGATCAACATGAGAGTTCCATGTTAGACTGTTGTCAAGTACGATACCTAAAAACTTTGCCTTTTGTTTTTCTATTTTTGTAGTCTTTGATAGACTGAACCACACATTCTGGGTCTTTTCCTCATTTAATAGCAGACCATTGGCATTAAACCATGATGTTGCATTTTATTTGACAATTTCATATCACTTACAAGGTTATCAAGTACATCGTTTACAGATAGAAAAGTTGTGTCATCTGCATACATATATGTCTTTACATCTATATTTCCTGGTAAGTCATTTATGTGTACAAGGAAAAGAAGTGGTCCCAATTTAGATCCCTGTGGCACACCGTGATGAACCTCGAGTATGTTTGACAGATGACTTCCTGAACTCACCACCTGCTTCCTTTTACTGAGGTATGATTTGATGAGTTTTAAACTTTTATCGCATATTCCATAGTCCTCAAGTTTAGAGAGCAGAAGTGAGTGGTCAACACAGTCAAAAGCTTTGCTCAGATCACATAAGGTTACATGTGCATGCGCGTGGTCCTCAAATGCTGCTAGAATGTCTCTGACTAAGAGCTCTATGGCATGTATAGCTGACCTTCCTTTTCTGTATCCAAACTGTGATGCACTTAATATACCATTTAGTTCTAGGTACTCATACGTCTGCTTATATATTATGCCTTCAAAGACTTTTCCTAGTACTGGAATTAGTGAAATTGGTCTGTAGTTTGCAGGATCTGATTTGACACAATTCTTAAAGACTGGAGTTACCTTGGATAGTTTGAGATGATCAGGAAAAAACCCTTCTATGAGACACAGGTTTATGGAATATGTTAATGGTGCTGCAATGTAATGTATGATTTCTTTCAATAGATTGTTTGACATATTAAAAATATCTGTACTGTATGAATTTTTCATTTCTTGGACTATTTTAAGAACTTCATGTTGGCATACCTCTTTGAAGTGTTTCAATGATGATCTGGCCCTATTATGATTTAGGTTTGCTCTCTTCAGATAATCTATACATGTTACATTGGGTTTACTGATCAGCTTTTTGAATTCATCAGCACAGCTTACAAAATATTTATTGAATGTATCTGCTGGTATTGGGACTGTCTTGTCAAAGTTTCTGACTTCACCTTTAACAGTATTAATTACTGACCAGGCTGTTTTGCATTGGTTTCTACTATTTTTTATGAAATTTGTGTTGTATCTTAGTTTCGCCAATTGCAACTCTTTCTTATACAGTTTCTTAGTGATTTTTTCGAGATCCTTAATTTCATTAGAATTGTTTACTTTGGCAAGGCACTTCAACAGCAGTAGCTTATTTTTTAGATTCTCCAGTTCTTTGGTGTACCAAAATTTTACCCTTTCTTGTTTTATGGTATTTCTTTTGAACAAGATGGGCTTTTAAAATACCTGTTAAGTAATTGTGGAATGTTTCATAAACTGTTTGGGCACTGGAATCACAGTTTTGAAATAATTTGTCCCAGTTTGCTATGCTCAGCTGGTGTGTTAGTTTTATGAGATTGTGTTTTGTTAATATTAAGGTATTAGATTTTGTTAACTTTTGTGCAGCCTTGCTCTCATCCCCTTTTATAAAAATGTCTTAACTCTACTGTTAACATGGAGTGGTCTGAGAAAACAAATTCCTTTACCTTGGTGGAGTACATATCACATGCACAGTTGACAAAAGCATTATCCAAGCACGCTTGTAGTCTTGTTGGTTCTGAATTTACATGATGGAAGTTGTGCTGCCTTAGCATATTCAGTAACTTATTTACACTGGGTTTGTTACATGTTACATCAAAGCTTGAATTAAAGTCTCCCCCAATTACAGTTACATACTGTTTCCATTTCGTTATGTAGCAGAGTACACTGTCTAAATTATCTAAAAAAGTTTTATCATCTGAGTCAGGGGAATGGTAGATACATACTATGATAAGTTTCATTATATCACATATGATCCCGGTAGTTTCAAAGTGTTTCTCTACACATGCCCAACTAAGATCTAGTTCTCTACACTCTATTTCATTTGAAACATAGATAACAGTACCACCATGACGGTACTGAGATCTGCAAAAACTGTTTCCATATTTATAGCCTTCTGGTACATAGTATTGTATTTGTTCTGGTTTAAGCCAATGTTCTGATAGACATAAGAAAGAATACTTATTCTGTGGCAATGACTCCTCCAGAATTTCAACTTTATTTTCAAGACCCTGAATGTTTGTGACTTATCTGTGAGTTAGCAGGCTGGTTTTTCACATTTTTATTTTCTTCTTGGCTTGAAACCAAAAAAAATTATTACTGAATGACAGATGTATTTTTCCTCTGGCTCCTCCTTAAGCGTTGCTGTGTTGCTGCTCCAGTCGTTGTTGGTTCTGCCGCTGTTGCTGCTTCTGCTGATAATGATGGTGCTGCTGCTGTTTCACTTATTTCTGGTGTTTGTTGTTCCATAACTGCTGTGCCTTTCTGTGAATTATTAACATTTGGAGTGTTCACTTGCATTAATAAAATTTCACATTTGTCTTGGAGAGGTGTAGCTTCACTGACACACAAAACAGATCTAGAAAGAACTTGCCTTTTTCAGATGATAGAACAATAATGAAACAAACCAGAGGTTACTGGGAAGAAATCACTAGTGCTGATGACATTACCATGTGTAAGTGGTTAGACTATAGGCCAGTTGTATTGTATTGAAACTTTGTTGGTAAAGGCTCAGTGGATAAAGTTGAGTGTTGGGACAAAAAACACCATAAATATGTGACAGTAGAAAGACTTGAAATAGTGAGAAGATATAATCATGCAATGGATGGACTGAAAAGAAGAGGGGGCGTCTGTCTGATGAAGAACTGGCTTCAGACATGAGAGTCATACCAAGAAGAAGAGAAGAATTATGAGCAGCTACAGATATACTGTTTGATTCCATTGATCATTTGCCTTTGCATGATGTAGGAGCTCCAATTCGAGGCAAATTTCCAAAATGTACAGAGCGTTCTAGAATTCAGTGCAGAAAATGTAAAGTACATTTATGTCTCCAAAAGGACAGAAGTTTTTTTTGCAGTTTCGTACGAAACTTTAAAAATCAGTGTTTTGACCATTGTTGTTTAAATAAGAACTGTAATTTGGAATTATTTTTATTGTTTCTTTTGTTTTAAAGGGAAATAAAGAGTGGCATACTTGATCCATAGTGTAAACTTCAGTAATGTATGACATGAAGCTCGAGACCTGAAGAACACATTTGTGTACATTAAATATCTAGAAAACTAGGGATCAGGTGAAATTTCTTCTAAGAAAAATGTTGTCAGGAGGGTCACCTGAATAAAAAATGATGTAAGATATTTTTTTAATAAGTAAATAAAAATCAGGTCTGAAAGGGTTAAAGGTCTATGTCAGATTGGGTGTTTTGCGTTTAGTATTAGTGATGTTCAATTGCCAGAATAGAAATTACTGGTCTTCCTGTTAAATATTGTTGTTTTGTGAATTTAAAAGTGATGCAAAGAGAATGCGAATTACAAAGAGAGTGAATAATGAGAACTCTGTTGGCTTCTTGTTTTAGCAGCAGCGTACACTTTTTTTTTATTATGTAGTTACTGATGATACGTTACCAGAGTGTTTTATTGGTCTGTTGTCCATGCTGCCCTGAAGTTTTGATTGTGTTGACAGACTAACCTGTAGCATAGCTAAGGATCTAGGCCAGGCTGGAGTGTTGTATGTTTTAACATAAGTAATGTTCAATTGCCAGAATGGAAATTACTGGTTTTCCAGTTAAATATAGTGGTTTTGTGAATTTAAAAATGATACTAAGGAAATGTGAAATACACTGTGAGTGAATAATGAGAACTCTGTTGTCTTCTTGTGTTAACTGCATTATACAAAGGTTTTTGTATAATGTAGTTCCTGAAAAAATGTTCCCAGTGTGTTTTATTGGTCTGTATGCCAGAGCTCCCATAAAGTTTAGGGTGTGATGATAGACTGACATGTAGCATAGTTAAAGGTCTATGTCAGGTTGGAATGTTTTGTGTTTAATATTAGTGATTTTCAATTGCCAGAATAGAAATTACTGGTCTTCCAGTTACATATAGTTGTTTTGTGAATTTAAAAGGGATGCTAAGAGAATGTGAAATACACTGTGAGTGAATAATGGGAACTCTGATGTCTTCTTGTATTAGCTGCATTATACACGGTATTTTTTATTATGTAGTTCCTGATAATATGTTGCCGGAGTGTTTATTGGTCTGTCTGTTAGAGTTCTCCTGAAGTTTAGGGTGTGATGTAGACTAACCTGTAGCATAGTTAAACGTCAATGTCAGGTTGGAATGATTTGTGTTTAATGTTAAAGATGTTCAATTGCCAGCATAGAAATTACTGGTCTTCGAGTTAGATATTGTTGTTTTGTGAAGTTAAAAGGGATGCTAAGAAAATGTGAAATACACTGTGAGTGAATAATGAGACATCTTTTTACCTCTTGTGTTAGCTGCACAATACGCAGGTTTTTTTATTATGTAGTTCCTGACAAAATGTTGCCAGAGTGTTTTATTGGTCTGTCTGCCAGAGCTCCCCTGAAGTTTACGGTGTGATGATAGACCAACCTGTAGCATAGTTAAAGGTCTATGTCAGGTTGGAATGTTTTGTGTTTAATATTAGTGATGTTCAATTGCCTGAATAGAAATTACTGGTGTTCCAGTTAAATACTGTTGCTTTGTGAATTTAAAAGGGATGCTAAGAGAATATGAAATACACTCTGAGTGAATAATGAGAACTCTGTTGTCTTCTAGTTTTAGCTGCATTTTACACAAATTTTTTTACTATGTAGTTCCTGATAAAATGTTGCCAGAGTGTTTAATTCGTCTGTCTGCCAGAGCTCCACTGAAGTTTAGGGTGTGATGAGGGACTAACCTGTAGCATAGTTAAAGGTCTATGTCAGGCTGGTATGATATGTGTTTAATATTAGTGATGTTCTATTGCCAGAATAGAAATTAGTGGTCTTCCAGTTAACTATTGTTGTTTTGTGAATGTAAACGTGACGTTGAATACACTGTGAGTGAATAATGACAAGTCTGTTGTGTTCATCTTTTAGCTGTGGCATACACTTATTTTTTTATTATGTAGTTACTGATGAAATGTTGCCAGAGTGTTTTATTGGTCAGTTGTCCATGCTGCCCTGATGTTTTGATTGTGTTGACAGATTAACCTGTAGCATAGCTAAGGACTTAGGTCAGGCTGGAGTGTTATATGTTTTATAATAAGTTAAGATCAATTGCCAGAATAAAAATTACTGGCCTTCCAGTTAAATATTGTTGTATTGTGAATTTAAAAGGGATGCTAAGGAAATATGAAATACACTATGAGTGAATAATGAGTACTCTGTTGTCTTCTTGTGTTAACTGCATCACACACCGATTTTTTTATTAGTTAGTTCCTGATAAAATCCTGCCAGTGTGTTTTTTTGGTCTGTCTGCCAGAGCTCCCCTGAAGTTTAGTGTGTGATGATAGCCTAACCTGTACGATAGTTAAAGGTTTATATCAGGTTGGAATGTTTTGTGTTTAATATTAGTGATGTTCTATTGCCAGAATAGAAATTAGTGGTCTTCCAGTTAACTATTGTTGCTTGTGAATGTAATAGTGATGTGAAATACACTGTTAGTGAATAATGACAAGTCTGTTGTGTTCATCTTTTAGCTGTGGCATACACTTATTTTTTTATTATGTAGTTACTGATGAAATGTTACCAGAGTGTTTTATTTGTCTGTTTTCCTTGCTGCCCTGAAGTTTTGATTGTGATGACAGACTAACCTGTAGCATAGCTAAGGATCTATATCAGGCTGGAGTGTCGCATGTTTTATCATTGGTTAAGTTCAATTGCCAGAATACAAATTACTGGTCTTCCAGTTAAATACTGTTGCTTTGTGAATTTAAAAGGGATGCTAAGAGAATGTGAAATACACTGTGAGTGAATAATGAGATCTCTGTTGTCTTCTTGTGTTAGCTGCATTATACACAGATTTTATTATTATGTAGTTCATGATGAAATGTTGCCCGTCTGTTTTATTGGCCTGTCTGCCCGAGCTCCCCTGAAGTTTAGTGTGTGATGATAGACTAACCTGTAGCATAGTTAATGGTGTATGTTAGGTTGGTATGTTTTGTGTTTAATATGAGTGATGTTCAATTGCCATAATAGAAATTACTGGTCCTTCAGTTCAATATTGTTGTTTCGTGAATTTAAAAGGGATGGTATGAGAATGTGAAATACACTGTGAGTGAATAATGAGTACTCTATTGTCTTCTTGTATTCGCAACGGCATGCACTAATTTTTTTATTATGTAGTTATCGATGAAATGTTACCAGTGTGTTTTATTGGTCTGTTGTCCATGCTGCCCTGAAGTTTTGATTGTGATCACAGAATAACCTGTAGCATAGCTAAGGATCTAGGTCAGGCTGAAGTGTTGTATGCTTTTTCATAAGAGATGTTCAGCTGCCAGAATAGAAATTACAGGTCTTCCAAATAAATATTGATTTTTGTGAATCTAAAGGGAAGCTAAGGAAATGTGAAATACACTGTGAGTGAATAATGAGAACTCTGTTGTCTTCTTGTGTTAGCTGCATTATACACAGATTTTTTTATTATGTAGTTCATGATAAAATGTTGCCAGTCTCTCTTATTGGCCTGTCTGCCAGAGCTCCTCTGTAGTTTAGTGTGTGATGATTGACTAACTTATAGCATAGTTATAGGTCTATTTCAGGTCGTAATGTTTTGTGTTTAATATTAGTGATGTTCAGTTGCCAGAATAGAAATTACTGGCCTTCCAGCTAAATATTGTTGTTTTGTGAATTTAAATGTGATGCTATGAGAATGTGAAATACAATGTGAGTGGATAATTAGAACTCTGTTGCCTTCATGTTTTAGCAGCGGCATTCACTATTTTTTTTAATTTTGTAGTTACTGATGAAATGTTACCAGAGTGTTTTATTGGTCTGAGGTCCATGCTCCCCTGATGTTTTGATTGTGATGACAGACTAGCCTGTAGTTACTGATGAAATCTTACCACAGTGTTTTATTGGTCTGTTGTCCATTCTGCCTTGAAGTTTTGATTGTGATCACAGTCTAACCTGTAGCATGGCTAAGGATCTACGTCTGGCTGGAGTGTTGTGTGCTTTATCATAAGTGATGTTCAATTGCCAGAATAGAAATTACTGTCTTCCAATCAAATATTGTTGTTTTGTGAATTTAAAAGGGAAGATAATTAAGTGTGAAATACACTGTGAGTGAATAATGAGAACCCAGTAGTCTTCTTGTGTTAGCAGCATTATACACAGATTTTTTTATTCTGTAGTTCCTGATAAAATGTTGCTAGTGTGTTTTATTTGTCTGGATGCCAGAGCTCTCCTGAAGTTTAGTGTGTGATGATAGACTAACCTATAGCATAGTTAAAGGTCTATGTTAGGTTGGAATGTTTTGTGTTTAATATTAGTGATGTTCAATTACCAGAATAGAAATTACTGGACTTCCAGTTAAATATTTTTGTTTCTTGAATTTAAAAAGGACGCTATGAGAATGTGAAATACACTGTGAGAGAATAATGAGGACTCTGTTCCCTTCTTGTTTTAGCAGCGGCATTCACTAATTCTTTTATTTTGTAGTTACTGATGAAATGTTACCAGAGTGTTTTATTGGTCTGTTGTCCATGCTGCCCTGAGGTTTTGATTGTGATGACAGACTAATCTGTAGCGTAGCTAAGGAACTAGTTCAGGCTGGAGTGTTGTATGTTTTAACATAAGTGATGTTCAATTGCCAGAATAGAAATTACTGGTCTTCCAGTTAAATATTGCTGTTTTGCGAATTTAAAAGGAATGCTAAGGATATGTGAAATACACTGTGAGTGAATAATGAGAACCCTGTTGTCTTCTTGTTTTAGCAGTGACATACACTTATTTTTTTATTATGTAGTATTGATGAAATGTTACCAGAGTGTTTTATTAGTCTGTTGTCCATGCTGCCCTGAAGTTTTGGATTTTGATGAGAGACTAACCGGTAGCATAGCTAAGGATCTAGGTCAGGCTGGACTTTTGTATGTTTTAACATAAGTGGTGTTCAATTGCCAGAATAGAAATTACTGGTCTTCCAGTTATATATTGTTGTTTTGTGAACTTAAAAGGGCTGCTAAGGAAATGTGAAATCAGCGTATGCACATATTTGCCTGGTTTTCATCAATATGGTGCTTCTTTTGTTGATTTTATTTACTGCACTATGCAGGGCTATGTTGAATAGGACAGTGGAGAGGCTATCCTCTTGCTTCACACCTTTATTAAAGCCAAAGCTATCACTTGTTCTGCTAAGGACCTTTACTTTTGCTCTTGTCTCTGTCATTGTCATTCTGATTAGTCTTATTAATTTAGCACATATACCAACCTCTTTCAGTACTTTATATAGTTCTTGCCGATTTATGCTGTCAAAGGCTTGTTTGAAATCAATGAATAAGAAATGCAGATCTATATCATATTCATAGAACCATTCTATTATTTGCCTTATCACAAATATTTGATCAGTTGTTCCTCTGCCTGGTCGAAAGCCACACTGATATTCCCCTAGTATGCCTTCTGCACATTTCTGTATCCTTTCGTTTAATATACTTGTGAAGATCTTATAAGCTGTACTTAGGAGTGTTACACCTCTATATTTTTCACATGCTGTTTTGTCCCCTTTCTTATCAATGGGGACTATTATTCCAATTTTCCAATTATCTGGCGTAGTTTCTGTTTCCCATATATCTTATATTAATGTGTGCAGTTCCTTTATTACAGCCTCACCACCAGTTTTTATTAATTCAGCAATTATGCTGTCTTCCCCAGGGGCTCGATTGTTTTTTGACTTGTGCACAGCCTACGAGACCTCTTGTAGTGTTGGCTTTCTTGCCTCATTGGTTTCATTGTCTACTTCCAGCTCCACTCTTCCCTCCTGTGGAGCTGTCTCTTCATCTTGTAGGCTGGTGCTTAGTGTATCTTTGAAATACTCTGCCCATCTTCCCACTATCTGTTCTTCCTCCCTTATCATTTTCCCATCTTTACTGGAACAGGCCATTATTTTTGGTTGGAATCTATTCTTCATTTTGCCTATGGCATGATAGAACTTTCTTATTTCACTCTGTTCCTTTAGTTCTCCTAGTTCTTGAAATTTCTTCTTATTCCACTCTCTTTTCTTTCTCTTGCACAGTCTGTTAGCTCTTCTCCTTAATTCTCTATATTGTTCCACATTATTTTTGGTTTCTCTCTGTAGCACTTTTCTTCTTGCCCTGTTCTTTTCCTCTATTGCTGACCTGCAATCTTCATCAAACCACTCCTGGGTTCTTCTGTTCCTTCTTATGCCTATTACTTCCTCTGCAGCATCCTTAATGGCTTTTTCAAACCTGTTCCACCTTTCATCTACTCCTACTGTGGTCTCTTCACTGCTCAATTTTCTGCTTAGTGTTACTTGGTATTTTTTTACTTCATCAGGGATGTTCAGTTTGTCTGTATTCCATTTCATCATCTTTCCCATTCTGTTGCCCTTCGTTAGTGACAGTTTCTCTCTTAAGACTGATTTTATCAAAAAGTGGTCTGAATCACAGTTTGGTCCTCTGCAGCTCTGTACATCCATAACTGACGTGGAGTGGCATGCAATCACTAAAATATGGCCAATCTGATTGACTACTCCATTGGCTGCAGACTTCCAAGTACCCAGATGGATCCTTTTATGTGGAAAGCATGTACTTTTAGTAATCATATTATTCCTTGCTGCGAATTGGCATAGTAAGTCCCCATTCTCATTGTTTTCTTCATGTACTGAATATTTTCCAGAAACTCCATACGGATCTTCATTCCTCCCTATTTTTCCATTAAAATCTCCTATTACTAGCATCAGGTCATATTTAGGTACTGCACAGCATACTTTTTCCAAGTCTCCGTAGAACTGCTCTTTAATTATATCCTCTTTTTCCTCTGTTGGTGCATGTGCATTAACTATTGATATATTCCTAAATTTACCTTTTAGTCTGAGTCTGCGCATCCTTTCATTTATAGGTTCAAACTCTAGAAGGCTTTTCCTAACCACCCTAGTTATTATAAACACTGTTCCAAGCTGGCCTGTGAAATACACTGTGATTGAATAATAAGAACTCTGTTGACTTCTTGTGTTAGCTGCATTACACACACATATTTTTATTATGTAGTCCCTGACAAAATGTTGCCAGACTGTTTTACTGGCCTGTTTGCCAGAGCTCCCCTGAAGTTTAGTGTGTGATGATAGGCTAACCTACAGCATTGTTAAAGGTCTATGTCAGGTTGGAATGTTTTGTGTTTAATATTAGTGATGATCAATTGCCAGAATAGAAATTACTGGTCTTCCAGTTAGATATTGTTGTTACATGAATTTAAAAGGGATGCTATCAGAATGTGAAATACACGGTGAGTGAATAATGAGAACTCAGTTGTCTTCTTGTGTTAGCCGCAATATACACAGATTTTTATACTATGTAGTTCCTGATAAAATGTTGCCAGAGTGTTTTATTGGTCTGTCTGCCAGAGCTCCCCTGAAGTTTAGTGTGTGATGGTAGACTAACCTATAGCATAGTTAAAGGTCTATGGCACATTGGAATGTTTTGTATTTAACATAAGTGATGTTCAATTACCAGCACAGAAATTACTGGTCTTCCAGTTAAATGTTGTTGTTTTGTTAATTTAAATGGAATGCTCAGGAAATGTGAAATACACTGTGAGTGAATAATGCAAACTCTGTTGTCTTCTTGTGTTAGCTGCATTATACACAGATTTCTTTATTATGAAGTTCCTGATAAAATGTTGCCAGAGTGTTTTATTGGTCTGTCTGCCAGTGCTCCCCTGAAGTTTAGTTTGTGATGATAGACCAAACTGTACCATAGTTAAAGGTCTATGTCAGGTTGGAATGTTTTGTGTTTAATATTAGTGATGTTCAATTGCCAGTATACAAATTACTGGTCTTCCAGGTAACAATTGTTGTATTGTGAATTTCAAAGGGATGTGAAATACACTGTGAGTGAATAATGAGAACTTTGTTGCCTTCTTGTTTTAGCAGCGGCATTCACTAATTTTTTTATTTTGTATTTACTGATGAAATGTTACCAGTGTGTTTTAGTGGTCTGTTGTCCATGCTGCCATGAGGTTTTGATTGTGACGGCAGACTAACCTGTTGCATAGCAAAGGATCTAGGTCAGGTTGGAGTGTTGTATGTTTTAACATAAGTAATGTTTAATTTCCAGAATAGAAATTACTGTTCTTCCAGTTAAATATTGTTGTTTTGAGAATTTAAAAGGGATCCTAAGGAAAGTTAAATACACTGTGAGTGAATAATGAGAACTCTGTTGTCTTCTTGTGTTAGCTGCAATATACACAGATTTTTTTTAACCTATAGTTCCTGATTAAATGTTGCCAGAGTGTTTTTCTGGTCTGTCTGCCAGAGCTCCCCTGAACTTTTGTGTGTGATAATAGACTAAGCTATAGCATAGGTATAGGTCTATGTCAGGTTGGAATGTTTTGTGTTTAATATTAGTGATTTTCAATTGCCAGAATAGAAAATACTGGTCTTCCAGTTAAATATTGTTGTTTTGTGAATTTAAAAGTGATCATAAGAGAATGTGAAATAAATTGTGAGTGCATAATGAGAACTCCGTTGTCTTCTTGTTTTAGCAGTGGCATGCACTTATTTCTTTATTATGTAGTTACTGATGAAAAGTTACCAGTGTGTTTTATTGGTCTGTTGTCCATGCTGTCCTGAAGGTTTGATTCTGATGACAGACTAACATGTAGCATGGCTAAGGATCTAGGTTAGGCTGGAGTGTTGTATGTTTTAACGTAAGTGGTGTTCAATTGCCAGAATAGGAATTACTGCTCTTCCAGTTAAATATTGTTGTTGAATTTAAATGGGATGCTGAGGAAATGTGAAATACACTGTGAATGAATAATGTGAACTCTGTTGTCTTCTTGTGTTGGCTGCATTATACACAGATTTCTTTATTATGAAGTTCCTGATAAAATGTTGCCAGAGTGTTTTATTGGTCTGTCTGCCAGAGCTCCCCTGAAGTTTAAATTGTGATGATAGCCTAAACTGTACCATAGTTAAAGGTCCATGTCAGGTTGGAATGTTTTGTGTTTAATATTAGTGATGTTCAATTGCCAGTAAAGAAATTACTGGTCTTCCTGTTAACTATTGTTGTATTGTGAATTTAAAAGGGATTTGGAATACATTGTGAGTGAATAATGAGAACTTTGTTGCCTTCCTGTTTTAGCAGCGTCATTCACTAATTTTTTTATTTTCTAGTTGCTGATGAAATGTTGCCAGAGTGTTTTATTGGTCTGTTGTCCATGCTGCACTGAAGTTTTGATTGTGATGACAGACTAACCTGTAGCATAGCTAATGATCTAGGTCAGGCTGGAGTGTTGTATGTTTTAACGTAAGTGATGTTCAATTGCCAGAATAAAAATTACTGGTCTTCCTGTTAAATATTGTTGTTTTGTAAATTTAAAACCGATGCTAAGGAAATGTGAAATACACAGTGAGAGAATAATGAGTACTCTATTGTCTTCTTGTGTTAGCTGCAATATACACAGATTTTTTTTATTCTGTAGTTTCTGATAAAATGTTGCCAGAGTGTTTTATTAGTCTGTCTTTCAGAGCTCCCCCGAAGTTTAGTGTGTGATGATAGACTAATCTATAGCATAGTTAAAGCTCTATGTAAGGTTGGAAGGTTTTCTGTTTAATGTTAGTGATGTTCAATTGCCAGAACAGAAATTACAGGTCTTCCAGTAAAATATTGTGGTTTTGTATATTCAAAAGTAATGCTAAGGAAATGTGAAATACACTGTGAGTGAATAATGAGAACTCTGTTGTCTTCTTATGTTAGCTGCAATATACACAGATTTTTTTATTCTGTAGTTCCTGATAAAATATTGCCAGAGTGTTTTATTGGACTGTTTGCCAGAGCTCCCCTGAAGTTTAGTGTGTGATGATAGACTTACCTATAGCATAGTTAGAGCTCTATGTAAGGTTGGAAGGTTTGTTTTTAATGTTAGTGATGTTCAATTGCCAGAATAGAAATTACAGGTTTTCCAGTTAATTATTGTTGTTTTGTGTATTTAAAAAGGATGCTAAGGAAATGTGAAATACGCTGTGAGAGAATAATGAGAACTCTGTTGTCTTCTTGTGTTAGCTGCATTATACACAGATTTTTTTATTATGTAGTACATGATAAAATGTTGTCAGACTCTATTATTGGCCTGTCTGCCAGAGCTCCTTTGATGTTTAGTGTGTGATGATAGACTAACCTACAGCATAGTTAAAGGTCTACGTCAGGTTAAATGTTTTGTGTTTAATACTAGTGATGTTCAATTGCCAGAATAGAAATTACTGGTCTTCCGGTTAAATATTGTTGTTTTGTGAATGCAAAATTGATGCTATAAGAACGTGAAATACTTTGTGAGTGAATAATGAGAACTCTGTTGCCTTCATGTTTTTGCAGCGGCATTCACTAATTTTTTTTTATTTTGTAGTTACTGACGAAATGTTACCAGAGTGTTTTATTGATCTGTTGTCCATGCTGCCCTGAGGTTTTGATTGTGATGACAGACTTACCTGTTGCGTTGCAAAGGATCTCAGTCAGGCTGGAGTGTTGTATGTTTTAACATAAGTGATGTTCAATTGCCAGAACATAAATTACTGGTCCTCCAGTTAAATATTATTGTTTTGGTGATTTTGAAAAAGATGCTAAGAGAATGTGAATTACAAATTGAGTGTATAATGAGAACTTTGTTGCCTTCTTGTTTTAGCAGCGGCATACACTTATTTTCTTATTGTGTAGTTACTGATGAAATCTTACCAGAGTGTTTTATTGGTCTGATGTCCTTGCTGCCCTGAAAATTTGATTGTGATCTCAGTTTAACCTGTAGCATAGCTAAGGATCTAGGTCAGGCAGGAGTGTTGTATGTTTTAAAATAAGTGATGTTCAATTGCCAGAATAGAAATTACTGGTCTTCCAGTTGGATATTGTTGTTTCGTGAATTTAAAAGTGATGCTAAGGAAATCTGTAATACACTGTGAGTGAATAATGACAACTATGTTGTGTTAGCTGCATTATACACAATTTTTTTTATTTTGTAGTTCCTGATAAAATGTTGCCAGAGTGTTTTATTGGTCTGTCAGCCAGAGCTCCCCTGAAGATTAGTGTGCGATGATAGACTATCTTATAGCATAGTTAAGGTCTATGTCAGGTTAAAATGTTTTGTTTCTAATATTAGTGATGTTCAATTGCCAGAATAGAAATTACTGGTCTTCCTGTTAAATATTGTTGTTTTATGAATTTAAAAGGGATGTGAATTACACTGTGAGTGAATAATGAGAACGCTGTTGTCTTCTTGCTTTAGCAGCGGCATACACTTATTTTTTTGTTATGTAGTTACTGATGAAATATTGCCAGAGTGTTTTATTAGTCTGTTGTCCATGCTGCCCTGACGATTTTAATTGTGATGACAGACTAACCTGTAGCATAGCAAAGATCTAGGTCGGGCTGGAATGTTGTATGTTTGAAAATAAGTGATGTTCAATTGCCAGAAAAGAAATTACAGGTCTTCCAGTTAAATATTGATGTTTTGTGAATTTTAAAGGGGTGCTAGGAGAAAGTGAAAAATGCTGTGAGTAAATAATGAGAACTCCGTTGTCTTCTTGTTTTAGCAGCGGCATACACTTATTTTTCTATTATGTAGTTACTGATGAAATGTTACCAGAGTGTTATATTGGTCTGTTGTCGATGGCACCCTGAAGTTTTGGTTGTGATGACAGACTGACCTGTAGTATAGCTAAGGAACTAAGTCAGGCTAGAGTGTTGTATGTTTTAACATAAGTGATGTTCAATTGCCAGAATAGATATTAGTGGTCTTCCAGTTAAATACTGTTGCTTTGTGAATTTAAAAGGGATGCTAAGAGAATGTGAAATACACTGTGAGTGAATAATGAGAAATCTGTTGTCGGGTTGTGTTAGCTGCATTAAACACCGATTTTTTTATTTTGTAGTTCCTGATAAAATGATGCCAGAGTGTTTTATTGGTCTGTCTGCTAGTGCTACCCTGAAGTTTAGTGTGTGATGATAGACTGACCTATAGCATAATTAAAGGTCTATGTAAAGTTGGAATGTTCTGTGTTTAATATTAGTGATGTTGAATTGCCAGAATAGAATTTACTGGTCTTCCAGTTAAATATTGTTGTTTTATGAATTTAAAAGGCATGCTAAGAGAATGTGAAATACACTGTGAGTGAATAATGAGAACTCTGTTGTCTTCTTGTTTTAGCAGCTGCTTACACTTATTTCTTAATTATGTAGTTTCTGATGAAATTTTACCAGAGTGTTTTGTTGGTCTGTTGTCCATGCTGCCCTGAAGTTTTGGTTGTAACGACAGACTAACCTGTAGCATTGCTAAGGATCTAGGTCAGGCTGGAGTGTTTTATGTTTTAACATAAGTGATGTTCAAGTGCATGAATAGAAATTACTGGTCATCCAGTTAAATAGTGTTGTTTTGGGAATTTAAAAGGGATGCTAAGAGAATGTGAAATATATTGTGAGTGAATGATGAGAACTCTGTTGTCCTCTTGTTTTAGCAGCTGCATACACTTATTTTTTTTATTATGTAGTTCCTGATAGAATGTTGCCAGAGTGTTTTATTGGTCTGTCTGGTAGAGCTCCTTTGAAGATTAGTGTGTGATGATAGACTGTGCTATACCATAGATAAAGGTCAATGTCAGGTGTGAATTCTTTGTGTTTAATATTAGTGATGTTCAATTGCCAGTATGGAATTTACTGGTCTTCCAGTGAAATATTGTTGTTTTGTGAATTTAAAAGGGATGCTAAGGAAATGTTAAATACACTGTGAGTGAATAATGAGAACTCTGTTGTCTTCTTGTTTTAGCAGCGGCTTACACTTATTTTTTTGTAATGTAGTTACTGATGAAATGTTACCAAAGTGTTTTATTGGTCTGTTGTCCATGCTGTCCTGAAGTATTGATTGTGATGACAGACTAACCTGTAGCATTGCTAAGGATCTAGGTCAGGCTGGAGTGTTTTATGTTTTAACATAAGTGATGTTCAAGTGCATGAATAGAAATTACTGGTCATCCAGTTAAATAGTGTTGTTTTGGGAATTTAAAAGGGATGCTAAGAGAATGTGAAATATATTGTGAGTGAATGATGAGAACTCTGTTGTCCTCTTGTTTTAGCAGCTGCATACACTTATTTTTTTTATTATGTAGTTCCTGATAAAATGTTGCCAGAGTTTTTTATTGGTCTGTCTGGTAGAGCTCCTTTGAAGATTAGTGTGTGATGATAGACTGTGCTATACCATAGATAAAGGTCAATGTCAGGTGTGATTCTTTGTGTATAATATTAGTGATGTTGAATTGCCAGTATAGAATTTACTGGTCTTCCAGTGAAATATTGTTGTTTTGTGAATTTAAAAGGGATGCTAAGGAAATGTTAAATACACTGTGAGTGAATAATGAGAACTCTGTTGTCTTCTTGTGTTAGATGCAGTATACACAGATTTTTTTATTATGTAGTTCCTGATAAAATGTTCCAGAGTGTTTTATTAGTCAGTCTGCCAGAGCTCCCCTGAAGTTTAGTGTGTGATGATAGACAGACCTATATCATAGTTAAAGGTCTATGTAATGTTGGAATGTTTTGTGTTTAATATTAGCGATGTTCAATTGCGAGAATAGAAATTACTGGTCTTGCAGTTAAATGGTGTTGTTTTGTGAATTTAAAAGGGATGCTAAGAGAATGTGAAATACATTGTGAGTGAATAATGAGAATTCTATTGTCTTTTTGTTTTAGCAGCTGCATACGCCTATTTTTTATTATGTAGTTACTGATGAAATGTTACCAGAGTGTTTTATTGGTCTGTTGCCCATGCTGCCCTGAAGTTTTGGTTGTGATGACAGACGAACCTGTAGCATAGCTAAGGATCTAGGTCAGGCTGGAGTGTTGTATGTTTTAACATAAGTGATGTTCAAGTGCATGAATAGGAATTGCTGGTCTTCCAGTTAAATATTGTTATTTTGTGAATTTAAAAGGGATGCTAAGGAAATGTGAAATACACTGTGTGTGAATAATAAGAACTCTGTTGTCTTCTTATTTTAGCAGCGGCATACACTTATTTCTTTATTATGTAGTTAGTGATGAAATGTTACCAGAGTGTTTTTTATTCTGTTGTCCATGCTGCCCTTAAGTTTTGATTGTGAAGACAGACTAACCCGTAGCATAGCTAAGGATCTAGGTCCGGCTGGAGTGTTGTATGTTTTAACATAAGTGATGTTCAATTGCATGAATAGAAATTACTGGTCTTCCAGTTAAGTATTGTTGTGTTGTGAATTTAAAAGGGATGCTAAGAGAATGTGAAATACACTGTGAGTGAATAATGAGAAATCTATTGTCTTTTTGTTTTAGCAGTTGCATACACTTTTTTTTAATTATGTAGCTGCTGATAAAATTTTGCCAGGGTGTTTTATTGGTCTGTCTGCCAGAGCTCCCCTGAAGTTTAGTGTGTGACGATAGATAAATGTCAATGTCATGTTGGAATGTTTTGTGTTTAATATTAGTGATGTTCAATTGCCAGAATAGTATTTTCTGGTCTTCTAGTTAAATATTGTTGTTTTGTTAATTTAAAAGGGATGCTAAGGAAATGTGAAATACACAGTGAGTGAATAATGAGAACTCTGTGTTCTTCTTGTTTTTGCAGCGGCATACACTTATTTTCTTTATTATGTAGTTACTGATGAAATGTTACCAAAGTGTTTTATTGGTCTGTTGTCGATGCCACCCTGAAGTTTTGATTGTGATGACAGACTGACCTGCTGCATAGCTAAGGATCTGTCAGGCTAGAGTGTTGTATGTTTTAACATAAGTGATGTTCAATTGCCAGAATAGAAATTAGTGGTCTTCCAGTTAAATGTTGTTGTTTTATGAATTTAAAAGAGATGCTAAGGAAATGTGAAATACACTGTGAATTAATAATGAGATTGATGTTGTCAGCTTGCGTTAGCTGCATTATACACCGATTTTTTTATTATGTAGTTCCTGATAAAATGTTGGCAGAGTGTTTTATTGGTCTGTCTGCCAGAGCTCCGCTGAAGTTTAGTGTGAGATGATAGTCTAATCTATACCATAGTTAAAGGTCTATGGTAGGTTGGAATGTTTTGTGTTTAATATTAGTGATGTTCATTTGCCAGAATAGAAATTACAGGTCTTCCAGTTAAGTATTGTTGTTTTCCGAATTTAAAAGGGATGCTAAAAGAATGTGAAATACACTGTGAGTGAATAATGAGAACTCTGTTGTCTTCTTGTTTTAGCAGCTGCATACTCATATTTTTTTTTTATGTAGATACTGATGAAATATTACCAGAGTGTTTTATTGGTCTGTTGTCCATGCTGTCCTGAAGTTTTGATTGTGATGACAGACTAACTTGTAGCACAGCTAAGGATCTAGGTCAGGCTGTAGTGTTGTATGTTTTAACATTAGTGATGTCCAATTGCCAGAATATAAATTACTGGTCTTCCAGTTAAATATTGTTGTTTTGTGAATTTTATAGGGATTCTAAGGAAATGTGTAATACACTGTGAGTGAATAATGAGAACTCTGTTGTCTTCTTATGTTAGCTGCAATATACACAGATTTTTTTTATTATGTAGTTCCTGATAATATGTTGCCAGAGTGTTTTATTGTATCTGTTTGCCAGACCTCCCCTGAAGTTTAGTGTGTGATGATAGGCTAACCAATAGGATAGTTAAAGGTCTATGTGAAGTTGGAATGTTTTGTGTTTAATATTAGTGATGCTCAATTGCCAGAATAGAAAATACTGGTCTTCCAGTTAAGTATTGTTGTTTTGTGAATTTAAAAGGGATGCTAAGATAATGTGAAATAGACTGTGAGTGAATAATGGGAACTCTATTGTCTTCTTGTTTTAGCCGCTGCGTACACTTATTTCTTAATTATGTAGTTACTGATGAAATGTTACCAGAGTGTTTTATTGGTCTGTTGTCCATTTTGCCCTGAGGTTTTGGTTGTGATGAGAGACTAACCTGTAGCATAGCTAAGGATCTAGGGCAGGCTGGAGTGTTGTATGTTTTAACGTAAGTGATGTTCAATAGCCAGAATAGAAATTACAGGTCTTCCAGTTAAATATTGTTATATTGTGAATTTAAAAGGGATGCTAAGAGAATGTGAAATATGCTGTGAGTTAATAATGAGAACTCTGTTGTCCTCTTGTTTTAGCAGTGGCATACAGTTTTTTTTTATTATGTAGATACTGATTAAGTGTTACCTGAGTGTTTTATTGGTCTGTTGTCCATGCTGCCCTGAAGTTTTGATTGTGATGACAGACTAACCTGTAGCATAGCTAAGGATCTAGGTCCGGCTGGAGTGTTGTATGTTTTAACATAGGTGATGTTCAATTGCATGAATAGAAATTACTGGTCTTCCAGTTAAATATAGTTGTTTTGTGAATTTAAAAGGGATGCAAAGGAATTGTGAAATACACTGAGAGTGAATATTGAGAACTCTGTTGTCGTCTTGGGTTAGCTGCAATATACACAGATTTTTTTATTATGTAGTTCCTGGTGGTTCATGGTGTGGGTTCCTGTAGTCACGTCCTGGTTCATGAACCACGGGTAACGTATGAGTGGCCAAGTAAGTGGTCCCAACAGTCAGGATACCAGTTACCTTGGAATAAGGCTGGGCATCTCGGACATATTCTGAGTTGTGGTCACCTTTGTGCTCATACGGCAAAGACTACCAAATCCACTCGTTAGTCCCTCAGCCTTCAGGGGTTAAACCCAATGGGACTCGGGGCAAGTAAGTCTAGCAACCTGCTTCCCTGGTACTTTAAATATGACGCTGGCAATAATCAGAGCAAAATGCCTCGGACCTTTGGAGGTGACGGAGTCCCACCTCTAACTGACAAACCAGGGACTCCTAAGATACGACTTGGCAAACAAATGGTAATGAGATGGGGAGCTATTAATATCAATGTGGGCTACTCTGGGAAGAAGGTAGAGCTGGCAGAGGCTGCAAGTAAGATGGGGCTGGATGTTTTAGCTGTTAGTGACTTTCGGGTAAGGGGTGAGAAAGAAGAGGAAGTGTGAGAATACAAGGTCTACCTGTCAGGCGTCAAAGCAGGAATAGCACAATGGGGTGTAGGGCTTTACATCAGGAAAGAAACGGAACCCAGCATAGTTGCAATAAGGTATGTAAACGAACGACTGATGTGGATAGATTTGACAGTGTCTAGCAAGAAAATTAGGATTGTGTCAGTATATTCACATTGTGAAGGGATAGATCAAGATAAGATGGATAGTTTTTATGAGGCACTCAGTGATGTAGTTGTTAGAGTAAAGGACAAGTGTTCTTCTCACGGGTGATTTTAACGCCAGGATTGGAAATCGAACAGAAGGGTATGAAAAGGTTATGGGTAAATTTGGAGAGGATATGGAGACCAACAGGAACGGGAAACAACTCTTGGATTTCTGTGCCAGTATGGGCTTAGTAATCACAAACTCCTTTTTTAAACATAAGAACATTCACCGGTACACTTGGGAAGGCAGGGGGACCAGATCTATCATTGACTATATAATAACAGATCAGGAATTCAGGAAGGCTGTGAGAGACACACGTGTATTCAGGGGATTCTTTGATGACACTGATCATTATTTAATCTGCAGTGAAATTGGGATTGTGAGGCCGAAAGTGCAGGAGGTCAGGTCCATATGTAGAAGGATAAGGGTGGAGAAACTTCAGGATAAGGAAATCAGGCACAAGTACATAACAGCGATCTCAGAAAGGTACCAGTTAGTTCAATGCAGTCAATTACAGTCATCGGAAAAGGAATGGACAAGGTACAGGGACACAGTACTAGAAGTGGCTAAAGAATGTCTTGGAACAGTAGTGTGTAAAAGTAGGATGAAGCAAACAGCTTGGTGGAATGATACAGTCAAGGCAGCCTGTAAAAGGAAAAAGAAGGCGTATCAAAAATGGCTACATACCAGAACCCAGGTAGACAGAGAAAGTTATGTTGAAGAAAGAAACAAAGCCAAACAGATAATTGCAGCATCCAAGAAGAAATCGTGGGAAGACTTTGGAAACAGGTTGGAGACTATGGGCCAAGCTGGTGGAAAACCATTCAGGAGTGTAATTAGCAGTCTTCGAAAGGGAGGTAAGAAGGAAATGACAAGTATTTTGGACAGGTCAGGAAAACTGCTGGTGAATCCTGTGGATGCCTTGGGCAGATGGAGGGAATATTTTGAAGAGTTGCTCAATGTCGGTGAAAATGCGATCAGTAATGTTTCAGATTTCGAGGTAGAATGGGATAGGAATGATGATGGAAATAGGATCACATTTGAGGAAGTGGAAAAAATGGTCAATAGATTGCAGTGCAATAAAGCGGCTGGGGTGGATGAAATTAAGTCGGTACTCATCAAATACAGTGGAATGTCAGGTCTTAAATGGCTACACAGGATAATTGAAATGGCCTGGGAGTCGGGACAGGTTCTATCAGACTGGACAAAAGCAGTAATCACACCAATCTTTAAACATGGAAACAGAAAAGATTGTAACAACTACAGAGGTATCTCTTTAATCAGCGTTGTGGGTAAAATCTTCTCAGGTATTGTTGAAAGGAAAGTGCGAGTATTAGTTGAGGACCAATTGGATGAAAATCAGTGTGGTTTTAGGCCTCTTAGAGGTTGTCAGGACCAGATCTTTAGCTTACGGCAAATAATGGAGAAGTGTTATGAGTGGAGCAGGGAATTGTATCTATGCTTTATAGATCTAGAAAAGGCATATGACCGGGTTCCTAGGAGGAAGTTATTGTCTGTTCTACAAGATTATGGAATAGGAGGCAAACTTTTGCAAGCAATTAAAGGTCTTTACATGGATAGTCAGGCAGCAGTTAGAGTTGACGGTAAATTGAGTTCATGGTTCAGAGTAGCTTCAGGGGTAAGACAAGGCTGCAACCTGTCTCCACTGTTGTTCATATTATTTATGGATCATATGATGAAAACAATAGACTGGCTGGGTGAGATTAAGATATGTGAACACAAAATAAGCAGTCTTGCATATGTGGATGACTTAGTTGTGATGGCAGATTCGATTGAAAGTTTGCAAAGTAATATTTCAGAGCTAGATCAGAAATGTAAGGACTATGGTATGAAGATTAGCATCTCCAAAACGAAAGTAATGTCAGTGGGAAAGAAATATAAACGGATTGAGTGCCAAATAGGAGGAACAAAGTTAGAACAGGTGGACAGTTTCAAGTACTTAGGATGCATATTCTCACAGGATGGCAACATAGTGAAAGAACTGGAAGCGAGGTGTAGCAAAGCTAATGCAGTGAGCGCTCAGCTACGATCTACTCTCTTCTGCAAGAAGGAAGTCAGTACCAAGACTAAGTTATCTGTGCACCGTTCAATCTTTCAACCAACTTTGTTGTATGGGAGCGAAAGCTGGGTGGATTCAGGTTACCTTATCAACAAGGTTGAGGTTACGGATATGAAAGTAGCTAGGATGATTGCAGGCACTAGTAGATGGGAACAATGGCAGGAGGGTGTCCACAATGAGGAAATCAAAGAAAAACTGGGAATGGACTCTATAGATGTAGCAGTCAGGGCAAACAGTCTTAGATGGTGGGGTCATGTTATACGCATGGGAGAACCAAGGTTATCCAAGAGACTCATGGATTCAGCAGTAGAGGGTAGGAGGAGTCGGGGCAGACCGAGGAGAAGGTAACTGGACTCGGTTAAGAATGATTTTGAAGTAATAGGTTTAACATCAGAAGAGGCACCAATGTTAGCATTGAATAGGGGACCATGGAGGAACTGTATAAGGGGGGCTATGCTCCAGACTGAACGCTGAAAGGCATAATCAGTCTTAAATGATGATGATGATGATGATGATGATGTAGTTCCTGATAAAATGTTGCCAGAGTGTGTTATTGGTCTGTCTGCGAGAGCTCCCCTGAAGTTTAGTGTGTGATGATAGACAAACCTATAGCATAGTTAAAGGTCTACGTAAGGTTGGAATGTTTTGTGTTTAATATTAGTGATGTTCAATTGCCAGAATAGAAATTACTGGTCTTCCAGTTAAGTATTGTTGTTTTGTGAATTTAAAAGGGATACTAAGAGAGTGTGAAATACATTGTGAGTGAATAATGAGAACTCTATTGTCTTCTTGCTTTAGCAGCTGCATACACTGGTTTTTTATTATGTAGCTGCTGATAAAATGTTGCCAGAGTGTTTTATTGGTCTGTCTGCCATAGCTCCCCTGAAGTTTAGTGTGTGATGATAGACTAACCTATAGTATAGTTAAAGGTGTATGTCAGGTTGGTATGTTTTGTGTTTAATATTAGTGATGTTCAAATGCCAGAATAGAAATTACTGGTCTTCCAGTTAAGTATTGTTGTGTTGTGAATTTAAAAGGGATGCTAAGAGAATGTGAAGTACACTGTGAGTGAATAATGAGAACTCTATTGTCTTCTTGTTTTAGCAGCTGCATACACTGGTTTTTTATTATGTAGCTGCTGATAAAATGTTGCCAGAGTGTTTTATTGGTCTGTCTGCCAGAGCTCCCCTGAAGTTTAGTGTGTGACGATAGACTAACCTATACCATAGATAAAGGTCAATGTCAAGTTGGAATGTTTTGTGTTTAATATTAGTGATGTTCAATTGCCAGAATAGAATTTTCTGGTCTTCTATCTAAATACTGTTGTTTTGTGAATTTAAAAGGGATGCTAAGGAAATGTTAAATACACTGTGACTGAATAATGAGAACTCTGTTGTCTTCTTGTTTTAGTAGCGGCTTACACTTATTTTTTTATTATGTAGTTACTGATAAATATGATGTTAGTATCTTTAGGCCTTTATCAATGTTGTCAGGTTTCTTAAAAATAATAGAAAGGATAATGTATCAGAGACTATACAAATTTCTTATCAAGAATAGATTATTGGTTAACGCGCAAAATGGTTTCCATAAAAATTAATCAACTGAAACAGCTGTCTTCAATTTTTTGCAACTTGTTCTAAATTCCATAAACAAAAAGGAATTAAATTGTGGATTGTTTTTAGACCTATCAAAGGCCTTTGATGTCATCGACCATAAGTTACTGCTTAGGAAGTTATATGCCTATGGGATACGTGGAGTTGCCCACAAATGGTTTGAATCATATCTGTCAGACAGGTATCAGAAGGTGGAGATAAGCTAGGCAGATAGGACATATTCATCAAGATTCGAGAGAGTTTTGTATGGAGTACCCCAGTGATCTGTATTAGCGCCATTACTGTTTTTAATATTTATCAATGACTTACCAAGTCAACTATCTGAAGCAGAGGCAGTACTGTTTGCTGATGATACAAGTTTGTTTGTTAAAGCAAATAGTGAAGCTGACTTACAGGAAAAACTCACATTATCAACAGATGAAGCAGACAGATGGCTTAATGAAAACAGACTCATTGTGAATGCCAAAAAAACAACGTGGATCAACTTCAGACATATTACAAATAAAATAAAAACTAACCTTACAGTAGAACTGGGTAAGTGTAAGATTGAACATGCATCATACACTAAATTCTTGGGAGTATGGTTTGATGAACACTTAAGATGGGAAAAGCATGTAATATCATTGAACAAAAAATTAAGTCAAACATGTTATATACTTAGAATGCTTAAAAGCTCATGTAATATTAAAACAGTGTTATGTGTTTATTTCTCATTCATGCACAGTTTATTAAGATACGGTGTACAGTTTTGGGGGAACATCAGTCTAACAAAACACTCATTTAGACTACAAAAGACGGCAGTCAGAATAATAAAAGGTATAGGATATAGAGACTTTTGTAGGCAAGCTTTCAAAGAATTAAAAATCATGAGACTACCATCTTTATACATATATGAAAGCATATGTTTCTTAAAAGAACACGAGGAATTTTCAACATTAAACAGAGAATTTCACAACCACGAAACAAGGAATAGGAATGATTTCCACAGTGAAATTCATAAAACAGCTATGTATCACAAAAGTGTACTATACCAACCCAAAATCCTCTACAGTGCTCTCCCCAAAAAACTAAAAATAATACCAAAACTGTACATATTTAAAAGAGAATTAAACAACATGTTATTGAGCAATAGTTTCTACAGTATTGAAGAGTTTATGAATCGTTGACAATAAAAGTGCAGTTAATATTACCCTGACATAATAAATATGTGTAATTGCTCACATTTAAATACTTGCTGTATCTATGAACGTGTGAAACAGTGTTAATGTAAGAATGTAAATAACCTTTGATGTGAGAACCACTAACTTTTTTTTTTTGTATGTTGTTATCGTACTTGCATATTTTTATGTTAATGTTCTAAAAGTTCTATTAAAATTATGATGTCTAAAAGACAAGTAAATTCAATTACAAATTTTCATGTACATGTATTTTAAATTGTAATGTTTATTGACAAGTATTATGTCATTTCGATGATGTACTACAAGGACACTAATAAATTGAATTGAATTGAATTGAACCTGATGAAATGTTACCAGAGTGTTTTATTGGTCTGTTGTCCATGCTGCCCTGAAGTTTTGATTGTGAAGACAGACTAACCTGCAGCATAGCTAAGGATCTAGGTCAGGCTGGAGAGTTGTATGATTTAACATAAGTGATGTTCAATTGCCAGGATAGAAATTACTGGTCTTCCAGTTAAATATTGTTGTGTTGTGAATTTAAAAGGGATGTGAAATACACTGTGATTGAATAATGAGAACTCTGTTGTCTTCTTGTTTAGCAGCGACGTACACTTATTTTTTTCTTATGTAGTTACTGATGAAATGTTACCAGAGTGTTTTATATGTCTATTGTCCGTTCTGTCCTGAAGTTTTGATTGTGATGAAAGACTAACCTGTAGCATAGCTAAGGACCTAGGTCAGGCTGGAGTGTTGTATGTTTTAACATAAGTGATGCTCAATTGACAGAATAGAAATTACAGGTCTCCCTGTTAAATATTGTTGTTTTGTGAATTTAAAAAGGATGCTAAGGAAATGTGAAATACACTGTGAGTGAATAACGAGAATTCTGTTGCCAGCTTGTGTCAGCTGCATTATACACAGATTTGTTTATTATGTAGTTCCTGAGAAAATGTTGCCAGAGTGTTTTATTGGTCTGTCTGCCAGAGCTCCCCTGAAGTTTAGTGTGTGACGATAGACTGACCTATACCATAGATAAAGGGCAATGTCAGGTTGGAATGTTTTGTGTTTAATATTAGTGATGTTCAATTGCCCGAATTAAAACTACTGGTCTTCCAGTGAAATATTGTTGTTATGTGAATTTAAAAGTGATCATAAGAGAATGTAAAATACACTGTGAGTGAATAATGAGAACCCAGTTGTCTTCTTGTTTTAGCAGCGGCATACACTTATTTTTCTATTATGTAGTTATTGATGAAATGTTATCAAGGTGTTTTATTGGTCTGTTGTCTATGCTGCTCTCAACTTTTGATTTTGATGACAGACTAACGTGTACCATAGCTAAGGAGCTAGGTCAGGCTGGAGTGTTGTAAGTTTTAACATAAGTGATGTTAAATTGCGAGAATACAAATTACTGGCCTTCCAGTTAAATATTGTTGTTTTGTGAATTTAAAAGGGATGCTAAGAGAATGTGAAATACACTGTGAGTGAATAATGCGAACTCTGTTGTCTTAATGTTTTAGCAGCAGCATATACTTATTTTCTTATTATATAGTTACTGATGAAATGTTACCAGAGTGTTTTATTGGTCTGTTATCCATGCTGCCCTGAAGTTTTGATTGTGATGTCAGACTAACCTGTAGCATAACTAAGGATCTAGGTCAGGCTAGAGTGTTGTGTGTTTTAACATAGGTGATGTTCAATTGCCAGAATAGAAATTAATGGTCTTACAGTTAAATATTGTTGTTTTGTGTATTTAAAAGGGATGCTAAGAGAATGTGAAATACGCCGTGAGTGAATAATGAGAACTCTGTTGTCTTCTTGTTTTTGCAGTGGCATACACTTATTTTTTTATTATGTAGTTACTGATTAAGTGATACCAGAGGGTTTTATTGATCTGTTGACCATGCTGCCCTAAAGTTTTGATTGTAATGACAGATTAACCTGTAGCATAGCTGAGGATGTAGGTCAGGCTGGAGTGTTGTATGTTTTAACATAAGTGATGTTCAAATGCATGAATAGTAATTACTGGTCTTCCCATTAAATATTGTTGTACTATGAATTTAAAAGGGATGCTATTAGAATGTGAAATACACTGTGAGTGTATAATGATACTCTGTTGTCTTCTTGTTTTAGCAGCTGCCTTCATTTTTTTTATTATGTAGCTGCTGATAAAATGATGCCAGAGTATTTTATTGGTCTCCCTGCCAGAGCTCCCCTGAAGTTTAGAGTGTGATGAGAGACTGACCTGTAGCATAGTTAATGGTCTGTATCAGGTTGGAATGTTTTGTGTTTGATATTAGTGATGTTCAATTTCCAGAATACAAATTACTGGTCTTCCAGTTAAGTACTGTTTTGTGAAGTTAAAAGGGATGCTAAGAGAATGTGAAATACACTGTGAGTGAATAATGAGAACTCTGTTGTCCTCTTGTTTTAGCAGCGGCATACACTTATTTTCTTATTGTGTAGTTACTGATGAAATGTTACCAGAGTGTTTTATTGGTCTGTTGTTCATCTGCCCTGAAGTTTTGATTGTGACGACAGACTAACCTGTAGCATAGCTAAGGATCTAGGTCAGGCTCGAATATTGTATGTTTTAATATAAGTGGTGTTCAAGTGCCAGATTAGGAATTACTGGTCTTATAGTTAAATATTGTTGTTTTGTGAATTTAAAAGCGATGCTAAGAAAATGTGAAATACACTGTGAGTGAATAAAGAGAACTCTGTTGTCTTCTAGTGTTAGCCGTTTTATTCTCAGATTTTTTTATTATGTAATTCCTGATAAAATGTTGCCAGAGTGTTTTATTGGTCTGCCTGCCAGGACTCGGCTGTTGTTTAGGGTGTGATGATAGACTAATCTGTAGCATAGTTAAAGGTCTATGTCAGGTTGGAATGTTTTGTGTATAATATTAGCGATGTTCAATTGTCAGCATAGAAATTACTGGTCTTCCAATTAAATATTGTTGTTTGTGAATTTAAATGTTATGCAAATAGAATGTGAAAGACACTGTGAGTGAATGTTGAGATCTGTGTTGTCTTCTTGTTTCAGCAGCGGCATTCACTTATTTTTTTGTTATTTAGTTACTGATGTAATGTTACCAGAGTGTTTTACTGGTCTGTTGTACTTGCTGCCTTGATGTTTTGATTGAGATGACAGACTAAACTGTAGCGTAGCTAAGGATCTAGGGCAGGCTAGAGTGTTGTATGTTTTAACATAAGTGATGTTCAATTGCCAGAATAGAAATTACTGGACTTCCAGTTATATTTTGTTGTTTTGTGAACTCAAAAGGAATGCTAAAGAAGTGTGAAATACACTGTGAGTGAATAATGAGAACTCTGTTGTCTCCTTGTGTTATCTTCATTATACACAGTTTTTTATTACTTAGTTCCTGATAAAATGTTGCCAGAGTGTTTTATTGGTCTGTCTGCCAAAGCTCCCCTGATGTTTAGGGTGTGATGTTAGACTAACCTGTAGCATAGTTAAAGGCCTATGTCAGGTTGAAACGTTTTGTGTTTAATATTAGTGATGTGCAATTGCCAGGATAGAAATTACTGGCCTTTCAGTTGAATATTATTGTTTTGTGAACTTAAAAGGGATGCCAAGAGACCGTGAAATATACTGTGAGTGAATAATGAGAACACTGTTGTCTTCTTGTTTTAGCAATGGCATTCACTAATTTTTTTATTATGTAGTTAATGATGAGATCTTACCAGAGTGTTTTATTGGTCTGTTGTCCAAGCTGCCCTGAAGTTTTGATTGTGATGACAGACCAACCTGTAGGGTAGCTAAGGATCTAGGTCAGGCTGGAGTGTTGTATGTTTTAACATAAGTGATGTTGAATTGCCAAAATAGAAATTAATGGCCTTCCAGATAGATATTGTTGTTTTGTGAATTTAAAAGTGGTGCTAAGAAAATGTGAAATACACTGTGAGTGAATAATGAGAACTCTGTTGTCTTCTAGTGTTAGCTTCATTTTATACAGTTTTTTCATTACTTAGTTCCTGACAAAATGTTGTCAGAGTGTTTTATTGGTCTGTCTGCCAGGGCACCCCTGTTGTTTAGGTTGTGATGATAGACTAACCTGTAGTATAGTTAAATGTCTATGTCAGGTGGAATGTTTTGTGTATAATATTAGTGATGTTCAATTGTCAGCATAGAAACTGCTGGTCTTCCAGTTAAATATTGTTATTTTGTGAATTTAAAAGTGATGCTAATAGAATGTGAAATACACTGTGAGAGAATAATGAGAACTCTGTTGTCTTCTTGTTTTAGCAATGGCATTGACTTATTTTTTTATTATGTACTTAATGATGAAATGTTACCAGAGTGTATTATTGGTCTGTAGTCCATGCTGCCCTCAAGTTTTGATTGTGATGAGAGACTAACCTGTAGCATAGCTAAGGATCTAGGACAGGCTGGAGTGTTGTATGTTTTAACATAAGTGATGTTCAATTGCCAGAACAGAAATTACTGGTCTTCCAGTTAAATATTGTTGTTTTGTGAATTTAAAAGTGGTGCTAATAGAATGTGAAATACAGTGTGAGTGAATGTTTAGATCTCTGTTGTATTCTTGTTTTAGCAGCGGCATTCACTTATTTTTTTATTATTTAGTTACTGATGAAATGTTACCAGAGTGTTATGTTGGTCTGCTGTCCTAGCTGCCTTGATGTTTTGATTGTGTTGACAGACTAACCTGTAGCGTAGCTAAAGATCCAGGTCAGGCTGGAGTGTTATATGTTTTAACATAAGTGATGTTCAATTGCCAGAATAGAAATTACTGGTCTTCCAGTTAAATATTGTTGTTTTGTGAATTCAAAAGGGAAGCTAAGAAAATGTGAGATACACTGTGAGTGAATAATGAGAACTCTGTTTTCTTCTTGTGTTAGCTTCATTTTATACAGTTTTTTCATTACTTAGTTCCTGACAAAATGTTGTCAGAGTGTTTTATTGGTCTGTCTGCCAGAGCACCCCTGTTGTTTAGGTTGTGATGATAGACTAACCTGTAGTATAGTTAAATGTCTATGTCAGGTTGGAATGTTTTGTGTATAATATTAGTGATGTTCAATTGCCAGCATAGAAATTACTGGTCTTCCAGTTGAATATTGTTGTTTTGTGAACTTAAAAGGGATGCTAAGGGAATGTAAAATACACTGTGAGTGAATAATGAGAACTCTGTTGTCTTCTTGTTCCAGCAATGGCATTCACTTATTTTTTTGTTATGTACTTACTGATGAAATGTTACCAGAGTGTTTTATTGGTCTGTTATCCACTCTGCCCTCAAGTTTTGATTGTGATGAGAGACTAACCTGTAGCATAGCTAAGGATCTAGGTCAGGCTGGAGTGTTGTATGTTTCAACATAAGTGATGTTCAATTGCCAGAATAGAAATTACTGGTCTTCCAGGTAAATATTGATGTTTTGTGAATTTAAAAGTGATGCTAAAGAAATATGAAATACACTATGAGGTAATAATGACAAGTCTGTTGTCTGCTTGTGTTAGCTGCATTATACACATATTTTTCATTATGTAGTTAAAAAAAAATGTTGCCATTGTTTTTTATTGGACTGTCTCCCAAAGCTCCCTTTAAGTTTAGGGTGTGATGATGGACTAACCTGTAGCATAGTCAAAGGTCTGGGTCAGGTTGGAAAGTTTTGTGTTTAATATTAGAGATGTTCAATTGCCAGAATAGAAATTACTGGTCTTCCAGTTAATACTGTTGTTTTGTGAATTTTAAAGGGATCGAAATACACTGTGAGTGAATAATGAGAACTCTGTTGTCTTCTTGTTTTAGCAGTGGCTTACACTTCTTTTTTTATTATGTAGTTACTAATGAAATGTTACCAGAGTGTTTTATTGGTCTGTTGTCCATGCTGCCCTGAAGTTTTGATTGTGATGAGAGATTAACCAGTAGCTTAGCTAAGGATCTAGGTCAGGCTGCAGTGTTGTAAGTTTTAACATAAGTGATGTTCAATTGCCAGAATAGAAATAACTTCTCTTCCACTTAAATATTGATGTTTTGTGAATGTAAAAGTGATGTTAGGGAAATGTGACATGCACTGTGATTGAATAATGAGAACTCTGTTGTCTTCTTGTGTTATCTGCATTATACACCAATTTTTCTAGTATGTTGTTGCTGATAAAATGTTGCCAGCGTGTTTTATTGGTCTGTCTGCCAGAGCTCCACTGAAGTTTAGTGTGTGATGATCGACTAACCTGTAGCATAGTTAAAGGTCTATACCAGGTTGGAATGTTTTGTATTTGATATTAGTGATGTTCAATTGCCAGAATGGAAATTACTGGACTTCCAGTTAAATATTGATGTTTTGTGAATTTAAAAGTGATGCTAAGGAAATATGAAATACACTATGAGTGAATAATGAGAACTCTGTTGTCTCCTTGTGTTAGCAGCATTGTACACAGGTTTATTCATTATGTAGAAAAAAAAAATGTTGGCAGTGTGTTTTATTGGTCTGTCTGCCATAGCTCCCCTTAAGTTTAGGGAGTGATGATGGACTAACCTGTAGCATAGTCAAAGGTCTAGGTCAGGTTGGTATGTTTTGTGTTTAATATTAGAGATGTTCAATTGCCAGATTAGAAATTACTGGACATCCAGTTAAATATTGATGTTTTGTGAATTTAAAATGGATGCTGAGGAAATGTGAACTACACTGTGCCTGAATAATGAGAACACAGTTGTCCTCTTGTTTTAGCAGTGAATGTTACCAGAGTGTTTTATTGGTCTGTTGTCCATGCTGCCCTCAAATTTGGATTGTGATGAGAGACTAACCTGTAGCATGGCTCAGGTTGTAGGTCAGGCTGGAGTGTTGTATGTTTTAACATAAGTGATGTTCAATTGCCAGAATAGAAATTACTGGTTTCTAGTTGCATATTGATGTTTTGTGAATTTAAAAGTGACGCTAAGGAAATATGAAATACACTATGAGTGAATAATAAAAACTCAGTTGTCTGCTTGTGTTAGCTGCATTATACACAGATTTTTTCATTATGTAGTTAAAAAAAATGTTGCCAGTGTGTTTTATTGGTCTGTCTGCCATAGCTCCCCTTAAGTTTAGGGAGTGATGATGGACTAACCTGTAGCATAGTCAAAGGTCTAGGTCATGTTGGAATATTTTGTATTTAATATTAGAGATGTTCAATTGCCAAATAGAAATAAGTGGACTTCCAGTTAAATATTGTTGTTTTGTGAATATAAAGGGGATGCTAAGGAAATATGAAATTCACTGTGCCTGAATAATGAGAACGCAGTTGTCCACTTGTTTTAGCAGCGGCATACATTATTTTTTTATTAATTAGTTACTGATGAAATGTTACCAGTGTGTTTTATTGGTCTGTTGTTCTTGCTGCCTTGATGTTTTGATTGTGATGACAGACTAACCTGTAGCATAGCTAAGGATCTAGGTCAGGCTGGAGTTCTGTATGTTTTAACATAAGTGATGTTCAATTGCCAGAACAGATGTTACTGGCCTTCCAGTTAGATTTTGTTGCTTTGTGAATTCAGAGGGTATGCTAAGGAAATGTAGTTCCTGATAAAATGTTTCCAGAGTGTTTCATTGGTCTGTCTGCCTGAGCTTCCCTGAAGTTTAGTGGGTGATGATAGTCTAACCTATAGGATAGTTAAAAGTTTATGTCAGGTTGGAATGTTTTGTGTTTAATATTAGTGATGTTCAATTGCCAGAATAGAAATTACTGGTCTTGCAGTTAAATATTGTTGTTTTGTGAATTTAAAATGGATGCTAAGAGAATTTGAAATACACTGTTAGTGAATAATGAGAACTCTGTTGTCTACTTGATTTAGCAGCAGCATATACTTATTTTTTAATTATGTAGTTACTGATGAAATCTTAACAGAGTGTTTTATTGGTCTGTTGTCCATGCTGCCCTGAAGTTTTGATTGTGATGTCAGTCTAACCTGTAGCATAGGTAAGGATCTGGGTCAGGCTAGAATGTTGTATGCTTTTACATAAGTGATATTCACTTGCCAGAATAGAAATTACTGTTCTTCCGGTTAAATATTGTTGTTTTGTGAATTTAAAAGGGATGCTAAGGAAATGTGAAATACACTGTGAGTGAATAATGTGAACTCTGTTGTCTTCTTGTGTTAGCTGTATTATACACAGATTTTTTAATTATGTAGTTCCTAATGAAATGTTGCCAGAGTGTTTTATTGGTCTCTCTGCCAGAGCTCCCCCGAAGTTTAGGGTTTGATGATGGACTAACCTGTAGCATAGTAAAGGCTATGTCAGGTTGGAATATTTTGTATTTAATATTAGTGATGTTCAATTGTCAGAATAGATTTTACTGGTCTTCCAGTTAAATATTGTTGTTTTGTGAATTTTAAGGGATGCTTGGAGAATGTGAAATACAGTGTGAGTGAATAATGAGAACTCTGTTGTCTTCTTGTTTTAGCAGCAGCATACACTTTTTTTTTTATTATGTAGTTACTGATGACACGTTACCAGAGTGTTTTATTGGTCTGTTGTCCAAGCTGCCCTGAATTTTTGATTGTGATGACAGACTAACGTGTAACATAGCTATGGATCTAGGTCAGGCTGGAGTGTTGTATGTTTTAACATAAGTGATGTTCAATGGCCAGTATAGAAATTACTGGTCTTCCAGTTAAATATTGTTGTTTTGTGAATTTAAAAGGTATGCTAAGGAAATGTGAAATACACTGTGAGTGAATAATGAGAACTCTGTTGTCTTCTTGTGTTAGCTGCATTATACACCGATTTTTTTATTATGTATTTCCTGATAAAATGTTGCCATAGTGTTTTATTGGTCTGTCTGCCAGAGCTCCCCTGAAGTTTAGGGTGTGATGATAGATTAACCTATAGGATAGTGAAAGGTCTATGTCAGGTTGGAATGTTTTGTGTTTAATATTAGTGATGTTCTTTTGCCAGAGTAGAAATTAATGGTCTTCCAGTTAAATATTGTTGTTTTGTGAATTTAAAAGGGATGCTAAGAGAATGTGAAATACGCAGTGAGTAAATAATGGAAAATCTGTATTCCTCTTGTTTCAGGTGCCATACATGTAAAATATTTTTAGTATGCATTTACTGATAAATTGTTGCCACAGTGTTTTATAGGTCTGTCTGCCCATGCTGCCCTGAGGTTTTGGTCGAGACGTCAGACTAAGTTGTAGCGTTGCTAAAGATCTAGGTCAGGCTGGAATGTTGTGTGTTTTAACATTATTGATGTTCAATTGTTAGAATAGAAACTACTGGTGTTACAGTTAGATGTTGTCTATTTGTGAATTTAAGAGACACTGTAAACAAGCGGGAAGTATACTGTGATTTAATAATGATAATTCGTTTCTCCTGTTGTTTCAACTGCTTTATAAGACAGGGTTTTTGTTATGTAGTTACTGATTATATTTTCATGGTGTTTTATTTGTCTGTGTGTTGGTTGTAATAATGGACTATCCTGCAGCATATCCAACGATCTAAGTTATGCTGAAATGTTGTGTGATTTAACGTTAGTGATGTTCAAATGCCAGTATAGAAATTACTGGTCTCCCAGTTAGATGTTGTCGTTTTGTGAATTTATAACAGATCATAAAGAAATGTGAAATACACCGTGAGCTAATACTGAAAATTATCTTCTCCTCTTGTTTCAGCTGCAATATACGAAAATTTTTTTCTTATGTATTTACTGATAATAGTATCCTAGATTTTTATTCGTCTGTGTGCTCATGCTGCCATGAAATTTTGGTTGTGATGGCTGATTAACTTTTAGCAGAGACAAACGTCCAGGTCAGGCTGCATTGTTGAGTGTTTTAACATTACTGATGTTCAATTGCCAGTATAGAAATTATTGGTCTCCCAGTTAGATGTTGTCAAATTGTGAATTTAAAAGAGATAATGAGGAAATGTGAAATACATTGTTAGTAAGTAATGAAAATTCTGTTCTCTTCTTTTTTTAGCTGTCTTATACACAAATTTTTTTCTTATGTATTTACTGATAATAGTATCCCAGTGTTTTATTCGTCTGTGTGCTCATGCTGCCATGAAATTTTGGTTGTGATGGCTGATTAACTTTTAGCAGAGACAAACGTCCAGGTCAGGCTGCATTGTTGAGTGTTTTAACATTACTGATGTTCAATTGCCAGTATAGAAATTATTGGTCTCCCAGTTAGATGTTGTCAAATTGTGAATTTAAAAGAGATAATGAGGAAATGTGAAATACATTGTTAGTAAGTAATGAAAATTCTGTTCTCTTCTTTTTTTAGCTGTCTTATACACAAATTTTTTTCTTATGTATTTACTGATAATAGTATCCCAGTGTTTTATTCGTCTGTGTGCTCATGCTGCCATGAAATTTTGGTTGTGATGGCTGATTAACTTTTAGCAGAGACAAACGTCCAGGTCAGGCTGCATTGTTGAGTGTTTTAACATTACTGATGTTCAATTGCCAGTATAGAAATTATTGGTCTCCCAGTTAGATGTTGTCAAATTGTGAATTTAAAAGAGATAATGAGGAAATGTGAAATACATTGTTAGTAAGTAATGAAAATTCTGTTCTCTTCTTTTTTTAGCTGTCTTATACACAAATTTTTTTCTTATGTATTTACTGATAATAGTATCCCAGTGTTTTATTCGTCTGTGTGCTCATGCTGCCATGAAATTTTGGTTGTGATGGCTGATTAACTTTTAGCAGAGACAAACATCTAGGTCAGGCTGGAATGTTGTGTGTTTTAACATAACTGATGTTTAATTGCCAGAATAGTAATGACTGGTCTCCCAGTTAGATGAGGTCGTTTAGTTCATTTGAAAGGGATATTAAAGAAATGGGAAACACACTGTGACTAAATAATGAAAATTTGTTTCTCCTATTGTTTCAGCTACCTTATACACAATTTTTCGTTATGTAGTTACTGATAAATTGTTGCCAGTGTGTTTTATTGGCGTGTTCCCCTATGCTGCTCTGAAGATTTGGTTGTAATGACCAACTATCCTGTAGCATAGCCAAAGAACTAGGTCGTGCTTGAATGTTGTGTGATTTAACATTATTTATGTTCAATTGCCAGAATAGAAACAAGTGTTTTCCCAGTTAGATGTTGTCATTTTGTGAATTTAAAGGAGATTAAATAGAAATGTAAAGTACACTGTGAGTAAATAGTGAAAATTCTGTTCTTTAACTGTTTCAGCTGTAATATGCACAAATTTTTTTATGATGTAGTTACTGCAAAACTGTTGCGAGGGTGTTTTAATAGTCTGTCTGCCCATGCTGCGCTGAAATTTTGGTCGTGATGACAGACTTACCTGTAGCATAACCAAAGATCTAGGTCAGGCTGGAATATTGTGTGTTTTAACATTAGTGATATTCAATTGCCAGAATAGAATTACTTGTCTCCCAATTAGATGTTGTCGATTTTTAAATTTCAAAGTGATGGTCAAGAAATGTGATGTACACTGTGAGTAAGAAAAGAAAATTCTGTTAACTTCGTGTTTCAGCTGCCTTATACACAAATTATTTTCTTATCTAGTTACTGATAAATTGTTGACAGAGTGTTTTCTTTGTCTATCCGCCCATGCTACCATCAAGTTTTGGTTGTGATTACAGACTATCCTGTAGCATAGCCTAAGATCTAGTTAAAGCTGTTATGTTGTGTGTTTTAACATTAGTGATGGTTCATTGCCAGAATAAGAATCACTGGTCTCCCAGATAGATGTTGTCATTTAGAGTATTTGAAAGAGATTATTAAGAAATGTGAAATACACTGTGAATAAGTAATGAAAATTCTGCTCTCTTCTTGTTTCAGCTGCCTTATACACAAATTATTTTATTATATAGCAACTGATAAATTGTTGCCAGAGTGTTTTGTTGGTCTGTTTGCCCATGCTACCATCAAGTTTTGGTTGTGAAGACAGATTATCCTGTAGCATAACAAAAGATCTAGGTGAGGCTGGAATGTTGTGTGTTTTAACATTAGTGATGTTCAATTGCCAGAATAGAATTACTTGTCTCCCAGTTAGATGTTGTCATTTTGTGATGTGAAAAGTGATGATGAAGAAATGTTTTAAACACTGTGAGTAAGAAATGAAAATTTTGTGCTCTTCTTGTATTAGCTGATTTATACACAAATTATTTTAGTATGTGGGTACTGATAAATTGTTGTCAGAGTGTTTTCTTGGTCTGTCTGCCCATGCTACCATCAAGTTTTGGTTGAGAAGATAGACTATCCTGTAGCATAGCTAAAGATCTAGGTCAGGCTGGAATGTTGTGTGTTTTAACATTACTGATGTTCAATTGCCAGAATAGAAATTTCTCTTCTCCCAGTTAGATGATGTCGTTTTGTGAATTTAAAAGTGATGATGAAGAAATGTGATCTACACTGCGGGTAAGTAAAGAAAATTCTGTTCTCTTCTTGTTTTAGCTGCCTTATACACAATTTTTATTATGATGTAGTTTCTGATTGCAAGAGTGTTTTATTGGTCTGTAGGACCATGCTACCATCAAGTTTTGGTTGTGCTGAAAGGCTATCCTCTAGTATAGGAAAAGGTCTAGGTTATGTTGTGTGTTTTAAAATTAATGTTGGACAATTGCCAGAATAGAAATCGCTGGTCTCCCAGTTACATGTTGTCATTTAGTGAATTTGAAAGAGATTATTAAGAAATGTGAAATACACTGTGGGTAAGTAATGAAAATGCTGTTCTCTACTTGTTTAGGCTGCCTTATACACAAATTATTTTCTTATGTAGTTACTGCTAAATTGTTGTCAGAGTGTTTTCTTGGTCTGTCTGCCCATGCTACCATCAAGATTTGGTTGTGATGACAGACTATCCTGTGGCATAGCCTAAGATCTAGTTAAGGCTGTTATTTTGTGTGTTTTAACGTTATTGATGGTCAATTGCCAGAATGGGAATCACCGGTCTGCCAGTTAGATGTTGTCATTTAGAGAATTTCAAAGAGATTATTAAGAAATGTGAAATACACTGTGGGTAAGTAATGAAAAGTCTGCTGTCCACTTATTTCAGCTGCCTTATACACAAATTATTTTATTCTGTAGTTACTGATTAATTTGTTGCCAGAGTGCGTTATTGGTCTGTCTGACCATGCTACACTCAAGTTTTAGTTGTCATGACAGACTATCCTGTAGCGTAGCCAAAGATCAAGTTAGGCTGAAATATTGTGTGTTTTAAATTTAGGGATGTTAAATTGCCAGAGTAGCATTAATTGTCTCCCAGTTTCATGTTGTCGCTTTGTGAATTTAAAAGTGGTGATTAAGAAATGTGATGTACACTGTATGTAAGTAATGAAAATTCTGATATATTCGTGTTTTAGCTGCCTTTTCCACGAATTATTTTATTATGTAGTTACTGATAAATTGTTGCCAGAGTATTTTTTTTGGTCTGTCTGCCCATGCTACCATCAAGTTTTGGTTGTGATGACAGACTATCCAGTAGCGTAGCCAAAGATCTAGGTCAAGCTGTTATGTTGTGTGTTTCAACGTTAGTGATGGTCAATTGCCAGAATTGGAATCACTGGTCTCCCAGTTAGATATTACCAATTGGTGGATTTGAAAGAGATTATTTAGAAATGTGAAATACACTGTGGGTATGTAATGAAAATTCTGTTATCTTCGTGATTTAACTGCCTTATACACAATTTTTTTTATTAAGTAGTTACTGATAAATTGTTGATAGAGGGTTTTGTAATCTGTTTGCCCATGCTAACATCAACTTTTGGTTGTGAAGACAGACTATCCTGTAACATAACAAAAGATCTAGGTGAAACTGGAATGTTGTGTGTTTTAACATTAGTGATATCAATTGCCAGAAAGGAATTACTTGTCTCCAAGTTAGACGTGAAGTGAAAAGTGATGATGAAGAAATTTGATAAACACTGTAAGAAATGAAAATTTTGTTCTCTTCTTGTTTTAGCTGCCTTATAGACAATTTTTTTTATTCTGTAGTTACTGATAAATTGTTGCTGGAGTGTTTTATTGGCCTGTATGACCATGCTACCAGCATGTGTTGGTTGTGATGAGAGACTATCATGTAACATAGCCAAAGATCTGGCTGAAGCTGTTATGCTGTGTGTTTTAAAATTAGTGATGGTCTATTGCCAGAACAGGAATCACTGGTCTCCCAGTTAGATGTTGTCATTTAGTGAATTTGAAAGAGATTATTAAGAAATGTGAAATACACTCTGGGTAAGTAATGAAAATTCAGATATCTTTGTGTTTTTGATGCCTTATACACAAATTATATTATTATGTAGTTACTGATAAATTGTTGCCTGAGTGTTTTTGTGATCTGTCTGCCCATGCTACCATCAAGTTTTGCTAGTGAAGACAGACTATCCTGTAGCATAGACAAAGAACTAGGTCAGGCTGGAATGTTGTGTGTTTTAACATTACTGATCTTCAATTGCCAGAATAGAAATTTCTCTTCTCTCAGTTAGATGTTGTGTTTTTTGTAAATTTAAAAGTGATGCTGAAGAAATGTTATGTACACAGTGGGTAAGAAATGAAAATTCTGTTGTGTTCTTGTTTTAGCTACCTTATACACAATTTTTTTAATATGTAGTTACTGATAAATTGTTGTCAGAGTGTTTCATTGGTCTGTCTGCCCATGCTACCCTCAAGTTTTGGTTGTGGTGACAGACTATCCTGTAGCATAGCCAAAGATCTAGGTCAAGCTGTTATCTTGTGTGGTTTGACATTAGTGATGGTCAATTGCCAGAAGAGGAGTCACTGGTTTCCCAGTTAGATGTTGTCATTTAGTGAATTTGAAAGTATTATTAAGAAATGTGAAATACACTGTGGGTAAGTAATGAAAATTCTGTTCTCTTCTTGTTTTAGATGCTTTATACACAAATTTTTTTATTATGTAGTTACTGATAAATTGTTGCCATACTATTTTTTTTGGTCCGTCTGCCCATGCTACTATCAAGTTTTGGTTGTGAAGACAGTTTATCCTGTAATATAGACAAAGGTCATGGCAGGCTGGAATGTTGTGTGTTTTAACATTAGTGATGTTCAATTGCCAGAATAGAAATTTTTCTTCAACCAGTAAGATGTTGTCGTTTTGTGAATTTAAAAGTGCTGATGTGGAAATGTGGTGTACACTGTTTGTAAGTAATGATAATTCTGTTCTCTTCTTGTTTTAGCTGCCTTATCAACAATTTTTTAAGTATGTAGTTACTGATAAATTGTAGCCAGAGTGCTTCATTGGTCTGTTTGCCTATCCTACCCTCAAGTTTGGGTTGTGGTGACAGACTATCCTGTAGCATAGGCGAAGATCTAGGTCAAGCTGTCATGTTGTGTGTTTTAACACAAGTGATGGTCAACTGCCAGAACAGGAAACACTGGTCTCCCAGTTAGATGTGGTAATTTAGTTAATTTGAAAGAGTTATTAAGAAATGTGAAATACACTGTGGGTGAGTAATGAAAATTCTGAAACTTTCTGGCAGATTAATACTGCGTGCCCGACCGAGACTCGAATTCGGGACCTTTGCCTTTCGTGGGCAAGCGCTCTACCATCTGAGCTACCGAAGCATGACTCACGCCCGGTACTCACAGCTTTACTTCTGCCAGTATCTCGTCTCCTACCTTCCAAACTTTACAGAAGCTCTCCTGCAAACCTTGCAGAACTAGCACTCCTGAAAGAAAGGATATAGCGGAGACATGGCTTAGCCACAGCCTGGGGAGTACCGGGCATGAGTCGTGCTTCGGTAGCTCAGAAGGTAGAGTGCTTGCCCGCGAAAGGCAAAGGTCCCGAGTTCGAGTCTCGGTCGGGCACACAGTTTTAATGTGCCAGAAAGTTTCATATCAGCACACACTCCGCTGCAGAGTGAAAATCTCATTCTGGAAACATCCCCCAGGCTGTGGCTAAGCCATGTCTCCGCTATATCCTTTCTTTCAGGAGTGCTAGTTCTGCAAGGTTCGCAGGAGAGCTTCTGTAAAGTTTGGAAGGTAGGAGACGAGATACTGGCAGAAGTAAAGCTGTGAGTACCGGGCGTGAGTCGTGCTTTGGTAGCTCAGATGGTAGAGCGCTTGCCCGCGAAAGGCAAAGGTCCCGAATTCGAGTCTTGGTCGGGCACACAGTTTTAAACTGCCAGAAAGTTTCATATCAGCGCACACTCTGCTGCAGAGTGAAAATCTCATTCGGGAATGAAAATTCTGTTCTCTTCTCGTTTTAGCTGCTTTATACACAATTTTTTTTGTTATGTTGTTACTGATAAATTGTGCCCGAGTAGTTTGTTGGTCTGTCTCCCCATGCCACACTCAAGGTTTGGTAGTCACGACAGACTATCCTGTAGCGTAGCTTAAGATCTAGGTCATGCTGGAATGTTGTGTGTTTAACATTAGTGATGGTCAATTGCCAGGATAGAATTACTTGTCTCCCAGTTAGATGTTGTCATTTAGTGAATTTGAAAGAGATGAGGAAGAAATGTGATGTACACTGTGAGTAAGAAATGAAAATTCTGTCATCATCGTGTTTTAGCTGCCTTACACACAATTTTTTCGATACGTAGTTACTGATAAATTGTTGCCAGAGTGTTTCATTGGTCTGTCTTCCCATGCTACCCTCAAGTTTTGGTTGTGGTGACAGACTATCCTGTAGCATAGCCAAAGATGTAGTTCAAGCTGTTATGTTGTGTGTTTTAACATTAGTGATGGTCGATTGCCAGATTAGGAATCACTGGTCTCCCAGTGAGATGTTTTCATTTAGTGAATTTAAAAGTAATGATAAAGAAATGTGATGTACACTGTGGGTAAGGAATGAAAATTCTGCTCTCTTCTAGTTTTAGGTGCCTTATACGTAATTTTTTTTACTGTTTTTACTGTTTTCTTATAGTTTTATCTGCCTTATACAAGATTTTTCTTATTATGTAGTTACTGACAACTTGTTGTCAGAGTGTTTTTTTTGTCTGTATGCCCATGCTACCATCAAGTTTTGATTGTGAAGACAGACTATCCTGTAGCATAGACAAAGATCTAGGTCTGGCTTGAATGTTGTGTGTTTTAACATTACTGGTGTTCAATTGCCAGAATAGAAATTTCTCTTCTCCCAGTTAGATGATGATTTTTGTGAATTTAAAAGTGATGATGAAGAAATGTGATGTACACTGTGTGTAAGTAATGAAAATTCTGTTCTCTTCTTGTTTTAGCTGTCTCATACAGAATTTATTATGTGATGTAGTTAGTGATAATTTGTTGCCAGAGTGTTTTTTTGGTTATTCTGCCCATGCTACCATCAAGTTTTGGTTGTGATAGCAGACTATCCTGTTCGCATAGCCAAAGGTCCATGTCAGGCTGGAATGTTGTGTGTATTATCATTACTGATGTTCTATTGCTAGAACAGATATTTGTCTCCTCCCAGTTAGATGTTGTCTTTTAGTGAATTTGAAAGTGATGATGAAGAAATGTGAAATACACTGTGGGTAGTAAATGAAAATTCTGTTCTTTTCTTGTTTTAACTGACTTCTACACAATTTTTTAAATTATGTAGTTACTGATAAATTGTTGCCAGTGTGTTTTATTGGTCTGTCTGACCATGCTACGCTCAAGTTTTGGGTGTGATGACAGACCATCCTGTAGCATAGCCAAAGATCTAGGTCAGGCTGGAATACTGTGTGTTTTAACATTAGTGATGTTCAATTGTCAGAGTAGAATTACTTGTATCCCAGTTAGATATTGTCGTTTTGTGAATTAAAAAGTGATGATGAAGAAATGTGATGCACTCTGTGAGTAAGAAATGAACATACTGTTATCTTCGTGTTTTAGCTGCCTTATTCACAAGTTATTTTATTATGTAGTTACTGATAAATTGTTGCCAGCTTTTTTATTGGTCTGTCTGCCCATGCTACCCTCAAGTTTTGGTTGTGATGACAGACTATCCTGTAGCATAGCCAAAGATCTAGGTCAGGCTGGAATATTGTGTGTTTTAACATTAGTAATGTTCAATTGCCAGAATAGAATTACTCATCTCCCAGTTAGATATTGTCGTTTTGTGAATTAAAAAGTGATGATGAAGAAATGTGATGCACTCTGTGAGTAAGAAATGAACATTCTGTTATCTTCGTGTTTTAGCTGCGTTATTCACAAATTATTTTATTATGCAGTTACTGATAAATTGTTGCAAGAGAATTTTATTGGTCTGTGTTTTAATGTTAATGTGCAAATGAAAAGTGTAGAATTTACTAATCTTCCTGGAATAAACTGCTGTTATATTAATGTAAGAGAGATGATAAATTAACGTGAAACACTCTGTGGGTCGATGTTTAGTAATCTATTCACCTCTTATGTTAGCCGGCTCATGCCAAAAATTTTTGCCCTGTAGTTATTGATAAAAACTTGTCTCAGTGTTTTGTTGGTCCATATGTGCATCCTGCCCTGAAGTTTTGGTTGTGATGACTGACTAACCTGTAGCATAGCCCAAGGTCTAGGATAGAATAGAAGGTTGTATGTTTTAAAATTGATGATGTGCAATTGAAAGCAGTAGAAACTACTGATCTTGCAGTTAAAAATTGTCATTATGTGAATGTAAAAATGATGATAAATAAAATTGAATTACACACATTCGATTCTCCTCTTGTTTTTGCCATCTGATACCTCAAAATGTACCAACGTGTAGTTTTTGATGAAGACTTGTCAGTGTGCTGACCTGTAGCATAGCCAAAAGTCTAGGTCAGGTTGGAAGGACGTGTCTTTTAACATTGATGATGTGCAATTGAAAACAGTAAAAACTACTTATCATCGAGTTAAAGACTGTCATGACGTGAGTTTAAAAAGGGATGATAAATAAATGTGAAGTACAATGTCAGTAAATAACGAAAATTGTATTTTCCTCTTGTTTTAGCAGTCTGATAGTCCAAAATATTCTGTGGTCTATATACTGATAAAACCTTGTCACAGTGTTTTATTGGTTGGACTGTCCATCCTGCTCTGAAATATTGGTTGTGATGGCATACTGACCTATGACATAGCCCAAGGTCTAGGTCAGGTTGGAGGGTTGTGTGAGTTAATGTTGATGGTGTGCAATTGAAAACGTTGAGTAATAAAACAAATTCTATTCTCCTCTTGTTTCAGCCTTCTGATTCCCCAAAGTTTTCTGTCGTACAGTCATTGATAAGAACTTGTCAGATTGGTTTATTGGTCCATCTGTCCATTCCACCCTGAAATGTTGGGTGCAATGAGAGACAGACCTGTAGCTTAGCCCAGGGTCTAGGTGAGGTTGGAAGGTTATGTGTTTTAATGTTGATGATGTCAACTGAAAACAATAGAAATTACTGATTTTCCAGTTAAAAATTATCATTATGTGAATTTAAAAGGAATGACTAATGAACGTGAATTACTCTGTGAGTAAATAATGAAAATTCTATTCTCCTCGTTTTAGTCATCTGATATCCCAAAATTTTCTGATGTGTAGTTATGGATGAAAAAATTGTCAGAGGGTTTTTGTGATCTGTCTGTCCATCCTGCCATGAAATGTTCATTGTATTGAGAGACTGACCTGTAATGTAGACCAAGGTCAAGGTCAGGTTGGAAAGTTGTCTGTTTTAATGTTAAAGTTGTGCAATTGAAAACAGTTGAATTACCTGATCTTCCAGTTAAATACTGTCATTATGTGAAATTAAATGATTGATATATACAAGTGAAATACAGTACGAGTTAATAACAAAAATTTTGTTCTCGTCTTATGTTAGCCGTTAGATACCCCAAACTTTTTGTTGTTTGGTTATTGATAAATTATTGTCAGAGTGCTTTATTTTTCTGTCTGTCTATCTGGCCCTGAATTGTTGGTTGTGATGACAGACTGACCTTTAGGTAGCCCAAGGTCAAGGTCAGATTGGAAGGTTGTGTTTCTTAATGTTGACAACGGGGAACTGAAAACAGTAGAAATTACTGATCCTCCAATTAAAAACAGTCATTATTGAAAAGGGGCTATAAATCAATGTTAAATACTTGTTTTAGTCGGTTGATACTACAAAAGTATCTATCACGTGGTTATTGATAAAAATTTGCCAAAGTGTTTCTTTGACCCATCTTACAATCCTGCCCTGAAATGTTTTTTGTTATGACAGACTGACCAAAAGCGCAGCCCAATGTCTCGGTCAGGTTGGATGGTTGTGTGTTTTAACAATGATGATGTGTAATTGAATACAGTAGAAATTACTGATATTCCAGTTAAAATTGGTTGTTGTGTTGTTATGATTCTAAATAAATATGAAATACTCTGTGACTAAATAATGTCAATTCTGTTCTCCTCTTGTTTTAGCTGTGTGATACCCCAAAATATTCTGATGCGTAATTATTGATAAAAACCTGTCAGTGTGTTTCATTCATCTATCTGTCCATATTGCACTGAATTGTTGGTGTTAGTGACAGACTGACCTGTAGCATAGCCCAAGATATAGGCCTGATTGGAAGATTGAGTGTTTTATGGTTGATGTTATGCAATTGAGAACGGTAGAAGGTACTGATCTTCCAGGTAAAAATGTTGTTATGGGAATGCATTTGGTCAGGTAGGAGGGTTGTGAGATTGAAAGTTAAAGATGTGCAGTTGAAAACAATAGAAATTGCTGATCTTCCAACTAAAAATTGTCGTTAAGTAAATTTCTAAGGGATGAAAAATAAATGTGGAATACACTAAGTAAATAATGAAAACTCTATTCTCCTCTTGTTTTAGCCATCTGATACCCTAAAATTGTCTATCATGTAGGGTTGGTGAATACTCGCCTTATTATTTTACTTGTCTGATTGTCCAAACTCCTTTGAAATGTTGGTTGTGATGACAGATTGAATTGTAGAGTAGCCCAACAAATAAATGATGTTGAAAGGTTGTGTGTTCTAACATTGAGGATGTGCATTTAATAACAGTAGAAATTAAGGATCATCCAGATAAAAATTGTTGTTATGTGATATATACTGTCAGAAAATAATGAAAAATCTATATTCTTATTGTTTTAGCTGTATGATTACGGAAATTATATTTCATGTAGTTATTATTAAAAACTTGTCAGAGTGTTTGCTTGTCTGTCTGTCTACGCTGCCCTGAAATGTTTGTTGTAATGACAGACTGATCTGTAGCATATCCTGAGGTCAAAGTCAGGTTTTGAAGGTTCTGCATTTTAACGTTGATGATGTGCAATTGATAACAGTAGAAATTACTGATATTCAGTTAATTATTGTCATTATGTGAATTTTAAATTGATGAAAAATAAATGTGAATACAGTCTGCGTAAATAATGATAATTCTATTGGTCTCTTGCTTTAGCCTTCTGATACCCTAATATTTCTGTCTTGTAGTTAGTAATAAAAACTTGTCTAAGTGTTTTATTGGTCTGTCTGTCCATGCTGCCCAGACATGTTGGTTGTGATAACAGATTGACCTGTAGGGTAGTCCAAGTTCTGGGCCAGTTTGTGTATTTTAATGTAGATGAAGTCCAATTAGACAATGGCCCTGCTGCAGTGGATACACCGGTTCTCATGAGATCACCGAAGTTAAGCGCTGTTGGGCATGGCCAGTACTTGGATGGGTGACCATCTAGCTGCCATGCACTGTTGCCATTTTTCGGGGTGCACTCGGCCTCGTGATGCCAACTGAGGAGCTACTCGACCGAATAGTAGTGGCTCCAGTCATGGAAAACCATCATAACGACCGGCAGAGCAGTGTGCTGACCACACGTCCCTCCTATCCGCATCCTCAATGAGGATGACACGGCGGTTGGATGGTCCTGGTGGGCCACTCGTGGCCTGAAGATGGAGTGCATGTGCAATAGAAAACAGTAGGTATTACTGATCTTGCAGTTACAAATTGTCATTATGTGAAATTAAAAGTAATGTAAGTAAATGTAAATTACAGCTTAAGCAGATAATGAAAATTCCATTTTCCTCGTGTTTTAGTCTGATACCCCAAAATTTTCTATCATGTAGTTATTGATAAAAACTTGCCAGAGTGTTTTATTGGTCCATCTCTCCATCCTGCCCTGAAATGTTGGTTGTGTTGACAGACTGTCCTGTTGCAGAGCCCAAGGCATAGGTTACATTGGAGGCTGTGTGTTTTAACATTGATGATATGCATTTGAAAAAAAGTAGAAATTACTGATCTTCCAGTTAAAAGTTTTTGTTATGAGAATTTAAAAGGGATGTTACATAAAAGTGCAATACACTGTGAGTTAATAATGAAAATACTATTGTTTTAGCTGTCTGATACCCCAAAATATTCCATCGTGTATTTATTGATAAAATGTTGCCAGACTGTTTTCTTGGTCTGAGTGTCCATCCTGCCCAAAAATGTTGGTTGTGAAGACAGACTAACCTGTAGCGTACCCCAAGGTATAGGTCAGGTTTTATGGTTGTGTGTTTTAACGTTTATGATTTGAAATTGAAAGCAGTAGAAATTACTGAGCTTCCAATTAAAAATTGTAGTTGTGTGAATTTAAAAGTGATGATAGATTAATGTCTAATACACCGTGAATAAATAATGAAATTTCTATTCTCCTCTTGTTTCAGCTATCTGAAACCCCTAAATTTTCTGTGGTGTAGGTATTCATAAAAACTTGCCATAGTGTTTTATTGATCTGTGTGTCAATCCTGCCCCCAAATTTTGATTGTGATGACAGACTTTCCTGTAGCATAACCCAAGGTCTAGGTCAGGATGGCATGTTGAGTTTTTTAACATTCATGATGTCCAATTGTAAACAATACTAGATACTTATCTTCCAGTTAAAAATTGACGTTGGGAATAGTTTTACTGTAGCATTAGGAAATATACACAAAGGCCTAACTGTACATTGTACTGTCTTGTAGTACTGTTGTTATACGTTGGGGTAGTAAAAGTTACATAGTCGGCCCCAGATCGCATTTTTAGTAGTTTGTGTACGATATACGTGTGTAATATGTATCAAAATACTCATCGGAGCCATGTCCATTTCAGGTGTCAAATATGTCTTAAGAAATGACCTGTAGTTTTAGTCCCGATGATAAAAAATTTGTTTAAATATCACATGAATTTTGCAGGCTACGCTATATGTTTATCGATTAGCACAACCTCTATTTGGATTCACACTCGTTGGCTGCAGCAATTCCAACTGAGTCTTAAATTTTTCGGAGAGCTAATTAGCTTCTACTGAAACATCGAGAGAATTTTAAAAGCCACGGAGTTATGGTTGTCTTGTCACAATTCACAAAATTACGAGCTGTCCATCCGATCACTGACATGTCTGTTAGCTGTAAACTGAATTTGTCTCTCTATCGTAATGTAACGTCTGTTTTGCAACAGCGAAGTGTAAGGAAGAGACATTCAGACGTACGTACTTCCTACTTGTTCTATCCAAGTACCACATTTTATGACTCTAACAATCAATTTTGGATGTTTTGACTCTTCATTCCCTTTGTAGTGATGTAGTTCGCATCCGTTATTTGTAGTTTTCATTTCTGTGACAGATCTGTGTGGCATCTTTCTTGCTCTCGCTATTCATCACATCTACTTGCAATGGTATTATATTGTTGCCACATGGCTCATATTCTATAACCGATCTATAGTATGACAATTTTCAAGACTACAGAAGGAGAGCAGACACGGCAATGACTGGACGATTCTGTGAAAAAAAAGGGGACATGAGGGAGATTTCAAAAAGTATCACGCATTTAGGAGTCCAACACTATGACCATACAACCATGACGCCATGGTTCTTGTAGTTCACTTGATATTGCACGTCTTGAGCTTGGACAATTCAGTGTTTCTATTTTGCTTCTTTTTTCACAGTTGAATATATGTTCTCCCAGTTTTCATGCATGATCTGTGTTCAGTTTTTAACTGGGTGTCCAGTGGGCTATTTTACCACTAAATTTCACGGAGGTGCTATGGGAGGTTTCGCTTGCTAGAATGATGTATGAACGTTGGTTAACTGATGGTACACAGTATAGAATGTGCTTTTTAGTTGATACTTGAGACTTCTACTTGTCACTGAAATCGCAGCTAGACCTGAGAGAATGACAGCGGATTCACAGAAAGAGGTACGAAATTTGGACAACAAATGGCACGCGGCGTTGGATATTAGAGCTACTTTCAGTTACTACTTGCGACTTCTACTTACGACTGAAATTGCAACCAGATTCTGTACAGATGTTATCGCGATATGTGCGACCCATCAATCACTGTGCTTTGTAAGAAACGTGATTTATTGCCCACCCTCATGCCTGACTAGGAAAGTGCGTCGGACAGTACGTCAAAATGCCTACACACAAACAATTTGTCAGTCGGTCAGTCAGTGCGTGTGAAAGGCCCTCTAGCCGCCAACGCAACCCCATGACGTCATGCTGCGTGGGGATAGCTGCTGAGGCTCAGTGCTCTGCGTGTGGCGCAGTTCTCCCATAGCACCTGGATGATTAGCAGCATGCGACGTACTCTCTTCTCCTGCGTTCTAACGTCAGAGAAAGGTAAGGCAGCCTCTACTGGAATTTCTCACACCTGACAATTCGGCCTGCTGTTGTGGACGCGTGCGTGTGGCTTGCTTCATCTTAACACAGGAACCTTGGACAAGTGCTAGCACCTCATGTGGCTGTCGTCCTGTAAGTTAAGCTAAAGCAAAGCCATCGTGGACGAATGAAAGGGGACCTACAGTCAGTTCAGAATTACTTTAGGACTGACAGTTCCACGGCAACGCGTGAAGGTGAGCAGCACGAAACACATGCATTAATCTTACATTTCATTCAACTTGGTCGAACAGAGAAACTATTCACTGTTTAAATATGGAACAGTCATCAATCTGTTCTGGAAGAGCTGCACTGTGCTTTAATTATAGTTTTATTTACAGCAATAAATTATCAACACTTTATTCGTACAGTTTGTGAAAATACCTTTTCTGTTGGTGTTATGGAATTTTTGATATGTGGGAAACTTTCTTGTTTCTGAAATTATGTAAAGACATAAAAGGACCGAAATCATAAGAATACATTAAATTTTAATCTACTGCAAACTGGAACTCTGTCACTTTTTTTTATAAAACCGTATTACGTCAATCAAATCGGCACACACTGGTCCGCTTGCACGACAAGTACTAAGTGGTCGCCTGTGTGATTTCGTTACGAAAGAAGCTTCACTAGGTTTGTAATTAACAAGTTAGTAAGTTTTCTGAGCCACCTACTTATTTGTAACATAACAAAAGATAAGATTTATGCGTTTTTATAGCGGTGGATAAACGTATCTCAAACAGTCCAACAGATATTGGAAGAAAGGACAAAAGTGATACAAGAAACAGTACTGCAGTACCGTACCAGTAGCATTCTAAAGAGTAATATTTATTTTATGGGATATCGGGTACCTGAGATGAACTTAATTTGTAGTTAATTGCTGATAAGGTATTTTTTTTTAAATTTCAACACTTTCAGAAAAATAATTTTGCTACATAGCTATTTATTGTTGTAAGGTGCACACGTCAAACTAGCAGCTGAATCCGCCTGTACTTTTCTACTGTGATAGTGGAAACACTAAACACTACGCTACCACTCTCATCGAGATGACAGATGCTTGAAGTATTACCATGTCACTGGTGTAATTTAATGAAATAATCATCTCTTCCGGTCATGCTCTACGTACGTTTGTTGGCCGTCTTTCGCTCCTCAGAGATGATGTTCGCAATAGCTTGTTTTGTGAATGCTTCGATTGCAGATAGGGTAAATTCGTTATAATTCCTGGCAATGTAACATTTGATTTGGGCCCATGTTAGCTCTGCTGGGTTGAAATGGTACTGGCAAGGTGGTAGCCTAACGATTATATGTCCACACATTCTTGCCAGCTCATACATGTCGTATATGTGGAACTCTGGTTTACTGGGAGATTGCCCTACTAGTCCTGAGGTTGAACCTTTGTAAGGTTTTCACTTAAATTGATGTTTCGATGCTGAAGCCAATCGATCATTTCCTCATTTCACTTTACCATCTTGTCAATAAATAAGGTCAGAAGCATTATCCAGACTAATGGTTGATGGGTTTTCCAGATAATGAATTACTGATTCTACGAACCCCTTTGTGAATGTAACGTGGTTCATTTCTTAATGATAATCTCACATCTGCTTTCATTTAAGTAGCAGATGATCTTTTTAGAGAAAATCATTCGAGGAGCGTGCATGTCAAATAATAAGTCTGTTCTCCTTCTCGTATGGCATTGCCGTTGTTCCTTTAGCTGTGTAATCCACCCAGTCTTTCTTACCAAGATGATCAGAACTGATCAACTTTTCATTAAGCCTAAACTTTTCGTCACTGTTTATGCCACAGATCTGCCTTAAGAATCGGCATCACATTGCAGCATTATCGAATATCTACATCAATAGCTTACGACCACAGAAATGTCCGTGCTAAATCTGCCATCCACAACAGTGAATATCGATGTGTGAGTGCCTTGAAAAAGACCTGATTCCTTTAGAGAGACCAATAACTTACTGAGTGTCAGATGCTCTCTTCTGTGATAATAGTCACAAACATGATGATGAATATGATGAATGGCATTCGCAACAACTGAATTTATGTTGGTAAGCCGTGAATCCATACAACGGGTCTCTCATAGTGTTTCAAGCTACGATGTTTTTCCAGATTCCTTTCCTTTCATGAACATTTCCTTGCCAATATTCCCAATCGATGCTTTGTTTGAATTCCAAGCTGCAGCAGATCTAGAGGGTGCTTGGAAGTAGAGACAAATATTAAATTGCTGTACAACATACAAAATTTATTGAAAATGAATTTTTTTTACAAACACATTAAGTCACTTCTGCCGCTTATGTATGAAAAATTACATCCTCCAAATGACCTCCAAAGGCCACAGGGCAAGGAACAGTGCATTCATTGAGTTCTCGATGACTCATTCACAAACATCTGGTGGGATGTCATCAATAACCCTTTTAATTTTATCCTTGAATTAGTGTACTGTAGTATTGGGGCAAAGCGTGTACCACGTCAAAGTACCGTTATCAAAGATGGCGGCGATGACGTCATCCAAGATGGCAGCGATGACATCATCTGCTGATGTCATCCAAGATGGCTAATCTTGAATTTTGGCGGGAAGATAGGTCAATTGGTCTACCTCCAATAACCTTAAGTCATCCGACGGCCACCTCTTCCTAGGGATTGGCGGGAAGTTCAAACTCTATCAGGTCGTGCAACATCCACTAATGTATGAAAAATGGAGGGAAAATAGGTCAATTGGACTACCGACCGCCACATCATCCTAGGAATTAGCGGCAAGTTTGAATTTTGTCAGGAAAATAGGTCAATTGGGATATCTCTGCTAACCTAAGAAAATGGTGGGACAGAAAGGACACTTGGCCTACCTCCACCAACCTAAGTCATCCGACCGCGACCTCGTCCTAGGGATTGCTGGGAAATTGGATTTTTGGTGCGAAGATAGACCAATTGGTGTATCTCTACTAACCTAAGAAAATGGTGGGAAAGAAAGGGCTGTTGGGCCACCTCCACTAACCTAAGTCACTCGACCGCCATCTCCTCCTAGGGATTTGCAGGAAAAGAACTACTCCAGTGCTGGACACAACTCCTTATTTTGCATGCATCAGTCTTTATTTAAACAATTTCATGCAGTACATCCATCCACTGTGTTCACCACGAGGTCTAGACTCCAACTGACTTAGTACACAGTAGCATCACCAGTGGGCTCTCTCAGCCGTGACATAATCCAAGATGGATACCATCATGCGAGTACCATTATCAATGATGGGAGCGAACAGAGTGTTCGCTATGAGGTCTAGTACACAGTACCACCACCAGAGTGCATTGTCATCCATTCCGTGATGTAATCCAAGATGACGGTCTAGAGTGGGAGAAAATGGCTGAAACTAATAGCAACCCTTAATCCAGTCACGTGCTAGACTTCAGCCAATAGGATGGTAGTATCTGGTGACATCACTGTAGGAAATGTAGGGGAGGCTCAGCAGCTCTTGTACCTCAGTCTCGTTCAGTCAGTCAGCAGCAGCAGGAGAAGAAGAAGAAGAAGAAGAAGAACAACAACAACAACAACAATGAAGCATCAACAGCAATCACACTCCAGCACAGTCATGCAGAACAGGATTAAATTGAAACCTCCCCTTAGAAAAACTTATGAATGATTGTGCTGATAAACCCCTTACGTTATTTGATTTTCAAACAGCTGAGCAAAACTGAACATACTCAGACATTTCTCTCTTTACTTATTCTGATCATCACTAAACTGACACACAAAATTTTTAGAGCAATGCAATCTGACTTTCAGTAATCCCTACAAAAGAATGGCCCTGACTAACAATAACCTATACCTTTCAAGAATGACTTACCTCACAAAAATCCTTGTTACTCGCACTACTGCTATACAATGAGCACCAATACTGCAGCTAAATGAAAGAGTGTAACTACTGAAGGCACTAACTACCGATAGGCATACTTAGCAAATGAAAGATTTTAATAGAGAACAAACAATGTATTTACCTTAATAGTGTTCAAAAGTCAACAGTTAATGACATCCAGTCCTACAAATTTACTGTCTCTGGAGGACACACGTGCAGATCATCCGCTCTCAATACTCCGCCATCTCTCTCCCCACATCCAGCACTGCTGGTGGCTCACCTCCAACTGCGCAACGCTATGCACTGTTCACATCCAACTGCCCATCACTACAGTAGCGAATATTCCAACAATGACAACCAGCCACAGACTGCACACAGCACAGTCAGTGATTTTCGTACAGAGCACTACGTTGCGTTACCAACATAAAAACCTGAACAGCCTACTTACAAAATGGAAAAGTAAGTATCCCATATCACATCGTTTTCTCTGGTTAGCCTTATTATTATTATTATTATTGTTATTATTATTATTATTATTATCATTATTCGATGTTTTTTCATCTTGGCCATGTCTAATGCTTCCTCGTGTTTGTTCAATAGGTTGGCCAACATGCCAATCTCTAGTCCCACGTCCGGACTTGTAGCAACCTCGGATGCCATCTTGTGGATACCTGCAACTGCCTCTAGACCCATGGTGGTAACAACCTCCTGCACCTTTCAACCAGTAGCGACCATATGGGATCCTGTAGCGCACATAGCCCACTTGCTGGAGCAGGACAAGGAGCTGCAGTTGTCTGTTCCACTCAATTTGTGTGATGAGGATACGCGATCTGCTGCTGACATATTGAATGATGCTGGTGGTGGTCCTAAGTAACTTCAAGATAGAGGACAGTACTGATCATCAACATTAGACGTATCGCAGCAAACCATCCCTGTGATAGAGCAACCACAGAGTGCAGATACTGTGGATAAGAAGGCGTTGAGTGCACCTATGCTTTTCACCTCTACATACACTTTAACTCCCTGTGGATCGAAATGTGTGAACATTGCTATAGAAGCGCATCATGTCTGGGGTTTGCATGAAAGAATGGAGATTGAAAATGTATCCAAGTGTGTTAAAGTGCCAATTTCCGAGTTCGTCTGGGACGAAATGTGTCTTGCACAGCGCTACATCAATCAGCAGATGACTACAGAGTATTATTCAACTCGTTCTCCCCCAGATATTTGTCTTATTGGTTTACAACAGTGTATGATGACTGTGCATTATGTGTCAAATTGGGTTACAACTGTGTTTATCTGAGACATGCCTCAGTTATGAAGCTATACGATCTGGACACTGCCATACATCTTGCATTGGACAGACTGATCCGTTGGTTGCCTAGCATAGACTCTGCATACAATGATGTAAACTCCGTACATATGCATAGTGTACATGTTGATGATTTGAAGCATCACTTTTGTTTGCACATGAACATTGGCTTGAGAGAGATATGTGCTGAATTTATTGCATGTGAAAAAGCTTTATTTGGCAAATACTGTACAGAAGCAAAGAAGAAGATACATAAAGAGTGTAATCAAATTCCTGAAATACTACACCCTATGTATGATATTTAAATAAATAAATAATCCCACGTTTGTGTTTTTATTTCATATCCCTCTCACTATACTCAAAGTACTACAATTATTAATATTTTGTTCAATGCTATACCAGTTATTGAGATAGTGATTGATCAACTTGCTCTTCAAGCTGGTTTCTCTGTGTAATTAAACAGCTCAGTCAGTTAAGTGATGGAGCTATAGTGGCTACACATAATACGATTATCCTTTCAAGTGTATTTTTCTTTATATGTCAACTACTTGTTGGTACCTGGCATTGTTAGTATCATGTCAGGAACACCCTCATCACAAGGACTTTGTCGTCAGTGACTGGTCTGTGAAGATGCAAAAGAAGACCTGAAGATGAAGAAGAATGGAATTCTCCTTCCTGATAATATACAAGCAATTATTGTAGGTCCATCCAACTATGGGAAGACAAATGTCCTCATGACTCTGCTAACACATGTAGATGGAGTCCGATTTGAACATGTTTGTGTGTTCTCCAAAAAACTGTTTCAACCCAAGTATCAACTATTGCAGGAGATATTGCGCGGTGTAGATGGTGTTACATACACAACATTCAGTGAAAGTGATGCTGTCACTCCACCTGAAAAAGCAAAGCCAAACACTGTCTTCATATTTGATGACGTTGTTGTCGAAAACCAAGACCAAATTTAAAAATATTTCTGTTTCGGTCGTCATATGAACGCTGATGTATCTTATCTAAGACAGACATGTTCCAGAATCCCAAAACAGTTGGTTAGGGATGATGCAAACCTCATTATAGCCTTCAAACAAGACATCCTGAATTTAAAACACATTTACCAGGCACATGTTGGAACTGACATGTCGTTCAGGGATTTTGTAAAGATATGTGCTGATTGATGGAATCATTGATAGTGTGGGTTTCTCGTTATTGATAAAACAAGAAAACTGAGTGATGGTAGGTACAGGCGAAACGTTCAAGAGTTTTTGCATATATAGCACGGTAAGAGAGGTAAGTACATCAGTCATGGATAAGTTTGCTTGCATGTATAGCTCTCCTCGAGAGGGGTGAGGCATACATAGACAGAGAATTCGTAAATATGTAGATGGGAAATTTCAACTTCTCGAACGTAGGGTTAGTGATTTGGAGACGTATACCTGTATCATTCTGAGGAAGAAGGTAGATGACTTAACTGCACACATCAATCAAAAATTCCCTCCTCTCGAAGCTAAAGTTAAAGCTCTAGATTCACATATCCAAACCCTTCAGAGACAAATTGAGGAATTATATGCTATACTTAACTCTCTTGAAGCTAATAAGAATAAGAAGAAGAGTGAGTTTGCAGTAAAGGTAGAAGAATAGGAACGAAAGTACGTGACTTAACTGAAAAACTCGAGAGCTGGAAGGTGTCGCCATGGGTAGTCCTCTTAGTCCAGTGGTGGCCAACTTCTTCATGGAACAATTCGAAGCACACTCGGCGACTTGCAAACCTAAAGTGTGGTACAGGCACGTCAATGATACTTTCGTGGTGTGGAGCCATGGTGAAGAACAGCTCGGTGACTTCCTAAGACACTTGAACAGCCTCCGTGCCAACATAACATTTACCATGGAAGTAGAAAAGGACAAGAAACTGCCATTTCTAGATGTGCTGGCCACAATGGACGGCGAAAACCTGGGACAGCGTTTATCGAAAACCGACACACACGGACCGATACCTGCACAAACTGTCAAACCACCACCCGAGCCAGAAAAGAGGCATGATTAGTACGCTCGTAGCGAGAGCAGGACGAATATGTGAGCCGCAACACCTCAAACGAGAAATGCAACACCTGGAAACTGTCCTGAGGAGCAATGGGTACTCCACAAATTATATTAGAAGTGTAACAGAGCCAAACACTCGGCGAAGTAAGGAACCAGAAAAAGAAATGTCGGGTACGGCCTTTCTGCCATACATTCCCAGAGTGACGGACAGAATCGGCCGTACATTGCCAAACATGGCGTAAAGACGATTTTCAAACCGACAAGGAAGATCAAAGAGTGTCTTAGATCGGCGAAGGAGAAAAGAGACCCACTTGCAATGTCGGGAATATACCATATACCGTGCACATGCGGAAAAGTTTATGTCGGAATGACTGGACGATCCATTAACACCAGGATCAAAGAGCATAAGCGACATTGCAGGTTGGGGCAGGTGGAGAAATCGGCCGTGGCAGAGCACGCACTGAATGAAACCGACCACGTAATAAAATTCGCCGACACGGAAGTTCTGGCTGTAGAGAAGCACTATCACACGCACTTGTTCAGAGAAGCTGTAGAAATGCAAAAACACGCAAACAGTTTGAACAAGAAAGAGGAAAGCCTTAAGGTAAGCGGATCCCGGCTTCCCGTACTGCAGCGAACGACCGTCGCAGGTAGCAAGAGGAGAACCGCACCGGAAATGACCGCGGAGAAGCCCTTGGACGTTGGCGCGCCAGGTACATATAGTCTGCGGCCGCGAACTCGCCTCCAGTGGAGGGTGAAGCTTTGACAATGCCAGCCACTCGTGCTGGCGAAACGTCAGAAAAATCATTAGATGAACGTCGGCCGAAGAACCCGAGACAGAAGCCAATAGGCAGTTTGTCAACAAGTGGCCACGAAAGCCTTAACAATTTTGTATTAGCCCAATTTGCCTATTTTCCCGCCAAAAGCTGCCTACTTCGATGACGTCATGTGCTGTTGCCAAGTCTACTTGCTGAAATATGGATGACATCAGCGCCGCCATCTTGAATAGATTTGGCAACAGTGGGGTGACACGAACCTTGTCCCACTACTGTCGTTGGTCATTTTATTGGACATCAGGCCTGTGTAATAGGTTTTAACGGCGATTCTAATATCGTTTTGCCTAGTGAAGAAGGGCCATCTTTGGATTTCAGTTTAATTAAGGTCTTTGTCTGCGCTCCTTTAGTTTCTCGTATCAGGTGATAAACAGATGGCTGTCTGTTTGTCTTTGACCGCATTAGAAAGCCGACCCCCTGATTTTGTAGCCTTCTATCTGTTTCCATTTCCGAAGTAATATTTTCACTTGCACTTTTTTAATGGTGTGGTTGTTTTCAATCACAGTGGGATCAAGGGTATATAACTCTCGAAGACACTGATAGTAAAATTCCATCGTTCTCTTGAACCACCAGGTTTCATTCGGGGAATATTGTATCATGTATTTCCGAATTTTTGGTTTTGCGCATTCCAGCCACCACCCTACTGCCGAGCCGTACGTACTGAATTTGGCTTCACTTTCATTCCACGCCTGAGTGAAGGCCTCTCGACATTCAGGGCCTTCTAAATGTGCGGCGTTGGTCTTCCATTGTCCTTTGCCTCGGTACGTTTCCTGTTTCCCCAAGTTCAGCGTGCAGATATAAGCAGCACGGTAGAAGAAAGCGGTCGGCCAGATCTCAGTTTGTAAACTTCGTTGTTTGAGAGTGTCCGATACGTAAATTCTGTCCAATCTACTCGCTGAATTATTCGTTACTTGAATAAAACCAGGCGTTGCTCCAAAATTATGCTCCCACGTATCGACTAAATGTAAGTCCTTGACGATCTGTTCTAATTCCATCGATTTATTGAAATGCGGCGGTTCATCTTTGGCGTTAATTGCACAGTTAAAATCTCCCGCCAATATTAGGTGGTCATATGGTGTTGCAAAAAGCGTAAGTACTTCTTCTGTTGACCAGACTGTAGAAGACGTAGCGCGTTTATACGAAACGGAGAAAGTAATAGTATGCCATGAGGATATAGCACCACAGATAACACCAATAGTGATACCTAGTCAGAAGTGAATTCTCACCAGTAATTAAAGTAAAACATAGACATTCGGTAATTTAGTACCAAGCATTGGGACGGTTGCAACGTTGAAAGTTAAATTCCTTTGTATTTACAAAGGTTAGACAAAAGAAACTGAAAACAAAGACTAGGAAAGAAAGCAGAATGCACACAGGTAAAGCTTTTAGCTTGTACTTATCTCGATTAATTAAATAAAATAAATTTTGTAAGGAGGTAAATTAATAATGATGATGAAAAGACGGGAAAGTAACAACTAATGTAACTCTTCTGCAAACGAAGTGTGTTCTGGGGAAAGAATTGAACGTAAGAAGAAAAATAGAGATACGCATGTGGATAGCTTAACGAAATAGCAGTAGATTCTCTCTTAAAGACGTAGTGTGAAGGAGGAGCAAGTTGATTTTTGTAAAAGAAAAGAAGTGAAGAAGTAGGTTGGAAATAGACGATTAAGGGGAAGGAGATAGGCATTTTAATTTTGTTCCAGTGAGGACGGCGAATAAATAATTGAAGAGATGTTTTGGGGAATATGTGAAACATATAGGATTTGTCGAAGATACCACACTCTGATATTGAAATAGAAGTACGTGGGATATAATTATAAGAAGGCATTAGGAGGTAATTATTAGGAAAGAGAATTGGAATATTAAGATAAGCAAGAAACATGTTATTTCGTGGCAGGAGGCAGAACAGTAGGAGCTTAAGTTCACCCAGAAGAGATTTATATATGGAAGAGTACAATGAGGGACGATAGGAATGTAAAAGCTTGCGATCGAAAAATTAGGAGGAAGGGATAAGTACGAAGCTAAAACAATACAACAGAACAATAGAGACAGTTTCTGATGGGTAATAACAAAAAAAGTGTATTTTGAGGTTTTGTTACAGCCAAAGACAAAAAGAAGAGATTGCAGAGAAAAAGACGCTGGAGTCGGAGTCAAGGTGCGAAGTTTTCAAAACAACATGACATACCTGTAGTTCAAAAAAAGAAAAGGTTACTAACATACTAACTGTCATCACCATCAATCTCACTCTTACTATCCATCGTGATGAAGATGACGAAACCTTGACCTTTATCTTAAAGTAGAATTAAGTTACATTGAAAAAAAGGGGGAAGCTAAATTTGATAGAATTAATGATACTTTTTGTAAAGTCATATAAAAATTTGTTTAGGCGTGAGAGGCGTGAGAGGAAGGAACACCGGGTGTGGCAGGCTGGCACGTCAGCTTACGAGAGAGCAAAAGAAGGGGCCTTGGTGGAAAAGACGTTCCTACAGGATAACTCCTGCGTGGAAAAGTTTGGAGAGATGCGACGCAGCCTGAATGCAAGCAACTTGCCCTCTGAAGTGAGCTTCATTCCTGCCTACTCAAAGCTGCATATGAAGAGCTAAAGAGTGTCCACCGAACCGGAACGGAGGTGGACATATGACGGCGAGGACGAGCGCAAGCTTAGGATTCGCCACAGGAAGAAGGAGAAACGCGTTTCTGTAACTCAGTGTGCAGAATAGCGGAGACTGTCATCAGACCATACGAAATTCAACATCTGCTTGACAACCCCTGACAACACATGGGACGGAGCAGGAAAAGGATGGAAGGCTGTTCAACTTATCTAGATGAACAACCGCTTACAATGAAGAATAGACAACTGTGAAGAAGAGTCGATGAGAACCGAGAAAAGACAACAACGTTAAACAGGTCTTCAATCGAAACTCCCGGTCCAGAGAAGAACGAAGACACAAGTAAGAAGACAGCAAGAAACACCGAAACAGAAGACACAATGCAGAAGATTGGGAAGAAAGAAGAGCCTGGACCAGAAGAGATCAAGAAACCTTTTCAAAACCCTTCCTATAAAAGACAATCATTACATTTAACTAACGATGAGAATCTAATTTAACTGTTGTAACAACATAAATATTCGATGTTCTTTATGGCAGATTGCAACGCTTTCAGATGGCATAGCTGAAAGATGGAAGAGAACAGCTGGTATGGAAATCTACCGACGAAATGACCCACGGTGAATCGGTATAAGGATTCGACGAATGTGGAAGCGGAAAAGTTTTGGCTGCCAAGAAATGGATCTCCAATTCAAGTGCACCACAGGCATATGCATAATGGAACACAATGTCTACCACGCATTCACGACACATTGAGACCTTCAGACCCTTCTGTCTGCCGACTGTCATTCCGTTCTCGATGGGAGCACGGTGAGGCAAGGGCAGCCGTCCTGCCACACTCAACGGAAGGAAACGCGGCGAGACGCACACCAAGCGTCATACCGTACTCAAAGGAGACACGGTGAGGCGCACAGCCGACCCTCATCCCACGTTCCACGGAAACACGTCGAAACACTTGAAGAAAAAGTGAACCATGGTACAGATATGAGAAAGAACTCACTGTGACAGACTACTATCTAGAAAAAAAGGGACAACAACTTAAATTCTTATTGTATTTAAAGATAAGTTAATGTGAGCTTTTCCTGTGTTAGTGATAAATCTTTATTAACGATGTTTGATTGCTCATTTTGACATGTAATATTTTATTATATTGCAGTTTTTCAACTTGTTTAAGTTAATAAAAAACGTACTATTAACGATTTTTGAGTGTAATCTGTTCGTAAAAATACAAAGGATAGATAAATGTGAATGGATTTAGCTCTTGCAGAATGTTAATGTAAAGTTTGTAAATTAAAAATTAGGTTTAAAAATTCAGTGTTTGTGAAATTCAATATTGACTATTTTTGTAAAGTCATGATACATAAAATTAAGATTTCCGGAGAATGTAAATAGAATCGTAAATAGGATTATAGCTGTAAAATCATGAGATAGATTGAGATATAGCTTGTTGTTGTTGTTGTGGTCTTCAGTCCTGAGACTGGTTTGATGCAGCTATCCTGTGCAAGCTTCTTCATCTCCCAGTACTTACTGCAACCCACATCCTTCTGAATCAGCTTAGTGTCTGCCTCTACAATTTTTACCCTCCACGCTACCCTCCAATGCTAAATTTGTGATCCCTTGATGCCTCAGAACATGTCCTACTAACCGGTCCCTTCTGTTTGTCAAGTTGTGCCACATACTCCTCTTCTCCCCAATTCTATTCAATACTTCATCATTAGTTATGTGATCTACCCATCTAATCTTCAGCATTCTTCTGTAGCACCACATTTCGAAAGCTTCTATTCCCTTCTTGTCCAAACTATTTATCGTCCGTGTTTCACTTCCATACATGGCTACAATCCATACAAATACTTTCAGAAACGACTTCCTGACACTTAAATCTATACTCGATGTTATAAATTTCTCTTCTTCAGAAACGCTTTCCTTGCCATTGCGTCTACATTTTATATCTTCTCTACTTCGACCATCATCAGCTGTTATTTTGCTCCCCAAATAGCAAAACTCCTTTACTACTTTAAGTGCCTCATTTCCTAATCTAATTCCCTCAGCATCACCCGACGTAATTCGACCACATTCCATTATCCTCGTTTTGCTTTTGTTGATGTTCATCTTATATCCTCCTTTCAAGACACTGTCCATTCCGTTCAACTGCTCTTCCAAGTCCGTTGCTGTGTTTGTCAGAATTACAATGTCATCGACAAACCTCAAGGCTTTTACTTCTTCTCCATGGATTTTAATACCTACTCCGAATTTTTCTTTTGTTTCCTTTACTGCTTGCTCAATATACAGATTGAATAACATCGGGGAGAGGCTACATCCCTGTCTCACTCCCTTCCCAACCACTGCTTCCCTTTCATGCCCCTTGACTCTTATAGCTGCCATCTGGTTTCTGTACAAATTGTAAGTAGCCTTTCACTCCCTGTATTTTACCCCTGCCACCTTTAGAATTTGAAAGAGACTATTCCAGTCAACATTGTCAAAAGCTTTCTCTAAGTCTACAAATGCTAGAAACGTAGGTTTGCCTTTCCTTAATGTTTCTTCTAAGGTAAGTCGTAAGGTCAGTATTGCGTCACGTGATCCAATATTTTTACGGAATCCAAACTGATCTTCCCCTAGGTCGGCTTCTACCAGCTTTTCCATTCGTCTGTAAAGAATTCGCGCTAATATTTTGCAGCCGTGACTTATTACCTTGCAGTTCGGTAATTTTCACATCTGTCGACACCTGCTTTCTTTGGGATTGGAATTACTATATTCTTCTTGAAGTATGAGGGTATTTCACCTATCTCATACATCTTGCTCACCAGATGGTAGAGTTTTGTCAGGACTGGCTCTCCCAAGGCCGTCAGTAGTTCTAATGGAATGTTGTCTACTCCCAGGGCCTTGTTTCGACTTCATCCAATTTAACTTTCATAATATCGTGCTTAAGATTAATGTTCTTTCAGAGAGTTAATATTTATCATTGTTGTGTATAAACTTATTTCACTTTTTGATGTTGGCAAGATGCATTATCCATTGCGCCGTTTTTATGTTGGCGAGTTGAAAACTGTGGAAAAAGCTATAATTTGGTGAGAAATATTGCGACATTGAACTTGTCATTTTACCTCACACAGTTGTTCTCAATTCAAGAATAAGCAAGCAAAAACGAAACCCCTCCAACCATACAAACGAACGGTGAACTCGCCTTACTAGCAGCGGGAAATCGAAGTGCTCACTCACTGACGGTCTAACTGATACTGAGCTGTTCTAATGAAACAGACAGAAGCCCGTACGATACGAGGGTCGATACAACGGTCGATAGCAACGGCGGTACTGTACACTATACTGTTATTGAAATAAAAGGTTGTATGTAGTAAGCACTCGAACACGCAAGAAATTACAAAAATAAACTAGTAACTACACAGTTAACTAAAAATAATTCGCTCTTGTTTGAAGCTCATAAAAATATGTAACAAACGAATGGTGTACCTGCCTTATCAGTAGCAGGAACTAGCGGTGACTGAAGAGAATCGTTCAACGTGACAGAAGTGTAATCCTCCCACAAATTGCTGAAGATTTCAATGCTGGGCCATCAACAAGCGTCAGCGTGCGAACCATTCAATGAACCATCATCAAAATGGGCTTCTGGAGCTGAAGGCCCACTCGTGTACCCTTGATGACTGCACGTCACGCCTGGTGCCATCCACACTGACATTGGACTGTTGATGACTGGAAACATATTGCCTGGTCAGACGAGTCTCGTTTCAAATCGTATTGAGCTGATGGACGCGTATGGGTATAGAAACAACTTCATGAATCTGTGGGCCCTGTGTTCAGCAGGTGACTGTTCAAGCTGGCGGAGACTCTGTAATAGTGTGGGGCATGTGCAGTTGGAATGATATGGGATGTCTGATACGCCTAGATATGACTCTGGCAGGTGACGGGTATGTAAGCATCATAGCTGATCACATGCAATCATTCGTGCCCATTGTGCATTTTAACAGCTATTCCAGCAAGACAATGTGACACCCCACTTGTCCAGATTTTCTACAGAGTGGCTCCAGGAACAGACTTCTGAGTTTAAACACTTCCGCTGGCCACCAAACTCCCCAGACATGAACGTTATTGAGCATATCTGGGATGCCTAGCAACATCACCTCATGCTCTTACGGATCTATAGACAGCCCTGCAGGATTCATGGTGTCAGCTCCCTTGTGAGGTAACGGGCGAGATGTGGCGTCCTGGAAATGTTCCTAGTTGAGACGCGGTGTGGCCGGGCTGGGGTCTTCCGGCGGGCCGCGGCTCGGCGCTGGCTGCCTGGTGCCGAACTTCAGCCGGAGTTCAGCGACCAGGTGACTGGGAATTCCGTGGTGATGCTGTGTCGGTGAAGGAGAGACATGCGGGAGTGCCAAAGATTGCGCACTTTGTTAAACTTTAATGGCAGACAAAAAAAAGTGGTTCAAATGGCTCTGAGCACTATGGGCTCAACATCTTAGGTCATAAGTCCCCTAGAACTTAGAACTACTTAAACCTAACTAACCTAAGGATGTGGTGTCACCGCCAGACACCACACTTGCTAGGTGGTAGCTTTAAATCGGCCGCGGTCCATTATTACATGTCGGACCCGCGTGTCGCCACTGTCAGTAACTGCAGACCGAGCGCCACCACATGGCAGGTCTAGAGAGACGGACTAGCACTCGCCCCAGTTGTACGACGACGTTGCTAGCGACTACACTGACGAAGCCTTTCTCTCATTTGCCGAGAGACAGTTAGAATAGCCTTCAGCTAAGTCCATGGCTACGACCTAGCAAGGCGCCATTAACCATTTCTATAGAGAGTCTCACTTGTATCATCAAGAATGCTGTATACAAATGATGGAGTAAAGTTAAGTATTCTAGCAGCTACGTACTTTTCTTTATAGCATTCATTACGTATCCTGTTCCAGACATAAGCAAGCACCGAGCGAGGTGGCGCAGTGGTTAGACACTGGACTCGCATTCGGAAGGACGACGGTTCAATCCCGCGTCCGGCCATCCTGATTTAGGTTTTCCGTGATTTCCCTAAATCAATCCAGGCAAATGCCGGGATGGTTCCTCTGAAAGGGCACGGCCGACTTCCTTCCCCATCCTTCCCTAATCCGATGAGACCGATGACCACGCTGTCTGGTCTCCTTCCCCAAATCAACCAACCAACCATAAGCAAGCCTGCGTGAGTTGACGCGTGCCCTTTCGGCTTCCTCGCCTTGTGTCTAGACTGTCTTGTCTAGACACAACAAAGGACATCACACACACCCATGTCCGAGGCAGGATTCGAACCTGTGACCGTAGCAGTCCCGCGGTTCTGGCCTGCAGTGCCAGAACCGCACGGCCACCGCGGCCGGCTAATGGCAGACATTTCACAGTTTGTATAGAAATGAATAGTAGCTAGTTGATCACGATACCTCAAAAAGAAAAATTTACTCTATCAGTATTTGCACGACGATTCTGACGGTGTAATCAGATTTTCAATATCTTTATTAGTTTAAAGTTTAGTATCTGACTGTAAATTATATAGGTAATACCCAGCAACGAATTTCCAAAATCTAAACGGTTCATCCGATTTTGTCAAACGGCGTGTCTTTAGAAAGCTATTAGTGTAAACCGAAATTGGTTTGAAGTACAGGCGTGTAACTTGAATAGTAGATCAGTTATTGGAGGTCAAAGTGGACGATTACAATGGATTGCGTCAGGCCACGAGTACTGCACAGTTAGACGAAAAAACGGTAGCAGCATGGTTATAAATATATTTATTCATCTATGTCTTTGTTTATATCCGATATATACTATTCATGAAGAAATTGGTGAACTATTTACTGAGTTTTATAAAGCACAGAGACATTAGGCTACTGGCTTACTTGTGTTCTATCTCTTTGATGTATGTTTATTTGATTTGTTTATGTATTTAATAATGTGTTTTAGAGCGTGTTTATTGTCCAAAAGTAGGAATATTTATTTAATTTCAAGTTATTTAAATGTAAGTCCACTATTCTGAATGTGTTTCATTATGTTTGTGAGTGTGCGTTGGCTTGGAGACAGGGCAGCAGCGCTCTAGCCAATCACAGCGTCCGTTCCAAACAGCGCAGATGGAGGGACTGTACGGAAGTGTTGGAGGAGCATCGTTTCCGGAGAGGACACGAGGCAGTCCAGGACAGCGCGGCGCGAGGGACAGGCGTACAGTACGGCGCGACTGAGGGACGGTCGTGGGGGACAGAAATACTTCGGAGTGCCCACTTGTGAACTTGTGAGACTTCCGTGGTTTCTGCGGTGAAGACGTAGTATGGGTTCAGAAGTGAATAGCTCGCGAGCCATGTTGTCGTTCACGACTAATTACGTGCAGTATGAATCTATTGTTTCCCTGTTATTCAACTTATGTTTTATTTAATTGCTGGACCATCGACACCAGTAAGTGTTTTGCAGAAATAAACCGCATTCTCAAAAGTACTTCTAATTTCGTACTCATCATTTAAAGTCGTTAAAACAATACCTGCAGATATTATTTAATTGCAATCTTTCATTTATAAATTACTATGTTGCATAAAAAATTCACAATTTCAGAGTGATAGGAACCTTCGACCATTCGATTCGTGTGTATATTCATATTGTATACTGTGGACTCAGCAGTATTTGGCTTGTAATGCGGCAGCTATGTATCCCAGCTCCTAGACAACGAAACCAGCCAAAACGTTTAACATTTCAACTCTGAGTCTTAGGGTACGTAGTTGAGGGCCACCACACCATCAGGTCACTTATTTTTTTGAAAGCCGCCCCTTCCAGCACTTCGGCACTTCTGTGCGCTCGCGGTTGACCTGCACGATATTAGGCAGCTGTGACACTTTCTTTGGCTCTTCAGTGTAAATACAGCTGATCTTATTTTTCACACGATGCCCAGTGTCAACAGAGAACGTCGGTTTGTTTCCAGTTAGAAACAAAATCAGTTCTCAGGCGTATAAATACTAGTACATATTTTAAGCAGGAATTAAGATTTCTTACTTTCATCAACGTTAGATATTCTGAAGATGTACATTTTGTGTGGGTGGGCTGGTAGGTGGGTGCACGCCCACTTCGGTTAAGGAAGGACGGGAGACAAGTTCGGTCTTCTCCTTTCCAGACAAAGGAACCTGCCTGGCATTTGCCTCAGTCGGTTTACAGAAAGCCCAGAAAAGCGAAGTCTGGGTATTCTGCAGGAATTTTGAGTCTCTGTCCTCTCAGTGCATGTCCAGTGGCTTACCGGTTCCTCTGACAACGCGCTTGGTTTTGATTGTAGTCTACGTCTTTACTTTTAGTTTTACTGGTGTGGTTGCCATTTGAGATGATCCCGGGTCCGCAAGACAAGTCATAAAGTTTCCGACCTGGGACGCATTTCTGAACCGTCGGCATTCGTGTATCGTTCATGTTCTTAGATCATAGTTGAACACAATTTCTTCTTCAAATAAATCTGACTCTCCGTAAACTTCCGTTACTCCGGTATAGGGTTACCAGACGTTCCGGTTTTCCGGGACAGTCCCAGTTTGGGATCAGAAAAATGAGCATCCCGAAACTTAGTCCCGGTTTTGTGATGCTAAGGAAATACTCTCATACCGTGTATTTCTTCCCAATTGCTGCCGTCCGATTTGTATTTTAACTGTCACTGTTAAGTAAAATTATGCTTTTTGTTTCATTGTTGCACCTGCCAGCGTCTATCAACGGCCTTTATTGCGCGTAGCGTTTCTTTCTATTAGAGTATTAACTCTTGTCTCGGGATTCAGTTTAGTTAAGACGTTACAGGTACGTGGTTCTCTGTACGAGGCTAAGTTCATATTTGCGTGTGTGTGAAGTGAGCTTCAAATGCCAAAGCGAAAGTGTTACTTTCAAGACAAATATACAGAAGAATGTTCATGAGAAAAACATGACTATGAAATCGAATGTGGAGTATGTAAGTCATATGTTTCCATTTCGCATGGAGGAAGGGCAGATATTACAGATCATTTAGGCAGCCAAAAGCATAAATCACACATTTGCTCTGCTAGCACTTAAAAAATAGACAGCTTTTTTATTTCAAAGTCATCAAAACAGAGCCAATCAGTAGCAACATCGGAATTAACAATGTGTTATCATACCTTTAAACGTCATATGTCTTTGAAATCTGTAGACTGTACTTCTAGACTAAGCTCCAATCTTTTAACAGGGAAGAGTGTGTCGTCAGGCAGAACCAAAACAGCAGCACTTTTGAAAGCAGTTTCGGCACCTGACACCGTCAAACAAATATGCGACGACCTTTCACTGGTTCACTATTATTCAGTAGCTACACATGCGAGTAATCACAAGGCTGAAAAAATATTTCCATTCATTGTTCAATATTTTACACCTCAGAATGGCATTCAAGTGTAATTGCTTGATTTAGTTTCGCTGCCAAATAAAACGGCCTCTACATAAGTACGTACTGCATTACTGCATTAGAACGATACAAAATTGATAAGTGTATTGCATTTCGCGATGACAATTCTAACACTAATTTTGGAGCAGTGCAATGAGCAGATACTACTGTGAAAGTGAAGTAACGAAAATCTTTCCTGCCCTGCTCGTATACTACTCAGTGCTACCAAGACAGCCGCTGACGTGATGAGTGTTGACGTAGAAACATTTATAATTAAACTTTCCAAATACTTCTCCACATACACAGTACGAACGGAGCGTCTTACGGAGTTATGTGAGTTTGTAGTTATACAGTATCATGCATTGTTGTCACATACAAAAACGAGGAAGTTATCTTTGTTTGTTGCTGCAGAGAAGATACTGAAGTTCTATTGTGCTCTTAAATCATTCTTCGTCTTAGAAGAAAAGTAACCTAAATTTCTGACAACCTTCTTCCAGAATCCGTTAACGGAAACATATCTGTGCTTCCTGCATAGTCAGTTGAGCATGTTTACAGACAAATAGTTAAACTTGAGAAAGCAAACAGGAGTGTTGTAGAAGTAGCTGCGATTTTGGAAAATACTAGCAGAATCATAGCACATTGTAAAGAAATGACTTTTATTCCACTCAGTCACATCTCTCTTGCAGAACAGCGACGTTGCATTAACTAGTGAAATTCAAAAATTCCATGTTGATGTAGAACAGTTTTACGAAACTTGTACAACTTATTTAGAAAAATGGTCAACAAATCTCAACGAATTTTTCATTTTTAAATGGATGTTGGTCGACGCAGAACGTGAGTGGAGCAATGTGGCAAGGACGAAAACATTTGTACAAAGTAGAGAATTGTCAGTAGATGCTAGTTTAATGTTTGATCAGTTTTCCTTACTCAAGCAGTTAACTGAATCAGAAATCAACAAAAATGGCGGTAACTGGGGTGGTAAATCATGTGAGGTTAAATGGACCTATTTCTTTAGACAGATTGGATGCGAAGAACGGTATTCTCAGTTGCTGAATCTGCGTGAATTCGTTTTCAGTATTGCAGGGCATAATGCAAACGTGGAGCGAGTATTTTCTCTCACTAATGTACAGTGGACTGAGGAACGAAACAGATTAAAACTATCAACGGTCGAAGCAATAATTAAATGTGATTTTGACTATCAAATGAGTTGCTCTAAGTTGTATGAATACACCATTCTCTCCAAAGCTCAGAATTCAGATAAATATGAGGGGTAGGTTAACAAATTATGTGCCGGCCGAAGTGGTCGTGCGGTTAAAGGCGCTGCAGTCTGGAACCGCAAGACCGCTACGGTCGCAGGTTCGAATCCTGCCTCGGGCATGGATGTTTGTGATGTCCTTAGGTTAGTTAGGTTTAACTAGTTCTAAGTTCTAGGGGACTAATGACCTCAGCAGTTGAGTCCCATAGTGCTCAGAGCCATTTGAACCATTTTTAACAAATTATGTGAACTTTGCACTTCAACATACAGTGTTTCAGTAGACAATTTTGTATCTCGTATTAATGTTTCAAAATATAAAATTCTTGTTACCAGTACTAATATTGTAAAATGTTATTACCATCTGAATTCCATCACTTGGGTTTTATTCAATTAATTACAGTATAAAGTATTCATGTATTTATTTATTGTACTACATCAATTGAAAACATCAGTAATTTTCACAAATATTTCACTTTTTTAACGTTAAGAAAAGTCACAGTTTATGATTCACAAATTATGGCCTTTTTTACTTAATTCTAGACACACGTCCCAGTTTGCTAGCAACAAATTCTGGCAACCGTACTCCGGTAGGGCGTTAGCCATTTTTCCGATTGCTGCATAATTTTGAATCTTCTTGGATACAGTCTGTGAAGTTTCCAAATGATAAATATTCATAAGTCCGTTTAATCAAAGCTCCAGTTTATGTATGTCCAATAATAACAATACTTGTAATAATAGTGACAGTAATAACATCCCTGCCATTGGATGGTCTAGGCAAAGCATTTAGAAACCTCAAACAATTAATTGCGTCTAATTCTCCTATCCACGTAAGTTCACTGGATTTTTCTGTTCTCGTTTGTTTGTCTTGTAGCATGTGGAGAATCTACAGTTGTGTGGCTGTTGCAAAGTTTAGGACTACAATCGTCGATGCACTGACTGCAATGTTCGTTCTGCTTTACATCGCAGCAAGCAGCAGCCTGTCGGTTATGGCAAGGCACCAGAGGTACAAGCCACTGATACGTGATACGCTCAGTTCAACTATCATCTTTACAGCTGCCACTCACCGTCAGAAATGAAACTCCACTTCAGACGGGATTGTATTGTATTGAAACGACGGAGAGGCATCGTCCCCACCATAGCCTCAGCGGTACACAACCCCACAGCAGGGTACAGGAGTCCACTCACCCCCCCGCCGCGCCACACCGAACCCAGGGTTACTGTGTGGTTCGGCCCCCAGTGTCCCCCCTCCTCCCTTCGTGGGAACGTGTCACACCAGACGAGTGAAACACCAATGTTTGTGTGGTAGAGTAATAATGGTGTACGCGTACAAGGACATAGTGTACGCGAGGCGGAATAAGGGGAACCAGCCCGCATTCGCCGAGCCAGGTAGAAAACCGCCTCAAAACCCACCCACAGGCTGGCCGGCACACCGGACCTCGACACTAATTGGCCGGGCGGATTCGTGCCGGGGACTGGCACGCCTTCCCGCTGGGGAAGCAGTGCCTTGGACCGTGCGGCTAAGCGAGCGGACATTCTTCATACGGTACTTGCTCATGAGTAACAGTTCATTCCACGCCACGAAGATCGTCTTGACCACTTCTACTGGCTGTGAATGGAGAACTGTTTTCGTACACACATACATCAGAAGCAAAATTAGCAGTGATTGCAAGCTATTTTGCCTTTACCCGTTAATTTTTTTAAACCGTAACCATTACGTTGCAGCTACGCCGTATTTAAGCGTTTTCCAATTCACACGAGATTTGCACCTGAAATTTTTACATGTTTAAAATAAACGGCATTCTTTCAGCTTTTTTTTTCTTTACGAAGAATTAAAAGTTCGCCAATCCAGTTGTAACAGCAGGAGCGCTTCGTAATATGCCAAGCGACTGAAATTCAGAAAATCGGAGATATCAGTTAAACGGTATTTGTTGTTCAAACACGAAATGTTTCTTAAAAATAATTTCTACTGTGTTACATGGCAAGTTTTATGATATTATGTAATGAATACACTTCTTGTCTGCAGTTTACTGTCACATACGAATAATTATTTATGTCCAAACCTTGTTATCTCTTCCGGGCTACTGCTTAAGTTTAGTCCAGTCCTTAATAAGGGTGGAAATACGGTCTCATACGGTATTGTTGAATTACCTCTCGAAAAATTCCCAGTCGTTTCCATTCAATAGCTGTACGAATGGAGTGCATGGTTTCTCACCATGTTTAATTGATCATGGATCAGTGCTGAAAGTCGATTTTGCTTCATTTAACATCAACAAATACACTGAAGCGCCAAGGAAACTATTATTATTGTACAGTGATATGTAAACAGGCAGAATACTGCACTGCGGTCGGCAACGCCTACATGAAACAAGTGTCTGGCGCAGTTGTCAGATCGGGTAGGCCGACTGCTGCTACAGTGGCAGGTTGTCAAGATTTAAGTGAGTCTGAGTGTGGTGTTGAAGTCGACGCACGAGCGACGGGACACACCGTCTCCGAGGTAGCCATGAAGTGGCGATTTTCCCGTACGACCATTTCACGGGTGTACAGAGAATTTCAGGAATCCGGTAAAACATCAAATCTCCGACACCACTGCGGGCGGAAAAAGATCCTGCAAGGAAGGAGCCCACGGCGACTCAAGAGAATCGTTCGGCGTGACAGAAGTGCAACCCTTCCGCAAATTGCTGCAGGTTTCATTGCTAGGCCGTCAGGAAGTGTCAGCGTGCGAATCATACAACGAAACAACATCGATATCGGCTTTTGGAACCGAAGATCCACTCCTGTGCCCTTGATAATTGTACAGTACAAAGCTTTACACCTGGCCTTGGTCCGTTAACGCCGACATTGGACTGTTAATGACTGGAAACATGTTCCCTGGTCGAACGAGTCTCGTTTCAAATGGTATTGAGCTGATGGACGTGTACGGGTATGGAGGAAACCTCTCGAATCCATGGACCCTGCATGTCACCAGGGGATTGTACAAGCTGGTCGACGCTCTGTAATGGTGAGAGGCTTGAGCAGTTGGAGTGATCTGGACCCCAGATACGTCTACATACGACTCTTGACAGGTGACACGCACCTGCATCCATTCATGTCTATTGTGTATTCCGACGGACTTGTTCTATTCCAGCAAGACAATACGACACCCCACTCGTCCAGAATTGGTACAGAGTGGCTCCAGGAAAACTCTTCTGCGTTTAAACACTTCCGCTGGCCACCAAACTCACCAGAGATGAACATTATTGAGCGTATCTGGGACCCCTCCAACACTACTGCAGACATCAGTCGAGTCCACGCCGCTTCGTGTTGCGGCATGTATACAGGATATTAGGCAGGAGTCGCAGTACATTTGGGTCTTCGGTGTAATATTGCGGCAGTATCTGACACTCGCTCTTTCACGGCTGGTCATTACACCTCGTATGCCACAGTGAAGCAAGTGCGAAGGAGAGACGCACGGAATATCCGCAATAGGACAGAATGGAAAGCCACGTGGTTCTGGTGTTATCAGCACCCCGCTACGACCAGGGACAATCTCCTCCCAACACAAAAAGGCTGGGGACGGGTCACCGTGGAGTGTGTGGCGGTGGGTACTGTGCCCTGTAGTGTAACACTAGACGGTGTGACGCTGCTGACACCGTTATAGTTGTGACTTTGCTTGTGTGTAAAACCGGTGGCAGCGAGTCCGTGTCATTACTTAATTTTATGACCATTCTAATCAATACTGGCTGAAACTTAATGATGTGGAAGACAAGGATTATAGGTTGCTACTTGAATGACAGAAGCAGTTGTAACTTAGACACGTAGATTTAATAGGCTACGAACGTCGATAAATCATATTTTCACAAACACCCTGAAAGGGAACACCGTGTGTTCCATACTAACAACACAACTGTGAGACTTGTGAAGTCGAAACCCGACTACATATTTATTTCGCTATTTGTAATAAACGTCACACAGAATCCAAATTTCGAGTTTCAGCCAAAGATACACATTGGAAGTCGACTTGAAAAGTCACAGAGACGAGAAGAGGCCCCGTCCCGGCGCTTGCAGTTAAGAGATGGAGAGCCTTGGATTTTCTGGATGTGGCAAACAGCAGGCATACTGGGCGAGATCATTTTGCTGATTTATTTGCTGCGAAAGTGCTCATTCGACAGGAATATCGATTCAAGATTCTGTTAAAAACTGAAGCTGATGTTCGTTCTTGTCGGTTTTAAATTCTTGCAAATGTTAGGAAATACACTGCTGTGAGCTCAATAATTCCTACTCCGAAGCTAATTCTGAACATTCAGTATTACCATGGCTGTCATCGGTGACCTCGTGATCGTTTTGCAACTTTGTACTTTGGAGACACACATGAGACGCCAGCTAAAGCAATGAGGAAGGAACTCGTTTGAGGACTGCACTGCGCCGAACGGTGGTCACATTTACGGACGAAAGTTTAAACAGTGATGCTTATGTGCCAGTATTGTCGAAAAGATATTTTTTTTTTGTCGGAGCGAAAGTAAAATGTGTGGAAAAACGAATTTAAAGAGCGAGGTAAGAGTCGATCCGAATGAAAAGTGACTTTAAATGCATGACTGTGTAAACTTCATTCCCAAGCCAGAGCCAGCCGCTGTGGCAGAGCGGTTCTAGCCGCTTCAGTCCGGAACCGCGCTGCTGCTACGGTCGCAGGTTCGAATCCTGCCTCGGGCATGGTTGTATGTGATGGCCTTAGATTAGTTAGGTTTAAGTAGTTCTAAGTTCTAGGGGACTGATGACCTCAGATGTTAAGGGTCATAGTGCTTAGAGCCATTTGAACCCAAGCCAGTCGAAAAGTCATTTAGTTTTAGTGACAACATTTTGAATGTCTGGGTTTTTGATGTTGATAAAGGCATAGGAGCAAATGGAAATGGTGGCTCCAAAACATTGCAGCCAGAAGTGTAACGTAATTTCTAACGCCAAACATCTCGAACAAAGAAATGATTCAGACTTATGTGTTCCAAGCTTTTGTTACAAATGCAAAGGATTAAATCGCTGGTTTTAATAGGTGCTTCATGTACATTTCTTATCAGTCGCTTCTAAAAATATAACTAAGGTAAACAAAAAAGAAAAAAAAAAACAAACAACGAAGGAATTATCCGACTGGGACGGAAGTTTGGTAGGTATGATACATACTACGTGATCAAAAGTATCCGGACACCTGGCTGAAAATGACTTAAGCTCGTGGCACCCTCCATCGGTAATGCTGGAATTCAGTATGGTGTTGAGCCACCCTTAGCCTTGATGATAGCTTCCACTCTCGCAGGCATATGTTCAATCAGGTGCTGGAAGGTTTCTTCACGGAGTGTTGCGCTGAGGAGAGGTATCGATGTGGGTCGGTGAGGCCTGGCACGAAGTCGGCGTTCCAAAACATCCCAAAGGTGTTCTATAGGATTCAGGTCAGGATTCGGTGCAGGCTAGTCCATTACAGGGATTTTACTGTCGTGCAACCACTCCGTCACAGGCCGTGCATTATAAACTGGGGCCGCGCGGGATTAGCCGAACGGTCTCAGGCGCTGCAGTCATGGGCTGTGCGGCTGGTCCCGGCAGATGTTCGAGTCCTCCCTCAGGCATCGGTGTGTGTATTTGTCCTTAGGATAATTTAGGTTAAGTAGTGTGTAAGCTTACGGACTGATGACCTTAGCAGTTAAGTCCCTTAAGATTTCACACACATTTGAACATTTTTTTATGAACTGGTGCTCGATCGTGTTGAAAGATGCAATCGCCATCCCCAAATTGTTCTTCATCAGTGGGAAGCAAGATGGTGCCTAAAACATCAGTGTGGGTCTGAGCTGTGACAGTGCCACAGGAAACAACAAAGGTTCCAAGCCCCCTCCATGAAAAACACGACCACACCATAACACCACCGCCTTCGAATTTTACTGTTGGCACTACACACGCTGGCAGATGATGTTCACTGGGCATTCGCCATTCCCACACTTTGCCATCGGATCGTCCCATTGTGTACCGTGATTCGTCACTAAACACAACGTTTTTCCGCTGTTCAATCGTCCAGTGTTTACGCTCCTTTCACCAAGCGAGGCGTCGTTTGGCATTTACTGGCGTGGTATGTTGCTTATGAGCAGCCGCTCGACCGTGAAATCCAAGTTTTCTCAGCTCCAGCGTTAACTGTCGTAGTACTTGCAGTGGATCCTCAAGCAGTTTGGAATTCCTGTGAGGTGGCCTTGATAGATGTCTGCCTATTACACATTAGTACCCTCTTCAACTGTCTGCAGTCTCTGTCAGTCAACTTTATTTGTCTGCTGGATTAGTTTCTCGTCTATTTGTTCGCCTAGCTCTTGGATCGATTTTTCGGATGATTCTTTTTGTTCTCGGAACGAGTTTTCTGATTTGTCTGCGTTTTCTTTATTTTGTTGCAATAAGGCTTTCATGAGTTCTACAAAATCAATTTGGTTAGTAGGAGGCAAATTAATTTCTGGCTCTGCTGTGAGCCCGTTCGTCCTGTTTTGCATTTCGTCTGAGGTTCTGGACCGCCTACTTTTAGCTGGGTTACGTGTCTGCATTCGTTCAATTTATACCCGGTACGCAACACACTAATCACAATAAATGTATCCCCCAAAAATTAAGACAGTTACACGAAAGGTACCCAATCTAGTACGCACTTTTTCATACGCAAAACAAATTTTTATCTTTGATCGAAACAGTGCAATTTACAAGCGAGGAAAAAAAAACCACACACACACATATAAATCACACACATATAGACAACAAAACAACAAGACAAATTACACAACGCCGTTCATCAACGCCGTGAATCATTTGAAAGTCCGCTCATAAACAATGCAGAAGTTGTTTGAGCGCTGCAGGGGGAAAAAAATTAAGATTATACAACGCTCGCGATCTAACGTTTCAGAGATTCCAGAGTCTAGCGGAATCACAGAACAGGGTCGCCATGTGTAACGTTGTTACTTTATTTTATTCTGCAAGCGGTGCTGCTATTCAAGACCATAAAAGTGGGTTAAAAGCTGTGAGCTGTCTGGGGAAGTTAACCTTGCATTACTGAGCAACTGTTTCACCAGGTATCCAGTCTAGCTTACCAAATTCCCAACCAGACTAACATTAATGATAATCTTTTAATAGTCATACGACAACCAGTGATATATATATATATACATACATATATATATATATATATATATATATATATATATATATAAAAAGAGAATTTAAATAAAAAGAAATAAATCAGTTTATATTTGGAAATTTTTTTAACATTGATCATTGAAATTTCAGCATATTAAACTTGATTCATAACTAAACTGGTGCCTTATTTAGGATTGTGTAAATGTGAGTTTGTAATCTTACAGAACACATCAAATATGGAGCCAAGATTGGGAGACTGCATACAACACTGCATTCATGAAATGACACATGAAGATCGTTGAAACATATGCAAGAGGAAATTAACCACAACCAACCGATTCAATTTTCACCCAAAGAAGTTACGTTCGTAGCGCAATCCTGTCCGTCATGTAATTACCACACACTGGTATACTAAATTCATGCTAACTCTCTGTGAAATCTTCCCGAAAAGAATGGCTGAGGGCTGCTTTGATGATTACACCACATGCTACACGTGGTCAACTTGGTTTACACAAAGAGTGTAACTCCACAATAATTTTGATAATTAAAATAAATTAGATCGCAAAGCAATTTACAAAAGAAAAACCTCGAACTAGTTACTATCGTCTTACTATTAACCTGATGGGTCAAACAATTGTATAAGCACATGGTACTGGTCTCACAAAGTACACCCCACGTGGGTTGAACATAAAGAAAAGTTGCTATATTGAAAAATATTGTCAAGACGAGACATTATAACCTCACGCACATTCGCATTTAAGATTGATGATCTTAGTTAGAGTTACTGATCAACACGTGGTTCCACTTTACTCACAAAGTAGTGACAAAGCAACTACCAGAAGATATTCTGAACTTTACACTGGAAATACACTGAATTGCAATTTAAGATAACATTAGATATTTTAGAGCTACACCTGAAATAAAGGTGATTAAATTTTCAGTTAGGCTGAACTTAAGAAATTCATTGTCCTATGGACTTAGCAGACACGCGCTTAGCCGAAGATCTTACCACTTCAGACGCTCGCCGCGGACAGACTGAGCTGAGCTCCTACCGAGCGTGCTAACAGATACAAACGGAAGTGACCAGAGAGGCAGCTTCCTATACCAACAGAAAACCTCTCCGCTTTTAGAAAGCGTAGCTACCTGTTCCGACGTTGGTCCTACTGTTCTCTAGCAGACAGGCTTGTCTGCTACCCTCAAGCATGCAACTAGAAATACATTTGCTCCTTCATCCTCTCACACAGAAGGGAAGGGAGATGACAGTATCTTATCATATACAGTATATAAAAGAAAGCGGATGTATGTTCCGTATGAGACTGTGTGACATGAATTACATATAAACTGTGTTTTAAAGGGTAGTAGTGTGACAGACCGTTCTTGTTTATGTGTAAAAGTAACTTGTTCCACTGCTCAGTCTCCCCCCAGATAGTCAGAAACGCCACAGTAAATTTAGAAGAGGAATTTATGCAGTAAATGACGACAGATTTAAGAAATTAACATGAAAGGAATCCAACAGAGACCTTTCACCGTGATTTCTCTAAATCACTCCAGGCAAATGCCGGGATGGTTCCTTTGAAAGGGCACGGCCGAGTTTCTTCCCTGTCCTCCCCTAATCGCATGAGACTGATTACCTCGCTGTTTGGTCTCTTCCCCCAAACAACCCAAACCAACCCGTCCATGGTTGCTACATGAAGAAAAAAACACTGGAAGCGGAAATCATACATAAAACAAAGTGTACTGTGCTGCATAATGAATTTATGAAAGTCGCAGACAGAGCAAATCTTTCATATTGTGGAATAATGCGGAAGATCAGTACATAGACAATGAAAGTAGTTTTGTTACTAATAAATTGTGCTTTGTTTAACGCATACGAAGTATACAGAAACGTAAATGTAGACATACACATATACAGAACGTCCCTGAAAGAAGTTGCAAGTGCCTGGACAACCGCTCAAGAACGTGCCGCAGAAACTGTGCAGGCAACTGAAGCAATCCGACCTACAAAACGAGCGCCTGCTAAGAATCCAGCAAGTTGATTGTCGGGGAAAATGAAAGAACATACAATATGGACTTTTGCGGGAAGTAGAGAAAGAAATTTCCAGTACGACGTTTCAGGGCCGCGCAGCGCATCTTAAAAGAAATTAAACAAGACACTATTGCCAGTGCCGGCTGGGTTGGCCGTGCGGTTCTAGGCGCTACAGTCTGGAACCGCGCGACCACTACGGTCGCAGGTTCGAATCGTGCCTCGGGCATGGATGCGTGTGATGTCCTTAGGTTAGTTAGGTTTAAGTAGTTCTAAGTTCTAGGGGACTGATGACCTCACATGTTAAGTCCCATAGTGCTCAGAGCCATTTGAACTACTGCCAGTTTCGTACCGTTACATTAAGGCGTGCGTTTCCTGAGAATATTGGAACACCAGACAAACACGTCTGCCAAGTTTCATGTGCGTCAGACACCGGTGAACGGAGCTACACTCAAACAAGGAGGGCGCCACTCATTTTGCATGCGTCTTACGGGAGCGGCCGGGAACAGCAGCGTTAACAGCGGCGCGGCAGCCGGTATGCAGTGTGTTAAAGTTTAAAATCTGGATTCGGAAACTCAGTTCCACGTATGCATCCTTCTTTCGCTATTCTTAAAAAAAGTCTTAGCCATGATTAGATTTCAGTCTCTCATCACATTTTAAATTTCTTTCGTCTGATCGTACAATGTTTCAGATAGTTCATTGTGTTGATAGGCATGTAAACTTGTACCACTGGGGTGGGCGGTGTTGGCTTTACGCCGATGGTAGTAGCGTGGGAACGCCAGTTCTGCGACCCGCCGCGTCACCTCGGAAGACGTTTGCCGCTGCCGTTGCTGGAAACCAGCCTTTATAGGTACGGCGCTAGTCTGTTGCTTTTATCTGGGGAATACGTTGTGGACACTTGTCCCACACACTGAACTCGCTCTTTCTTAAGATTACCGTTAAAAAAACTGCGTTCAGAACGAAGAGACACAGCAGTAACTGCAAGCCTAGCTACTGCGCTGCCATCTCTTGTCGACGCCAAGCAACAGCCGCGTGGCATGTTGTTCGATAACTGCACAACGTGGCAATCGAGTTTATTTGCACAGTTTGAAGATTCGTCGAAGAAGAGTTAAAGTAAAGTTCGCCTCAATGTCTGCATATATTTATACTGTAATTAAGTTAGTATGAATGTAGGATTACGACGGGAACCTTTCATACTCGTTGTCACCTTTCATAGAAAATGGTATATACAACACGCTGTTGGGTACGAAGTAGTAGGCGTTCTATTAAACAGATCGGTGTGTTGAAAATAGGTTACTTATACCTGCAATTTTACAAAATTTTATGCTGTGAAATGATCCTTTGAAATATATTTTGTGTTTAGTTATTTATTTAGAAAAATAGAAGTTTGAAGTTTTTACCATTAGTTGATCATATTTAAAAACAAAAAAGGTTTTATAAAATTGTAGGTTGAGAAAGTAGTGTTTGTATCAGTGTTCCTGCATATAAGCGCATGTTTTAGGTAAAATTTTAACTTTAACTATACACAAAAATTATTTTAAAATTTAATTACTATGTTTGTTTTTGAGGAACTGTGTTTAACTCATTTTCTAAAGGTATGGTGTTCGCGTACGGAATTACTGCAGTAAATATTAGCATGCTCTTGGCAGAGGAATGACAACTGTCACACGTTTTGCACCGGCCCCCCTTCCGGTTTTTTTTTTTTTTTTGCTCCTGAACTCATTGCAGCAATATTTTCTTAACTTACTTTGATTCTGTTAGGAATATTTTTAGACATTCTTTCCTCGTACATTGCTTTTGTTAGCCCATATCCAAGTTCTCTTAGAAATAGCCAACTTGTGTGCAACTTGTTTTGACTGTAGTCAGGATTAATGTGCACATACAACACAGAAGAATTTATTGCAGCAATGCCTAGCATATTATAGAACGAACAAACAAACAGGCCATCTCTTAGTACATCTTCTACAGGAATAAGTGCTGCCAAGTTTATCTGTTGCGACAACTCCTCCTTTGGTTTTGTTGTAATGTAATACTACTTCAGGCTTCTTATGCTCTTCAGGAGACAAACTACTGTCATGGTCCATCATACAGAATAATACTACGGTTTTATTCTTTTTTGGCACGTACGAAACGATCCCTACGTCCCTCTGAAATCCAAAGCTGGTTGAAAACACTGGTCTGCTATTGTTTGCCAGCATTTTCTTCTGAAATTCAGCTTTTTTTTCTGAGAGTTCCAACTAACGTTAGATTTTTACTTAGAAGTTCTTTGGCCAGAGTGTAACCCGTAAAGAAATTATCGGTGGTAATGTTTCGCCTAGTCTTCTCAATATTTTCCACAAGCCTCAATACAACGCTTCTGACTTGATTTATTTCTGGCTTTCTGTATATGCTTCTGCTGCACAAACACATGCTGGTTTCACATCAGATAACAACCATAATTTTATCCCATTTTTTTTCCTTTCGGGTTTGATGGCATGTACTGACGGATGGACACCTTCCTCAGAATGGAACCAATTGCTCTTCCACTGTGACGTTTTCGTAAAGAACGAACAGTTTAGGAAATTGTCCCACAAATATTTCAAAGACAGTCCTGATAGCAGCCGGTTTATCATGGCGTCGCCTAGCTGGTCGATCTTCTTTGTTGTCAAATCTGAGAAATCTGCTGATTGTATGGAAACACTGAAGTGGCATCGTTGCACGAAAAACTGGTCGACCATTCATGTTGTTCCATAGCTCTTCAAGAGATTCTCCAGCAGATCTGTACACACCAGCCAATACAAGAAATCCCAAATGAGACTTAAGTTCCTGATTTGCAATAGAAGTGAATGTCTCATCTTTGGCTTGTGACATTCGGGTCATTTCTCTGTTGCTTTCATTCAGAATCAATGACGACTTTCTTCAGTTATAAATAGTGACAATGAGGATGCTTGCTGCTGAAGGTGGTCTTTGCCCCATTTTTAATCTGTTTTATAACAAAGTTAAAATTTATAGAATAAAAGAAAGTTCTGGATTTTCTTCACCTCTAAAAATGTATGCTGCAGCATCATTTCATTTAGCTGGTATTTGTCTTTTAGCCTTCCAAAGAAGACTAAAAGGATTACACTCTTGTCTATACAAGGTTCAGTAACTATTACACTATTGTAGGTCGAAGATGAAGTCACAAGGAGAAAGAAGAAGCTGCATATGCCGTTACAGGGGATATGCTTGTTATCTCTTGGTACTTTTGGTTTACCTTTAATTATTTTAAGCCATGATTTATTTACACATTCATCTGTACAAAAATATTCTTAGTGTGAATGTCATTAATACTTCATACAATTCTTCTCATAGTTAGTCCTACGCCTTTCAGAAACACTAATGATCAAGCTGACTAATGATTTGCCCGTTTACTCAGACGTGTGCAATGTTTTGTATAGTGCTTTCTTTCAGATAAATTACTCTGGGAAAGGAAACATTTCAAGTGAATTGTTGAGTAATTTACAGTTTATAGACGGTAAATATTTGCGATTTACGTGAAAATCAATACACTTCCCAATTTTTCTGCTACAGTGTCATCTCCATTCATATGTGTCTCTGACTGTTTAGTTCCATCATGACAGTGAGCTACTTCGAACACCTGCCAGACAGCTGTGGCGCGTTGGAGAAGTATACAGCACCAGCTCTCGGTAACTGTTGTGTCTGATGAAGTAACAGGTTTTGAGACGAAGGCGTTTAAAGGTAATAAGGCAAGCGGAGTACAGGTTCTACTTAAGGCGTTGCAAGACTCGACAGCGATCACGGATGGGCCTGTCGAGTGGAGAATGGCAATGCCGTCGGTGCAAGTAATCGAACTGGACATGTCACGAAAATCTTCATAAATACAACCTTAGGAAGAGGAGGTAAAAACGTCCTAGCGGGTATACAGCAGCCAGTCAGCATGATGGAAAACCCAACACGGTAACCTGGCCATCAGAGGTGGGAAGGGAATGAGAGAATCAACGGCATGTGGTCGCTATTGCCGAGGTCACCGTGTGGCGACCAATAAAATGAAGGGAGAAGGCAGTTAGTGAAAGATCGATGGTGGAGTAAGTGCCATAAGAGGCACTGAGATGGGTGGGGGAATCATCATTAAGATGGCACAGGTCGTAAGCCCTAGGAAAGTGGAATATGAAGAGAGTCCAACTAGATCAAGCAGCACCACCCCAAGAGGGGTGTTTACTGAGTTCTGTGAACTTCCCGGATAGTTCGTCAAATAGTTCAGAGCATATAGGTTTGCTGACCTCACTGAACTGTTGATTAATGGTATTCTTGAAATCATTAAATGCCTGATTTTGCTGTGCAAACTGTTGTCCTACAGGGTGGCGCACGAAATGTGTTACCAATTGTTTCTTTCACTATTTACGACGCACATTAGATATCCCGCTGGGATCTCTACAGCAGTACCAGCAGAGCTTGGAAAGACATATGAGTTACGAAATGACGTGTAATTCACGATACTGCCGCTAGGAGACGAGTAAGCAGCAATGGCTGACAATGGAAGACTGACGACACAGCAACGGTCGGCAGTTGTGGTACTTTTTCATGAAACGAAAAGCCTTGTTGTGACTCAGAGGCGTTTTCGACAACAGTTTATCACACGATGGGTCCCAGGTTTTACGATAAATTTGTACAGGAAGGAACAGTATTGGAAGCGAAGCGACCTCGACCTAAGCCTGTTTGTTAGTAGGAGAATATTGAATCAGTACGAGTTGCTGTACAGAGAAGTCCTGGGAAATCGTGTAGAAAGGCAGCAGTGCAACTGGGAATATCCAGACGCTCCGTTCAACGCATTCTTAAAAGTGACCTCCATTTGTACCCATACAAGATGACCTGTGCACAGAAACTCACTGAAGAACACAAGCTGCAGAGACTACTGTTTGCTCAGTGTGCAGAGGATAGGGAAGAAACTCTCAACAACGTTTGGTTTTCAGACGAGGCGCATTTTCATTTAGACTGTTTGGTTAACAAACACAACGTACGCTTGTGGACCACTGAAAACCCACAAGTGCTTCATGAACGACAACTTTATGCTCTGAGGATTACAGTGTGGGCATCAGTTTCCAGTCACGGACTAATTGGACACTTTTTCTTTGAAGAAACTGTGAACAGCGAGCGTTATTTGAGCATGCTTCGCAATAGCTTCATTCCACAGCTTCTTGCTACTGCCTTGCCATTCAACACGCAGTGGTTCATGCAAGACGGAGCAAGGCCACATACTACAAACACAGTGTTGGAGTTTTTACATTAGCATTTCGACATGGGGATCATTTCAGTCAGGTTTCCATGTCGCTTCAATGAGGGACAAAATTCCCCCCCCCCCCCCCAATGGTCCAATAGTCCAGACCTCAATCCATGTGACTTTCTTCTTTGGGGGTACCTAAAGGAAGAATTTTTCCAGAAACGTGCACGTGATTTAATGGAGCTCAGAAGACTTATTCTTAAAGCTTGCAGTGAAATTACGAAAGACATGTGCTGTAGGGTAATCATTAACTTGAGTGTTCGTTTGAAAGGAGTTAGGGCCAGCCGCGGTGGCCTAGCAGTTCTAGGCGCTCAGTCAGGAACCTCGCCACTGCTACGGTCGCAGGTTCGAATCCTGCCTCGGGCATGGATGTGTGTGATGTCCTTAGGTTAGTTAGGTTTAAGTAGTTCTAAGTTCTAGGGGACTTATGACCACAGCTGTTGAGTCCCATAGTGCTCAGAGCCATTTGAACCATTTGAAAGGAGTTAGGAAACGAAATGGAAAACATATTGAGCATGTGCTGGGTTAGAACAAATCTCCATGGACGGCTCTTCATTGTAGTATATGTTCCTTTCAGATTGTATTGACAATAAAATTTATATTCAAAAACAAAATGGTAACACATTTCGTGCGCCACCCTGTATATTTTCTGGTGTCTTGCGAACTGCTGAGTAACCTGTTGTGTTATTAGTTGCTCGAGATGTGTCACATTGTGTGTCTCACTAGTATCTGCAGTGCTTTCATGAACTGTCTCCTGTTCTTGCGTTCACGACGTCGCGAGAAAATAATCAAAGGAATTTTCGCTCCGCGCGCATCAGTTTCACTATTTGAAAAAATGTTTTCCGGTGAGAACTGAGAAACTGTCTCACCGAGCCTCATAAAAGTGACATCATGATTAGTTATATTACCGGTGTCATCATGGTTGTTTCGGTAGCCATTGGCCAGTTCATGAGTTGGTGCATTCCTTTCAACTGTTGCCAGGCTGGGACTTCCACCATCTTGACGTAATGCATTTTGTTATGAATTTTCAGCACTGGCCATTTCATTTGACTCCATTGTAACCACCGTGTAGCAAAATTATGAAAAAAAAAAGATTTTCAAACACGAAATTTTGTTTGTATCGGTACTTTAGAATTAAATTACATTTATGTGCGTACTCTTTAATGAACCTGTTTATCCTCTGATACAGTTTTACAGAATTTGAATGAATTATTTTACACTTTGCTGTTCAAATTTTCGTCTTTCCTATAGAAATGCACTCTTCGTGAAGGATGTTAATTGGAAGGAAAGGAGATTATCTACTGGGAGAGAGACGGCGCCAAACGCGGCCATATAAGCATGTAGCGTGGCAGCTGCCTACCTTAATCGCTGAAATCCGCATTCCCAGGGCGTCTCTTTTGTGGGCAGAATTTAATTTTAATTTGCTCCTTCGAGTTTTTATTAGTCCCATTATCACGGATACGTGACAAATGCGACAAAGGTCTCATTAGTTAATCGACTGGGACATGTTACGAACAATTTCATACATACAACCTTAGAAAGAGGTGGTAAACAGGCCCTAGAAGATATACAACAGCCGGTCAGCATGATGGAAAACCCAGCACGGTAACCTGGCCATCAGAGGTGGGAAGGGAATGAGAGAATCGACGGGATGTGGTCGTTATTGCAGAGGTCACCGCGTGGCGACCAATATAATGAAGGGAGAAGGGAATGGTTCTTAGCGGTAGATGAAACAGCACCACCCCAAAGGGGGTGAGATGGGCATTGAAATCCCTGTGGAGCAGGAAGGGAGGGTGGAGTTGCTGAACGAGGGCAATTATGGGAAGGGGAATAGATGGCCTGGCAGAAGGGTGGTAGAGATTGCAAACTGTAACTGCAGAGTCCAAGAGGACGTGGATGACAACTGCTTCCAATGTAGTATTAAGGGGAGTCGGTACAATGAAAATGACAAAATTAACGTTTTTTGGTTTGTTTCACTATAAAATTATTTGGAGGCTTCTGAATAAAACAAATCAAGTTTCACCCTTCTAAGTGAATTCTAAGTGTTTTTTTTTATCGCTGCAAAGTTGACGCGCCGCGTAAACGGTTGTAGCGACTTGGTGTGTCACCTCTGATGGCGCCGCTCGCTGGCTGCAAGCAGGGTGTCTTTGCGGAATTAGAAAGTGTTTTGTTTTCCAACGTTGTATGACTTTATCTCTGTGACAAGTGACTGCTCATATTGGTAAACATAAACGCTAGACCGTGTGTGTTGACTTGTGGAGTTTGCTTTGTGTTGTTTAGCTATGCATTTGACGAATTTTGCTCGTACCTGTTTTGCGTATTTGGTTTGTGGATATCAATGTGCCCCATTTCAGCAATCGACTGTTTAAGAAAAGGCACAATGAGCGAAAGAGGAAATATTTTGTTGTTTCGAAGGGAGATGACGCTCAGACTGCTACACCGACTCCTCCAAATGAATGTGATACAGGGCTATTACGAATGATTGAAACGATTGCATAAATTCACTGTAGCTCCATTCATTGACATATGGTCACGACACACTACAGATACGTAGAAAAACTCATAAAGTTTTGTTCGGCTGAAGCCGCACTTCAGGTTTCTGCTGCCAGAGCACTCGAGAGCGCAGTGAGACAAAATGGCGACTGGAGCCGAGAAAGCGTATGTCGTGTCTGAAATGCACTCACATCAGTCAGTCATAACAGTGCAACGACACTTCAGGACGAAGTTCAACAAAGATCCACCAACTGCTAACTCCATTCGGCGATGGTATGCGCAGTTTAAAGCTTCTGGATGTCTCTGTAAGGGGAAATCAACGGGTCGGCCTGCAGTGAGCGAAGAAACGGTTGAACGCGTGCGGGCAAGTTTCACGCGTAGCCCGCGGAAGTCGACGAATAAAGCAAGCAGGGAGCTAAACGTACCACAGCCGACGGTTTGGAAAATCTTACGGAAAAGGCTAAAGCCGTTTACAATTTCTACAAGCCCTGACACCCGATGACAAAGTCAAACGCTTTGAATTTTCGGCGCGGTTGCAACAGCTCATGGAAGAGGATGCTTTCAGTGCAAAACTTGTTTTCAGTGATGAAGCAACATTTTTTCTTAATGGTGAAGTGAACAGACACAATGTGCGAATCTGGGCGTAGAAAATCCTCACGCATTCGTGCAGCAAATTCGCAATTCACCAAAAGTTAACGTGTTTTGTGCAATCTCACGGTTTAAAGTTTACGGCCCCTTTTTCTTCTGCGAAAAAAAACGTTACAGGACACGTGTATCTGGACATGCTGGAAAATTGGCTCACGCCACAACTGGAGACCGACTTCATCTTTCAACAGGATGGTGCTCCACCGCACTTCCATCATGATGTTCGGCATTTCTTAAACAGGAGATTGGAAAACCGATGGATCGGTCGTGATGGAGATCATGATCAGCAATTCATGTCATGGCCTCCATGCTCTCCCGACTTAACCCCATGCGATTTCTTTCTGTGGGGTTATGTGAAAGATTCAGTGTTTAGACCTCCTATACCAAGAAGCGTGCCAGAACTGGGAGCTCGCATTAACGATGCTTTCGAACTCATTGATGGGGACATGCTGCGCCGAGTGTGGGAGGAACTTGATTATCGGCTTGATGTCTGCCGAATCACTAAAGGGGCGCATATCGAACATTTGTGAATGCCTAAAAAAACTTTTTCAGTTTTTGTATGTGTGTGCAAAGCATTGTGAAAATATCTCAAATAATAAAGTTATTGTAGAGCTGTGAAATCGCTTCAATCATTTGTAATAACCCTGTAGAACTTCTTCCAGCAAGAAACATTGTGACAGCAAAGAAAAATTTGAAAACTATGAAAGTGACAGTAATGATAGAATGAAATAATTAACATATCCTTGCTCTCTAATATTTTGAAACAGAACGTACTATGCCGAGTTTGCAAAGAAAGAGGACTGGAATTGAAAATAGCTTCACACATTGGTTTGGCTCGTAAAATGTTACTGGAGTGTAACAAATGTGTTGCAGAAGTTTCGTTGTCTAACAGTATTCCTCGTAGTGGTAATAGTGGAAAGAAGGTGTATGATATAAATGTTTGGCTAGTGTATGGCTTGTATTGCATTGACAAGGGCAGTGCTGCAGGGACAATGTTATGTGGAATTATGAACTTGCCAAAACCACCAACCAAGTTTGGATTTTATACTGAATTGGTGGGATCTTCTGCTGAAGATATTGCTCAAGCATCAATGAAGAAAGCAGTTGAAGAAGCTGTGACGATAATGGGAACTGTAGAGATTTAGCTGTTGCTTTAGATGGATTATGGTAACGTAAGGGTCATAAATCTCTAAATGAAGTTGTGACAACTACCAGCGGAGACAGTTGCAAAGTAATTGATATTGCTATTCTCTCAAAATATTGTAGATGTAAGGGCAATACCAAGGACAAACACAGTGAAAGTTGTGAAGCAAATTTTCACGGCCCGAGTGGAGTGATGGAAGTAGAGGGAATGAAAGCAATTTTTTCCAGATCATAGGAGTGGTATAATGTATGATACACTAACTACCTAGGAGATTGTGATTCTAAGGGATATAAAGCCGTAGAGGAACTCAAACCTTATGGCAATGAAATTCACATCAAAAAACAGGAGTGCAGTGGACATGTGCAGAAGTGCATGGGGGCTCACTTGCGCAAACTAAAGAAGACATTAGGATCCGAGAACCTTAGTGATGGTAAGACCCTTGGAGGAGAGGAAGATTGACAGATGGTGCAATTGATAGATCGCAGAGGCATTATGGGTGTGCAATTAGGCAAAATACAAGAAGCATTGAGCATATGAGGACAGCAGTATGGGCATTATTTTTTGCTACTGCATCAACAAATGAGTACCCACAACATGCGCTGTGCCCCACAGGGAGTGACTCATGGTGTAAGTACCAATCAGGAAAGGAATATGCCCATAAAAACAGTCTACCAAATGCTGTAATTGATGTAATTAAGTCCATATTCATAGATTTATCACAGCCAAGTTTATTGAGCAAGTGTTTACATGGGAAAACACAAAATCAAAATGAAAGTGTAAATAATTTAATTTGGATTAGGATTCCCAAAAGAGTATTTCTGCAGATGAAAACATTGCACTTTGGAGTGTATGATCCAGTGGCAACATACTATGAAGGAAACATTGTCAAATGTGATGTGCTGAAACATTTAGGTTTCCAGCCAGGACACAACACTATTTCCACAGTGCATCTAATTGATGAAGAAAGACTAAAAGGTGCAGAAAGAAGAGACAAAAGCCTACAACATGTGGCAAAAGGGAAGAAAAGACCAGTGAAAAGGAAATTAACACTGGAAAAAGAAGAGGATGCTGATAATCCATCATATGTGGCAGGTATGTATTAAAAACTTTAGAAGCCATTCCCTGCAACTTTAAAATTTTCATCTTCGAGAAACATTTTCTCAAAAAGTGCTAACAGTATATCAATGAAATTTATACACAATATTGTTTACTGCTTTTCCTTCATTTTTATAACAAATTGTAAAAAAATATTGTATAATGAAAGAGTTATAAAAGAAAAAGTGCAAAATTTTGGAGAAAAAAATAAACATATGTTTAAACAAAAACCAATAAATATTTCTTAACATGGCACTGTAACTTTGTAGAGAAATATTCACTGAACATGTAGTCCAAATTGGAGAGCAATATGTTTAATGGTTTTAGAAAAAATGTTCCTTCTAATTGCTAAAATTAGCATGGAGGACATGGATCGCTCTGGGTCTCCTTAAGGGAGAGGCATGTGTTAACAATGTCCATATGGACCAACATGCAAAAGCCACCAGAAGCCGTCAAAGGGCCAACTGGGTTTTGACAGACGAAATGGAACCCTGAAGGGTTAGAGAATGACCATCAGTAAAATGAGATTCCTGGAGAACAAAACAAGTAGCAAAATAAAAGAAATTAAGGGACTGGAAGACAGGAAGGTGAGAGCAGTAGCTACTAAAGTCCCATTGAATAAGCACAGAACAGGAATACAAATGAGAGGCAAACAGGCCAGAGCCAGTCACGCCACTGGGTCAACATACATCACTAACAAGGGCGGGGTGACATCAATAAACAAGAGGTCAGACTCAGGTTGCGAAGGGAGAGTCACCTCCTCTGAGGGCTGAGGAGGGGCCTTGTTCTGGGACTTAAACTGCTTCACCTTCTCCTCCGACCCTCCTCCTCCTCCACCACCTCTTTCATAGTCCAAAGAGGGTAGGGCCTGGAGAGAGGGCAGGCATCAACGAGATCTGGAACTGAGAGTGAGCAGGCAAACTTGGGGCACACAGAATGTGGGTCCTTCAGCTGACTTGTGGCAGCAGGCCTCTAGTCTAGGAGACACCAGTAGAACAAGTCCCAGGAGCAGACACCATCACCAGTAGGTGCCAAAGAAGGGGGACCCTTCTCCAAACGTAAGGGAAATGGCAACTGGAGTGAAGGATATGGGAACCACAGGGAAGGGGGAGAGGAGAGGTGGTGAGGGAAAGGCGAACTTAGATGTTGTAGATGCAGGGTGAAGATAGTCATATTTCTGACAAGACTTGCTGTAGGACAAATGAGCAAGGGACTTACACTGCTGGATTTTCTTTACCTTCTTATAAACAAGGAAATCCAGTGAGCACGGAGAGTGATGGTCATGACAATTAACACACATGGGCAGCAGCACATGGGAGCTCCCCTCATAGAGTGAGTGTGCATGTGCACCACATGGAAAGTCTGCTGTACAGTGGGAAGACGTGGAAAAAACGCAATCGCCAAAAACACCTTAAATGGTGGATAACGTATGACTTCACATCACACCAATAAACCATAATCTTGACCTTCTCTCAGAGAGTATCCCCTCAAATGACAGAAGAAATGGGCCCAGTTCTGATGCCATTGTCCTTTCTGAATTCACTGAATAAAACGAATGCCTCTCTGTTCCAGATTGGCCCAGAGTTCTACATCAGTTTGAAGGATGAGTACCCTCGAAAAATTACTGTGAGAACCATATTCAAAGACAGGTGACGAGTAATGGACTTTGGGATGTTGCCAAGATGAACAGAGTCGTGAAAGCGCATAGATTGGACGGCAGAAGAAGTTTTTATCAACAGCTAACCCAACTGCATCTTACCCAAGGTATTCACATGTCACTGATAAAACTGTAGACAATTCAAAACAAGGCACTGCACCTCCCCTGAGCTGCACCAGATTACCGGAATTCCGATGCTAAAAAATCGGAACCAGCAATCAGCAACTACAACAAGTGACCTTGAGATCAGAAGGAACGAAACGAGATGTCACAGCGAAAAAGAAAAAAAAAAGGTTTGGAGGATGTAAGTAAAGCAGTCAAGCTGCTCATCCTACAAAAGAGCAAGGCCAGGAAGTAACATCGAGAAGAAGTCACGGTGGAATGTTGCTGCTGAAGCTGGTGTATTTTCTCCATCTTCTTGTGGAATCCCCTCCATGGCCTCCAGCATCTCTGCAGTGTCCAGGGAGGGTCCATCTGTGTGGTGGCGTCCACCCTCACCCTCAGCCCCTCGGGAGAAATTATGGTGCTGGGCTACTCTCGTTTCACACCTCAGCATACTCCAGCCAGTTTCTGTATATGATGGTCTGCTTCATTAGCTGGGCTCTCAGAGCCGTGCCTTCTCCCATCGTGCTTTCAGGACTGCACCCCCACCAGCAGTGGCAGCACACAGCGCACCATCCTTGTCATCACCAGTGTTTTCATAGTGGCCTCCCTCCCCATCTCTTGCCAGAGACGATGAGGTGTGGTGGGGCCCAGTACCACATGCACCACGGGGCTGCGTGTATCCCCGTGACGTCACAGGCTTACCAGAACTGCGCTGTGATGAACACTCCAGCTAGAGTGTATGGACCTCAAGACTTTCAGATCTAAATATGCTGCGGTTTTTCAATGCTTTCTTCTCCTAGATAGCCTTGTGATTTAACTAAAGAAATTCATACCATTACATAAAACAATGGTACGAAACTGCTCGATGATTTATGAGCATTCAAAATAATCTTGTCAATGTACTGCAAATATGTATCTATAGGCCTGAATACAAACTATAATTTTAATTTCTTTATTTCTCCCTCGCCTTGGAGTTTACCTTTTCTTGCATATAAAAACAGGACTCCTAAAGAATATAAGAATTTATTTTCCAAATTATTTTAGTACATTTTCATGTCCACTTATACTTCAAAACGTGCTGAATACACATCAGAGTCATAATATTTGACAAAATAGAGTATTTCCTGAGACACTGTTCATTAAATCAGAAAATATGACCAACATCTTTCATTTCCCTGATTTTCCAGGTCTGTAGGGCTTTAAATGCAAAACATTTATGTGACTTTTATATTCTTCAGTGAAAATGCTGCAGATGTGCTATCCATTTAATCAAAAGACACTTATTTCCTATTTTTCTTTCTACACTGCTTAATATGTGAAACACAGAATCCATGAAAACTAGTTTCAGTAGGTTGTTTAAGTTCAAAATTATTTCAGAAATAGCTATATTTGTATAAATCACCATAATTTTCCTATAGATAGTTGTATAGTTCAATAACATTAGCATGTATCACGTTGGAATAAAGATCAAAATATCTATCAAGAATGATAAAAAGAATAGTAAATATTTTCGAGCCACAAGGTAAATGAAAACTTATTTTTCAGCACAGAAAAGTTGTATGAAAATATCCATCAGTAAAGTATTACAAAAGACAGTCTAATAAACAGCACCCACAGCAGTACAATAGAAGATACTGAGATGCTTGTCTCACTATTGAAACAAAGCTATTTCCTTGTGTCAGTGGAAGGAAGCTGTGCACAGATTACTATGCAAACTTCACTGAGGTAAACCTATGTTCAAACTTTGTATCAGCTGAAGAAAGTTGCACACGAATTGCAATGCAAACTTCCTGAAAGTAGACTGTGTTCACTGTTAACTATGTGGAATACCTTATCGAAATAAGTTATATTTTTCATTAAAACATACCAAGCATGAGACATAAGAAATACGGGCTCCTCATACAACTACACATAAGTGATGAACCAGAAAGTAGTTGTACAGCTGTCTTGTGTGCAACAAAACATCATTTGGAAGTCACAGATATTGAACAACTGCACCAAAACAATGATAGTCATTATCAAATTACTGCATGCATAATATAAGGAAAGGGGAATTGGCTGTATTTATGATATTGGAACATAACTGCAGGCCATAGTTATAAGTGAGTATCACAGTTAAGTTATTTTAGCTCTCACAGAATTTTTTTAAACTTTACCGAGTAATTAGAGTGCTAATATTTAGTAGAAATAGTTAGGACGTCATTGTTTGTGGCTATTTCAATATTTATTTCATTTTGTGTAATACTGACTGTACTAAAAGTACTGGTTGAGGTAACTGCTGTCCAACTTCGGTTTTTTCCCCATAATAACAGTCCCAACTAAAGAGGGGATAGAGTAAATTAGGCATCGTTGCACTAATTCCTGCTATTTTCCATGAAACGGATGTGAAATCAATGGTAAACGGTTTATCTGCCTATAATGGTCATAGGGCAGAGATAAACTATCTTCATTGGTGATGTTTAATTAAAGGAGAGACAAAGTTCAGATATTAGAATCATAAGTGGTGACTCAGCTTCACCATTCAAAGAGAAATTACCATATGAGTAACAGGAGAAAGTTTACTGGGGGCAGACAGAAAAAGATAAAGCTCTCTCCAAAATGATATTCTTATAATTCTATGAATCCACTTATCCTTTGAAACATTCCAGAGATAAATGAAGTGGAAACATATAAAAATTGCCAGAATACTTTCACTAAGAAATCTAGCTTGTCAATTAAAGACATCAGGCAGAAAATCAGAAATCTCAAGATATTTAGAAGAAACAAAAGACTATGTCAGTACCCACTTGAGTATTTTATGAGAATCCTTGTACTTTCAGTTAACGCTATTCTTCATATTAACCATTTTTTTTTTAATTCCAGGGTGCTGACAGATAATCTCTAAAATGAATAATGCAACATAAATGCTTAGCATAAAGTAGTAGATGAAAATGGCAACTGGATATTACAAAGGAATGCATAAACTTTTTTTCTGCTTTTCTCCTGATATAATTTATTATTTGAATACCTCACATGTTATGCCTTCTGGCTGTTAATACATATCTTGACTTCTTCAGCAGCATTGGATTTATGGGACGTGATGCATCAATGAATAAATAAAGACAATAGCATAAAACAAACAGAAAATTACATTTAACGCAGCAACAGAAGAACATAGTCATGAAATCCAGCCTTTCCTCCTCCAATTTGTTCTCATCACGGCAATGTTTCTAAGAGCTGCAGTTAATCCAGTGAACGCCGGTTACTTGTGGAACTTTATACAAGATTAGTTTATAGTCAACCAGCTGTTTCCTGGCATTGTAACTATGTATGTAAAAAGAGGTCGTACATAAGGAAATGTTACGTGATTTTCAGACAATACTATCTACAGTAGAATGGCGCCCTGGATTACAGTAATTGGCTGTAACTGGTCATTTTCAAGGATTTCTCCAGAGCATTAAAACCAAATTTGATTACATCTATCCACAGAACACCAAAAAATATCAAAACATAAGTAAAAGTACCGATAGGAAAAATTGAACTGAGAAAGTAAAATGTATTTCATGGCAATTACAAGAACTCTTCAAGGTAGCAACACGTCCCAGCTCAAAGGAAATGTGGAACAGCAAATATTTACAGGTAACAAAAATTTTTAGAGTGGATGTAGAAGTAATCATGAAGAAAGTCAATGATAGCTACATTGAAGGAACTCACAAACCATACAAAGTAAGCAGTCCTGTCGCAGCATTACAGGAAAAGGTAGATCAAAAGGATCTGTGCTTGGATGGCACATTATGTAGCGGGTTTCGAGATAAATAATTTCCATATGAGAGAAAACCTGCAAGTTGTCTTGTTTGTATGTTAGTATGTGCCTGAGATGTATTTAAAGCTTTACAAACTTTAATAAAAGCCTTTATCATCAGCGTCTTCAGTAAGCATATATAAAGTACCAAGTATTATCTCACAAAAGTGCTCCATATCTTCAAAATCTGGAGATGCGCAGTTTTCAACAGAGTTCAGAATACTTTTGGTATCGTGAAAACAATTTACTTTCATATGAAATTTATACACTACAGCACCAAAGAAACTGGTATAGGCATGCGTATTCTAATACAGAGGTAATGAAACCAGGCAGAATACGGCGCTGCGATCGGCAACGCGTATATAAGACAACAGGTGTCTGGCGCAATTGTTAGAAATGTTGCTGGTGCTACAACGGGAGGTTACCAAAGATTTAAGTGAGTTTGAACCTGGTAATATAGTCGGCACACAAGCAATGGGACACAGCATCTCTGAGGTAGCGATGAAGTGTGGATTTTCCCATGCGAACATTTCACGAGTGTACTGTGAATATCGTGAATCCGCTAAATCATCAAATCTCCAACATCGCTGCGGCAGGAAAAAGATCCTGCAAGAAAGGGACCAACGACGACTGAAGATAATCGTTCAATGTGACCAAAGTGCAACCCTTCCTCAAATTGCTGCAGATTTCAATGCTGAGACATCAACAAGTGTCGATATGTGAACCACTCAATGAAACATCATTTATAATGGCTTTCAGAGCCACTCGTGTATCCTTGGTGACTGCATGACATAAAGCTTTACTCCTTGCCAGCGCCCGTCAACAGCGACATTGGACTGTTGATGACTGGAAACATGTTGCCTGGTCGGACGAGTTTCCTTCCAGATTGTATTGAGCGGACAGACATGTTCGGGTATGGAGACAACCTCAGGCATCCATGGACAATGCATGTCAGCAGGGGACTATTCAAGCTGGTGGAGGCTCAGTAATGGTGGGCTTGTGCAGCTGGAGTGATATGGAACCCCTGATAAGTCTTGATACGATTCTGACAAGTGACAAATCTGACCACCTGCATCCATTCAAATCCACTATGCATTCCGATGGACTTGAGCTATTCAAGCAGGACAACGCGACACATCACACGTCCAGAATTGCTACAGAGTGGCTCCAGGGACACTCTTCTGAGTTTAAACACTTCTACTGGCCACCAAATTCCCCAGACACGAACATTTATTGAGCATACCTGGGATGCTTTGCCACGTGGAGTAGCAGCGCCGTCTTGGGCGCCTTGTCACGGTCAGTGCGGCTCCCGCCGTCGGAGGTTCGAGTCCTTCCTCGGGCATGGGTGTGTGTGTTGTCCACAACGTAAATTAGTTTGATTAAGTAGTGTGTAGGTTTAGGGACCGACGACCTCAGCAGTTTGGTCCCATAAGACCATACCATAAATTTCCAAATGGGATGCCTTGCAATGTGCTGTTCAGGAGAGATCGTCACCCCCTCATACTGTTACGGATTTATTGACAGCCCCGCAGGATTCGTGATGTCAATTCCCTCCAGCACTACCTCAGATATTAGTCGAGTCCATGCCACGTCGTCTTGTAATAGCACTATCCTTTGACAACGCTTTTACTCTAACGCCTAACATTCTACAGCCAGCATGGTATTAATCTTTTAGCCTATGGAGTTAAATTAAGAAGATATAAAAATATGACAGAACTGTTTTTAAAAACAGCTGACATATCTGATGCGATGAAAACAAATAACACACTACAAATTTATCGTCATTTACTCACATGATGTGCATGCACAAAATCCTTTCTGGGTACTACTGCTAGCCAGCGATTTCTCATTTTCTCGCATTTGGGAAATCGATACATGTACACTTTCATTTCGAATACATGTTGTCCTCTTCCTTTCTTGGCCTCGTTTTTCCGCAGGTGCAGATACGCAAGTTTTATAGATTAATTGCTGTTTTTTGCAACTGCAGTGAAGTCTTTTTAAGACAGACGCAGCTCGCTTTATTCTAAACCACCTTCAGTTGCCACTGTGACAATATGGTTTTTTTCTTTACAATTTTGTTTGCAAGGATAATGAACAGTTCGTATGCTTTACTTACTACTAAAACAGTTTCAATTCTTATGGTTACTAACGGTTTTTGTTGTTGTTTACTTTATTCTTGTTGTTCATCCACGTGTATATTTCCGATATTTAGTACTCAGCGCTTTCGCTATACTAAATATTCACGTTTCTGTGTTGAGAAGTACTAGTGTCGTCTCGCCATTTTGTGTGTTTTGATTTGTTATTAGGAGATGCATTCTTCTTTTGTTTGTTTTGGTAATGGTGGGAGTATCTGCTATCGCGCTGTTAGTGTTTATATTTTACGACTAGTGTGTGTGTGTGTGTGTGTGTGTGTGTGTGTGTGTGTGTGTGTGTGTGTGTGCTAAGGTATCATGTCTCAACTACTGAGTGTGTAAATTATTGCTTTATTATGGCACAGCGGTGTATGATCCAGGGTGGGGGTATTGTCTAGTTTGTGGTATTATTTTGTGGTGTCTAGTGGGTTGTTCTTTCCCTACAATATGTTTTATTCGTTTAAATACAGCCTGGTTGCTGATGTTTGTCTGGTCATTTATTATGTATTTCTTCTCTATTTGAGATGTAAGCTTCTGTGAGAAATAAAGTTCTTTTTCGAAAAATATGAGCCAGTAGTTAAAAAATCTTTAATAATAAGCCATTAATTGCTATATGTCGTGATTTCAACGCAGAAATGGCAAGCACAGAGGGGCTAGTTACAAGAACATTTCTGAATCAGCTAGTATCATTGGACCTATATTATACAAATCCACACATCAAAAAAAGGTTTGCATCACCCCAGTTCCCGGAATTCCTGTTGACGGTGGATATTTTGTCACAGACACAGTCCCTTTGACTGTTTGGAGATATCACTAAACCTGCCCAAAGATGTAAACACCCGTGCATGAGCACCACCTATTAGACAGATGGGGGTCTGACAGCTGATCAGTTCCTGTCATTCCATCAGGAAGGAGGTACACAGCTCATGTTGTCTGTAGTTCAACCATGCCTAGATGGTCGCGTCTGCATTGTTACTTCGTGCCAGGAAGGGCTCTCAACAAGGAGAGTGTCCAGCAGTCTCAGAGTGAACCAAAGCGATGTTGTTCGGACATGGACGAGATACAGAGAGGCAGGAACTGTTAATGACATGCCTTGCTCAGGCCGCTCAAAGGCTACTATTCCAGTGGATGACCGCTACCTACGGATTATGGCTCGGAGGAACCCTGACAGCAAAGCCACCGTGTTGAATACTGCTTTTCATGAAGCCACAGGACGTCGTGCACAATAGGTTGCATGATGCGCAACTTCACCCCCGACGTCCATGGCGAGGTCCATCTTTGCAACCACGACACCATGCAGCGTAGTACAGATGGAACCAACAACATGCCGAATGGACCTCTCAGGAATGGCATCATGTTCTCTTCACCAATGAGTGTCGCATATCCCTCCACCAGACAGAGATGTGTTTGGAACCAACCCAGTCAGGCAGAACGCCTTCGAAACACTGTGCAACTAGTGCAGCAACTTGAAGGTTTCCTGCTGTTTTGAAGTGGCATTATGTGGGGCCGACGTACGCCGCTAGTGATCATGAAAAATGCCATAACGTACGATACGTGAATGCCTTCCTCCGACCGATAGTGCAACCATATTGGCGGCATATTGGGGAGGCGTTCTTCTTCATGGACGACAATTCGCGCCTCCATCTAGCACATCTTGTGAATGACTTCCTTCAGGATTACGACATCGCTCGACTAGAGTGGGCAGCATGTTCTCCAGACATGAACCGTATGGAACATGCCTGGGACAGACTGAAAAGTGCTGTATATGGACGATGTGACTGTCCAACCTCCCTGAGGGATCTATGCCGAATCGCCATTGAGGAGTGGGACAATCTCGACCAAAAATGCCTTGATGAACTTGTGGATAGTATGCAACAATGAATACAGGCATGCATCAATGCAAGAGGACGTGTTACTCGGTATTAGAGTCACTGGTGTGTACAGCAATCTGGACCTCCACCTCTGAATGTCTCGCCACATGGTGGTACAATATGCAATGTGTGGTTTTCATGAGCAATAAAAAGAGCAGAAATGATGTTTATGTTGATTCTATTCCAATTTTGTGTACAGGTTTTGTAACTCTCCGAACTGAGTTGATGCAAAACTTTTTTTTATGTGTGTAAATGTACTGCACATAAGAATGTGTGCATAGACATTATTGTAGTGAATTCCCATAGGGAAGACTTCACACTCAGGCTTGCAGGAGAGGGTCTGGCTGACCATGAGCCTATGCTCCTCACACCATATAACAGGTAACCAATTACAGTCGTGCAACTGGAAGTGGTACTGGTAAGAGGTCAAAAGGAAGAGTACATAAGACAGTTTATTGAGAGTCTAGGTAGTGCAAACTGGGACTTGATATGTAATAGTCAATTGGGGAAGAGGGGAGCTGAATTGAGCTTTGATAACGTTCTAAATAAATGTACAGATTTATGGTATCCTTAGTCTCCAGAAAAATAATCTCCAAGTGCACCTAAAAATAAAAGGCTGAAAAAGCTTTCCCAAGAACTTTCGAAAACCAAACATGCTCATACTGTACAAGGCGCATAACAATATCTGTACCCAAAGGATAGAACAGAGGTAGAACATTTATAGGACCTGTCTTAAATGCAAAAAATTCTGCAAAGCTAAGCTCCTCATGGCTAAAACTGGCAGTGGAAAACTAAATGGGAAGGGCCCCAAATAAATGCAAGGCAGCATGGCAAATAATAAAACAAGGGCACACTAAAATGCACACAAGCAACTCTGCTAGACGCCGAGGAATGAAATCACTACTTTTTAAACTCTATTTAAGAAATAGAAAACAATATTAAAGCGACAAGTTCATGAGCAATGGACCTGATTAACGCCCCACTGTCAGGTGATCAGGTATTTCAATGGAATATTTTCACATCTGCTTATATTATAAAAACTATCTCTAAATTTTCACATTCTAAAAGTACGAATTGCTACTGGTTGTCAAATTACATCATTAAAAAGACATTACTCTCAGTCTCTACACCATTAGCTTTTATTTTTAATAAATGTGTAGAATTTGGAGTATTTCTGAATCATTCAAGGTATCAAAAGTTATTCCAGGGGACAAAGAGTATCCCCATAGCTACAGAGTAGTCTGAATTGTGCCAATATTTTCAAAGATATTTGAAGTACTGCTACACGCACACAAATAAGCAGCTATTTCGAAAAACTCACTGTCCTGTGTAACAATCAGTTTGGTTTTCACAAGGTGAGAAACACAGCAGAAACCTTTTTGAAAACTGAGACAAGAGATTAAGACACAGATTCAACAGGTTAAAATCCCGATGGAAGAAGGGATCGCCGGAATTGGTAGTCAGATCACTCAGATAAATGAAGACGCGAAAGAATCTAGGGAAAGAATCCAGGTACTAACACAAGGTCAGCTGCAAATACGCACTGACGTGGATAAAGTCCAATTGGACATCGTCAACGTTGACAAAAAGATGGACAAGGCGAAAAAGGCCACTCGAACAGCAATACAAATTTCGGAAGAACAAGTGATTCAAAGCAAGGTCGCACAAGTTTCACTGAAAAAGTGTGACCAGCGGATCAATAAAATAAAACTTAAAAATAAAGATCAGTTTGAAAAGCTTCGAACGAAGTTGATACAAACTATCGAAGAAAAGATCGAAACCGATTACACCTGTAGCGAAACAACTGATACGTCAAGCATTAATTCAGTACATGAACACGCGCCCTCTAAGAAAGTTCAAGTAGAACAAAGACCAGAAGTAACACTCCCGCAAAAGTCGAAACAGAAGGCCCCGACTAAAGTGACGCATGACACGCCACAGAACCAGGCACAGTGTCTAGAAAAACGGGACACATACAGTCAGCCGATACCAATGGAAAGACAAGCGACTGAACCAGTAAACCCGATGACACAATATAACAGTAGCGCAGGTACAGTACCGCGAA